>NW_021940535.1:42105117-42511549 GCF_001715985.3 Manacus vitellinus
TGGTGACATTGTAAAGATGTGCATTATGAAGAGCCAACAGAACTAAACAGCAGACTCAAAATATATAAGAAAACCTAAATACATCAGAATAAAGTTGTGGACAGCAGTGATAACTAAAAATATCTTAGCAGTCCTAATAAACAACCAATCTTACTATAGCACAGTGGCTCTCAGAGCTTGTATATTTAGTGAATTCATGCATCTGGATGTGCAATGTAGGAACAGAACAGTCACATATATCTGCATGTGACACTGATAACACTAAAAGAAAGTAATTTGTAGTTTCTGTCACCACACTTTCAAATGGGTATCTATTAGAAGAACTGTATATACAATAAGACTGACATATTTTTGGAATAATTTACAATAGATGTAGTTATTTTTATTCTCACCTGAAACCTTGAATTGAAATTAGATGGACTAGAAATGCTAAATTGAACAAGGAAAAGACAAACTGATGAAGAAAATCCAGACCAGCAAACTTTTTTTGCACAGGGAATATATTTTTGCAGAGAAAAATATCTGTGTTAACCCTTCAGCTCAGATAAGGCTTCCTTAGTTCACAGAGGAGTTGTGGGGCTGAAATTAATTTTAATGCCCTTTATAAAATTATTTTGATGAACAAATAAGAGAACAAACACATGTTCTTCAAGGTTTACTGATTCTATCTCCTGCTTTTCAATACTATTCATTAGTTCTGTTGTGTTTTAAATGACACTATGTTCAAACCATATGTGACATTACCACGCACTAATTCAGCCTGCAGCCTCAATCTGAGACTGAAACCTAAATTGTAAACAAGATTGTAACAATAGGTACAAGACTAAGTCAGGTCTGTGTAACAGTAAAGCAATATGTACACTCCACTTTTACCTTCTGAAAATTAGCTGGTTTGGACTAGTCCCAGAGCTCCCAGCTACAACAGATAAAGCCACCACTGAATTTCTGGAGCCAAGAGACACTTGACTATGCAAGTACCCTCTTTATTTACTTCACTTATGAACCAACCAAAAGCAGTAAAAAGGTAAGAGTTAATTTTTTCTGCTGAAAGATTTGCTAATAGTTGTGGAATTTGCATGATAATACAGACTCATTACAAAAAGAAATATATGTATTATTTTAGATGAACAAATGAACTACAGAGCTGAAAGGAAGACTTTAAAAAATATACATTAAAATATTTTGTTCATTATGCCTTGTAATTGCTTTACTTGGTGTGTACGTGTTTGGCTGCATATTTATACACACACTATTAGGTCTACCCAAGTGCAGCAGCACTGCAGAGTTCTCTTTAGAATTAGGAGAACTTTTTAGCTGACATGAGGCAGATCTCTAACTCTATTCCATTTTGCACTGGACATCAGTAAACTGAAATTACGCCTACTGTGGCAGACTCCTTGGCAAGGCAAACTGATTTGGCTGTCCCTCCCCTTGAACCTCACTCTTCAGGCGAGTGTGCTGGGGAGGGGAAAGGAGGGAGGAGAGCATCCCATGGTGTTGCGTATCTCAGAGACTCAGGATTACAGCTGGCCCCAAGCAAGTCTTATCTGCTTTTTACTGACTACGATCTTAAAAAAAAACCAAAAAGATGACCCACAAACAGATACTAACAACTTCTTGAACTTGACCACATAACCTTTTCCATGACTTTTTGCTAAAAACTGCGTCTTGCGGGTGAAGGTGGCATTGCAATTGAATACAAAGAATTCAAGAAGGTTTTACTCTAGGGTCTCTCAGATGTTAAGCAAAAGTCACTTCAGCACACACAGCAGAGTATCCTTTTCTTAAAATGATGCACTATACATTTCTATCTTTTGTGATATCAGTGATATGGTAAGTATATTTCCCCCTTTCCACTTACCACTTTCTGCTCTCATTTCTCATATACAGACCATGCTGGGACAAGCAGAAAGGATGAAAAGCAGACTGAAATATGCTTCCATGTGGCAATGCATTAACCTCTGAGACACCACTCTGGATTCACACTTGCAAAGAGGTCTAAAGAATTACTGAGCTGGGAAAGTCTAGCATTCAAGCACCACAATATTTCATGTTACATGATAGGGGAATTGCCCAATTTTTAAGATATTACTAACAACTACCAGTTTCACAATAGCAGAAAATTAAAGTTGAAATATTAAAAAAAACCTTAAACATTTAAAACAACCACTTTTATGCAATGACTAAGAATCTTAAAGAGAAATTATATTCGTCACACATGCCCAGGGTTTGCATTGTGCTTGTGCTTTCAAAGCTCTTAAATGACTAAACAGAAAACAGGTGTTTAAGTTCTTATGCTACATCTGTCAAATTCATGCCACATTGTTTTCTTCCATTGAATGTAAGCACTAATGTAAATGTGATCTCTGTTAGTTCAGTGATAAGGAACACCCTTCATAAGATACTGGTACAGGTGCTTCCAGTGGACTAATTAGTCAATGTGTCTGACTAACACTTGGTATATCATAAATAATTCAGTACTGTAACAGATCACTCTCTTGGTACCTTTCTTTAATAACATCTCTTTACCAAAAATTATACCTTCCATGATATAACCCAAACATTATGATAAATAAGGAGACTTACACCATGCCATTTCATTTACTGCAGGAACAGCAAGTAATGAAAGATGCTGTCTGATAGCTGGTGAATTGAGTGAGAGAAGGTGCAGTAGAGGTTGCTTTTAAAGTTTTTCATGTTTTTATACACTGATCTAGTTTTATTTTACTTCTAAGGTCAAGAGGAGCTATTAAATCACTTGACAAATGGAATAACATACATTCAGAGGAACCAAGCAGAAAACCTAAGAAGATATTGTAAAGTTGCATACTACTGTACAAAATACACCAAACAGTATAAATACTATAAAGTTACCACACAGTAGACATGCAGTAAACCTATTAATTAGAACACTGTGGATATGATGACCAGGGGAAAAAAAGATAAATTATGTTCTTGTTAGAAGAGCCCCCATGTTTATCCACTAGATGTACAATTAGCATTTAAAATTGCTGATGCTGAAAGTGGTACAATTGTTTATTGCTGTCACTTCTGGGAAAGGTGCCGTTATGTATTTTCAGGTAAAATAATAGGCACAAAGGTGACATGCTTTGTCTCAGGGGCAAAGCTTGCCACCTGCACAACTTTTTAGCACCCCAGGCTTGCCAGTCAACTACAGCAGTACCGACAGGGAGCTCAGAGGAGATTTTCATTTTGACCCCATCAAGAGGATAAAGGTGTTGCACATGGCCAAGTGGGAAAGAATTAAATTTTCTTTAAACCACCTGCAAAGGCTAACTCAGAGCAAAGATTTGTTTCCTGATTGACTGGTGTCCCTGAGGATGAATTTTAGATGTTTGTGAAAGAAATAAAAAGGTAACTTCCAGTAATTAAATTCAGAGAGCTTTCTGTGGTTATAATAGGAACTGAATAGCAATGCTGGGGGAGAACAGAGGCTGTTACTCTCCTAATGAAAGCCCTTTGTCTGAGGTTTCCACCTCAACTTCCATTTAGTTGCTATAGCTTTATCATGCCTATGTAATAGGCAGTTTAGTTTCTTCCTGCCAATAGTCTGCCATGGTAAATTGGAAAAATGTTCTCAAAACTGCAGAGCCCAATCACACATTTTATATCTGAGAAATTAGATCAGTTTATGAGCAGCACATAACAGTTCTGTTATCCAAGTCTCACAATTTAATCCCTAGTCTTATGACATTTATGTATTTTCCCAAAGTGCCAAGTGATGGAAGCTACACATCCCTTGCATTTTTAATCTAGTTCCCTAAGAAAAGGAAGCTTTTATGATCATGCTGGTCTGTGTTTCAAACTATGAATATATTTCTAATTATAGGCTGATTTAAGTTAAAATTAGGGATAAAAGTCTCAAAAATAATTACGTTCCTAAGAGTTTTATACAAATCACTGTCTGGGTCAAGGTCAGAAGCTGAAATTGCTGGCCCCTCCATTGGAACTGTGGTCATAACTCAGCCCTGAAACAATGTTGTGGAGCTGCCAGCTGGTTGATCAACATACTTGTCCTGGCTATTCAGCACACAAGTAGCTTTAGGCACTGAACTTTGTACAACTGCTGCCTTTTTTCAGGTGGGAATGTAATAGGAAGGGAGCTGGTATCTTTCTGGAGACAAAGAGCTTGGAAAATACAGGACAAAAATCTGTAGGACAAAAGACTCAGATCTGCTTCTCAAAAAATAATTTTTTGCTCCTTTAAAGTAAGACCTACTCACATGGTTGGTACAGAAAAACCTGCAAACACAAGCTATTTAATCTCTAAAGGCTCAAAAATCAATAAAGTGAGTCTAAAGAACAGAAAAATTTTAATCTCAAGACTTCTTTAAGCACCATCATGATCTTGGACTGACAAGTATCGATAACACTGTAAGAAGTTACATCAAAAAGATGCCAGGGCCAAATCCTTGTTTAAAAGTGGAACACATCTGAGACACAATGCTCAGAAGAGGAATTTTCCCATAGATAATATGAACAAGGAGTTGAGGACGGAGTCTGAATTGCCCCCATTCACCTTGATTCACTGCAAAACACATTGGGAATCAGAAAGGTGTTTGCTTTACTGCTCATAACAGATGGCACATGGACATGGCAAAGCTTACACACAACCTTTTGACAGAATTGTTTTTGAATTTTCATGAATTTGTGGCCAAGAACCTTATAGGACATCTACAGAAAGAATGAAACTCCATAAATTTGTCTTCGACTGTTCCTTAAAAGAAATCATATCTGCACAGAAGAGTTGAAGCTATTGAGGGTTAATAGAGATAAGAGATTAAAACATTACTTTAAAATGTTTCATTTCACCTAATTTTTAAGTTTGCATGCGGTTATAATACTGCCATTACCATATTAGACCTGACCCCTCCACAGCTACTGATACATCATTATAAATAATTGAATACAAGTCTATCGGTCACTGTAGCAGAAAAATAAATTCATGAGTAGAAACTGACTCTTTTTTTGTCTGATGTATTTAAAAAAATTAAAAATACCAGACTTTTTAAATTCAGGCAAAATTATTAGAAACTCCCCAAGTCTCTCCTTCTCTTCCTATAATCCTGGTCTTTCCTCTCCTGTTCATTTATTCTCTGCAAGTTTTAATCCAGTTAGCAACTAAACTGACCCCTCCATCAAATTGCAGTCCAGTTATTACTTACTTAATAGCATGTCATGATCAACAAGATCCCTCTAAAACTGTGAGAAGACAGTCTGCTTGACTGACCATCAGAGGTACTGTGATAGCCTCTCTCTGCCCTCACAGTGATACAGCCAGGGTATTTACACTTCTGCCTTGAGCTACACTAACACTTTTACTGCCTTGGGATAAGGAGAGCATGATGCAGAAGCCCAAACATGTGTGACTGAGGTCAGGCAATTCAGGTTCCTTAACAAGCTGCCCTTAATGGAGAGAAAAGAGGCTGCTAGGGAAGAAAAATTCAGACCATCTTTCTCTACTGGGTAAACAGCTAAGGAATGACTAACTTCTATATCAGCATTCAACACTGAAGGTTAAGGACGGAAGAATTGCCCCATGTGTTACAATGAAGCTCTGGTTACTTTTTTAATCTGCATGATGAGCGTGTACTTCTACTCATAGCTCACATTTCTGCTGCAAAAAAGCTTTCCTTTCAAAAATAATTAAGTGTTCTGGTTTATAGCCTGGATCTATCTTGTCAGAAATGCAAGAAACAAAAATGTAAATCTGAGGGGCTGAAAGCTTTGCAGTTTCTTACATCTATTTTTTTAGGGGAGCGTAATTTTAGGCTTGAATAAGGTAACAGGCAAAACTCTAGTGAAGTTATTTGGGCTGGGTTACTTCCTCCTAAAACTATGAGATAGAACTGAGGGATGTCACTGCACCAAAATTAGCAGCCATGCTATTTTACAAAATATTGTCACTGAAACAGTCACAGGAAAACACCACTCAGTTATTTCAACTATTGACCAGGAAGATCTTCATACAGATAAACGAAGTGAAGAAAGGATAGGTATGGGATAAGGAGAACAAAAATAAAATAATTTAAAATGCAAATATCTGGTGGATTTAGGTAGCCAACGGATAAAAATAAAACAACAAAATTCACTGGATTTACTTGGAAATGCATTATTAAGAGCTTACTATTAAGAACACAGCTGGGAAACAGCTCTTTTCTGCTACTGATAGTTATGATAAAACATCCCAAAATGTCCTTTGCTCAACAGAGACAATTCCTAAACAGAATGTTGTCCTTGGTTTTACCACGGCTTGGACTTGGACACACTCCAGAGTATATAAAGTTCCTGTTTTATTCCAAAAGAGTAAATAGAATAATTTCCTAAATCAGATGTCAATGTGAAAACAAAGCACTTGTCTAACTCATCATTTACAGAACAGGAGCCGTTAAATGTAAAGGAATGGGCAGTTAAAAATGCCATAAATCTTCTACTATTCATAGAGCAAACACATGATTTTGGCACAGTTTTCTATTCTGCTACTCTGGTTTTACAGCACTGTAAAACAGTCAACAGTACACACTGTTTTTCACTGATCAGTCTTTCACTGAGGAGAAAGATCTGACCAATAAAGTCAATTGGTATCTGCAAGAGTGGAGTTGTGCCCAAATTTATCAACAACAAAATCATTAATAAGTCTGCTTAATTACAACCTGTTCTATCCAACACAGAATATGCATGAGTTTTCAAGGAAATTTAATTATTTAGAAAGCTGAAAGATATAATAAGCTATTTTTGAGACAAAAAAGAGACAAAAGTCAACATTTCAAACTGGTAATTTTTTAATGATCTGTACTCAAAAGCTGTCAGAAAATATTCTCTCTAATACAATGAAGCAAATCCATTCTTCTAGTCAAGGCAATAGTGGGAAAAATAGGCTTACTAAGAAAAGGAATTGTTTTATTGACTGCAAAAGAGCTATCAGTCCACAGAAGCATGGCCTGAGCAATGAGAACAAACAAATAATATTCTGGACACTGACCAGTACAGAGGAAGAAGGTCTTAAATCAGAAACAAAAATTAACTTTTAAAAACAGGCTCTACAAAAAACAAGCAGTTCACACACAGCCACAAACATGAAGCAGACTTAGTTATCAAATTTTTAAATAAATTATTAGTGCAAAGAAGCTTATCGTCTTCTTGAAAAAGGGACTTAATATTCTGGCAGAATATTATATTTAGAAATGTATTCGTAGTTTCTCATGTTATTTTCACCCACATATCAGTATTTATATGGAAACATATACATGCATCATATATAGGGAGTTGCAGATATGCCTTAGTGACACATTTCTACACCTCCATCTTCGTGCTTAGTTAAATGTCTTGAGGGACCACCAAAACCTTCAGCTAAAATCTCATTTATTTTATCAGAAAGGAAGAGATTTTCTCAGCTTTTCCAAGGCTCACTGGATTTCTTTCCTTCCAAACAAACTGCGTTTCATGTTCTCAATCCCAGAATACAGCAGAAAGATGCCAGCTGGCTTAAATGCCAGTTTTACAGGGACTATGCTAGGCGAAGCTGACTTGTGTCTGTGTGCTGTACAACCCTGAGACAGATAAGCAAACTTTGGTTAACCAAGATTTTTGGTTAAACGATTTTCTGTAAAACAGGGATATAATGTGTACTGCATGTTTTGCTCAAACAGCTGTTGTTTAAGCTGCTTGGATGCTGACATTTTAGCTGAATATTGCTTATTATTAACATATGCTAATTGCATGTTATTTATGAATAGCATACCATGCTAATCAGTTATGAGAGTGGTTCATGCTACATCCAGTTAATGAAGGACAAGGAGAACTCTTCTAAAAAAAGCCATGAGTCTCTGGTCCTGTCCTCCTAAAACACAACGGGAAGGAGTCATCTCTAACTGCCTTTATACTGAACGATCACCAGACATAGTGAGCTCCTTCCTCCTTTTTCAACACCACCAGACACCTCAGATCTAAACAAAGATCTGAGACCTGCTCCTCAGAAACTTGCTTTTACTGGATACCTCAGAATTTATTCTCAGCAGAGAGCATTAATTAGTCCTCAACAGAGTTCTCAAAGGTGATTCTCCCCCTCTACTCCACTCTCATGAGATCCCCACTGGCAGTACTGCACCCAGCTCTGGGGCACTCAACATAAGAAGAGCATGGATCCATTGGAGCAAATCCAGAGGAGGGCCATGAAGATGATCAGAAGTCTGGAGCACATCTCCTATGAAGACAAGCTGAGAGAGGTGGGGTCATTCAGCCTGGGGAAGAGAAGGCTCTGTGCAACCAGATCGAGTTGAAGATGTCACTGCTCACTGTGGGGGCTGTGGGCTACCCCTCCCAACACAAAGTGTTCTATGATTCTACCATTATGAAAATGGCTATAAACAACAGAATCCTCCAAACTTTAGCACAACAGTACACTGTGAGTAAGCATAAAATGAAAATAAAAATAAAATCCTCAAATACTAAATAAGGTGCAAAATGCAAAAATATTACTGAGAATATATGCAATGATGAGGGATAGTAATCATGCCTACAACTAAAGCTGTCCATAAAACTGCTCTTTTGCTCACAACAAAATTAGACTTTCTATAGAAATTATATCAAACATCATCAACTCAGACATTTGTATTAAGTACAGACTTATCTTCTAGCCAGTTATCCAACACGAACATGACATAGCTCATAAAATAAGACAGTTTTATGTGAGTTCAAACCTGAAAGCTTAAGCCTGTGGTGACTACCAATAAAGACATTATAATTATATTTGCCTTGTATAACCTGAAAACATAAACTTTATCATTTATTCTCAAGACCTGATTTTAAAACCTACTTCTACATACAACATTGTGTATGTGCATTTTTAGTTCATACTTATTTGTACCCAATGAACCAAATTAATCAAATTGATTGCAATATGAAAATTCCAGTGTTTTATATAAGTGCATTATCAATTATTTAAAATTAATAAAATGAATCTATTTCCAAATTCATTTTAATATAGCACTGTGAACTCTTTCCTTACAACACCAAGCCTGCTATTGTTTTCATAGATCTCAAGAACAGAATTCAGACACATAAGAAAACACTAAATTGCGCAATACGAAATAATTTAGGCCCCTAATCCTGATTAAATTAAATACATCTGGATTCCGTAACAATGGCTACAAATATTCTTTTTAAAAAATGAACAATAGGGTTACATTATAGAAAATACTGGGATACCTACCTAGCCTGTAGCCTCAAGGAGGATAAAAATTCCTAAAAACAAAGGCAGTCTAACATGCAGCTAAATTTTTTATTACTAAATTGAGAGCTATCCTTCTGTAGTGCACTGGAGATGGAAAGACAGATGTTTTAAATCTGCAGAGCCTCAATATCACTGTGCTCTGAAGACAGCAGGCAATAGAATGGAAGGAAGAAAGTATCTTGATAGAAAAAAATCCCAGGAGTTAACCTGCTTGATCTTTCACACATAGCAACTACATTTTACAGTGCTTCGACAGTTCCTCCACAGTCAGAGGTGCTTGCTATTGTACTTCTGTGTGTGGCAGCCCTACCAGCATATCATCATGATCTTCTGTCCTTTGTTCTAGCCTTAGAAGTCTTTAAAAATAGACTCTTCTAAATACACTTCCTGAATAGTTCACTTCTGTTGGAAATTGAACTAAATAACCTAAAAGAGATCACCTTTACTATATCCATTAGACAGACTATCTGGTTTTGGAGATAATCACCTCCAAAAGATATAAAGTTAAAACAGCCAAGTTAAAAAACTATTGATTGGCTACATGAACACATCTTCTTCATCTGTTTTTTCATAAGGCAGAGGATATAGCACTACTTCCAATCCCAGGTTTTTAAAAGCTGTTCTTAAAAAAGGGTATTGAGTGAAAAATAGAAAGGCTATTAACTGAACTGAAAGGGAAAAAAAATCCGATTGATTTGAACCAGGTCAGTATTCTCATTAATAACTTTAGGTAGATATACTAATGCAAAAGTTCAGATTACAAGCATCATAGGATAAACAAGCATCGTAGGAAAACAAAAGAGTTGCTATTTCTGTAGAAGGGGAGATAGCAGACAGACTCTCAGACACCAAACAAGAGCAGCAAATATATCTAAAGACTGACCCTTCCCTTGCTCCTATAGAAATCTTGATCCCAAATCAAGTCACTGACAACTTTAATTACCCACTTGAAATGAGTGAAGATTTATTCTAATATGCACATTGTTATTGCTTCTATCTGCCTCATCCAAAACATAATTTAGAGTAGGATCATCAGTCACAGCCTCTTAGCAGGAAAATACGCACCACCATAACATTCCTTCTAAGACATCCTCTGGGAGGTCACTCAGAGCCAGTTGTGTAGTCAGCTGTAGGAATTAACATCAAGTAAAATATATTTTTACACCCTAAAGCAAACCCACTCCTTCCTTTCTGGTTTTCTGGATAACAGAGCTACAAGCTATCGAGCAGGCAGATCTCCCACTAGCTCAGACAGCAAATAAGGCACTTGGCAACTAACAGGATAAGGTTCAAAAGCCCTGTTTCTACAACACTTACATTTGAATATCAAGGCTCAGGAATGAAGGACATGATGTTTTCCATATGCACAGTACTTAATGACTTAAAAGTAAACATATGTACAAGTGTTTCTGTAATTGGGTCCTCAGACTGTAGTGCTGTCTCTTTATTATTTGACTCTTTAAAAATCTTACAAGTACATCCTCCAAGGAATCTTCTTAAGGAATGTTTCCACCAAAATACAGCCCTAAGATCTAAACTTTCCTACTTTGAAGATATATAGCTTTTTCAGTATAAAAACATAATAAATATTTCCTGTATTATTCCAAAGGAAAAACTGATTCATCTCTTGCAGTATTATGGAAAGCCATGAGAGCTCAGAAACAATTACTATAATCTCATTAAATAGAACACTGGATGTTTATGATTGTCTAATTTGGAAGAAATATAAGAAATGCAATAAAGAACGGATATATAGCCAAACATTAACTTCAGGCCACTTCAAGAACATCAACTCCTTTTATTATTAGAGGCAGAAACTCTTATTCTTGAGCTTCCAGGGCAACCCAAGCCAGATCCAAAAGAGCTGCCACCAGACTGTCTGTAGGTTGAAGTCTTGTTTGGTGTGAATCCACTGACATTTGATCTATTTGGGTACAACACTCTTTTCAAGTTTCCCTGTTAGGTCTATGAAGGGCATCTGAGAGAAGTGTTTGTACTGGTGCAGTTGAAACACAACATATCCTGAACATGAGTGAAATTGTACCACACTCTTTATTCTAATGATTTTTCATGATGACAGATGGCTCCGTAACCTTTTGCCTCAGTCCAAGTGCAAATTACTTTGAAAGGCTGTATTGACATGCTCATGGACACGGCACAAATGCTGCTGCAGACTCTCAATAATATTTACAGGCATATTAAAACACGTAAATATAAACATAATGAGAGAGCAATGCATATTTCAGGAATTTAATATTCACTGCAAATGAATTAATGATTTCACCTTTTGTCCTATAATATTTCAAACCTCTGCCTAAGTTCTGGCATCACGTTATCATTTCAAATTAACTGTAATTTTCCACTGCTATGCTTACGATGAATGAGAAAACATCCAAAGAAATTACAAATGTGCTGACACATTCACAAAAAACAACCCAACCAACTGTTTTCTCATGTGGAAAAAACTCTATTTTTGTTCCATTTTGCATGTTATTTAATTTCCCAAGTTAGGGTTTAATCCTATCACGTCTGCAGTACTGAACTGAAAATTTCTAAGACAAAATAACCTGAAATAGAGAACTAGTGTATATCTGAGGATAGAAAAGTAGAGCCCAGCAGAAGGGTTTTATCACTATGGGACAATGTACAAAAAAATCCCCTAACTCAAATAAGCCTAATACAGAATATAGCTCATCAGATAATTAAAGTGCTTTAGACCACTAGCCAATTGATTTTCTCCTTGTAAAGGTAGTTCAATTGAAATGTTCAGAATAAATCATGTGTTAAAATTATCCTCTAAAGTAAGAGCTGAGTGCATATTGATTAATAATTATTTGCACTAACAGACTGAACTAAAGAAATACCATCAATTACTTCAAAAAACTCTAAGATCAATCATGATGGAATCAACCATTGAAAGATTCACTACACTTTTCCCAATATTTCGGAAGTATTCATTGAATGGCTTTCTAGAGATACCTTGGTTTCCTGTTTCTAGAGCTACGGAAATTTGTTTTAAATGCCAATTATCATTAGGTGTTTAAGCTGCATAGTACAGCTCTCACCCTTCGATTACATGAGAGCTCTGCAAGAAGAGCAAATGTTTTCCACATCAAGTACGAGGCATAAGGGGGCACTTTTGCCAGGGAAGTTTAGTTAATATTTCATACTTATGCTCACACAGCAAAGGAAATGCAAACAGTCAAAATTAATGACCAGAATAGATGATTTACATAGAGCCACCTATCCGAAGATGGGGGATACTCAGTATAAATTAACTCCGTTTTACACACTAATGAGCCCTACTTGCTGAATTTGGACAGGCAGCACAATAAAACTCCAATAATTCTACAAAAAATTGCAATTTAGTTTGCCTGGTTATAAATAGCACAGAGATCGTTAATCCCTTACGGCACCACAGGCATTACTCAAGCCTGGTATCTTATTGAAAATCAAGGAGAATTTTCCTTTCTTATGATGCATAGCACCATTAGAGTCAAGTGGGGAGTCTGCTGGCTGTAGCACCAGGTTTTAAGCAGTTTTTGAACTAAAAAATTTTCTGTGGTTCTGACATTCAAGGTTGCTTTTCCACTAGGTTTCAGGTTTAGCCACTGCAGAATTGTTGACTAAACAGACAGAGAAAATCAGGTCATGAAAGTTGTGGAACTTAGTCCACACTTTGGTGGAAAATGTTCAAAATTGCAGTACTGACCTTTTAGTTATTTCCTAGATTTTTTTGGTTTTTTTATTAGGTTGGCTGACACAGGACCAACTCCCACATACACTACCAGGTCTTCAGAAGGTAACAAAATTTCTATGCACTTTCTCTGTAACGCAGAAAAAAACCATTTTATGACCTGAAACAACAACACTTTTAGTTGAAATATTTAAATTTAAAAATTCTTTACATAAATGAGATGCACAGCTCTGTCTGAACATCTTAATTTTATGCATTTTTATACTTCTAAGCAACTTAGTAGTGAGGACTGCTTATTTGCATTCATTTACATACAATTTGCAGGAAAAGCTGAAAGAAGGTAGTAAGGGAATCCATCATTTTGACTTTAAATGAAAATATTATTTCTGTAAAAATATCTTGAATGTTTACTTTCTTGTTTTACTTAAGAAATTGCTTTTAATATCTTCATAAGTATCAAATGGCACTTTTCAGAAATGGTGATTTTTTTTTCACCTAGTAGGTTTAAAAAAATAATCCAACAATATTTTTATGTGTAGAGATGTGAAATACATTTTTTTTATTTTTTTCCCTTAAGAGAATTCAATTTCCTAGCAAGGTGAATCACCATCCTGATACCTTCTGGTTGTTCTCTGAATTTTTATTTTACTAATTTTCTAAGCCCCAATCTTTGCCAGGTCCAGGAGGGGGAAAGTACAAATTCACTAATGAAAAAAATGGTGTAGAGCATGTACAAATTTAAGCAGTTTTAAGTCCTGTGCTGTCTGTGGATTATTTCTTAGATGATGTTAAATTGTGTTCAAATAAATTCTTGGTAATTTCACACCTACATTCAGCATATTTTCTTAGTCTTTTAAAGCTATGATTTTCATATGCAGCCACATTCCTTCTGGCTGCCAGTTGTATCCCTAATTAGCTGGTACTAAATCATACCTATTCTCAGAATTAAGATGGCCAATGGCTTCTCATTCCTTAGAGACTTCACACAGTTTAACTCTCTTAGTTTATTTCTTCATCAAATTCAACCTGTCTCCCATAACAGCCCCATGCCTCTGCAACACACGAGTAAAATCGGGAGCTCTGTAGAAAAGGCAATGAAAGACAAAACCCATGGAGCACGTGCTATGCTACAGCTGAGCTTTCTAAGGCAACACATTAGCAAACTCTGCAGTGCAGAAGTGGTCTCTGGAAATAAACGTGGGTATATTTTGCTAAACATCCCACTGTCTGCCACAGAGACAATTTTATCGGCTTTCATCATATCCCTGGTGTCAGTAACTCACAGTGCAGCATCAGGGACAGCTCAACCCTGAAGGACATCAGCTCAACTCCAGTGAAGTCAGCAGAAGTGTGTGCTTGGCACAGCCCCCCCTGACCCCACTCCTGGGGTGGCCAAGTAAGAGTGAAACCCCTCAGACACTGCTCATGCCTCTGCATGGGGAACTGGGGCACTCTCAGCTCTGCAGGGCATAGGCAACAGAGGTAAAAGCCCAGGGCTACTGTGGACACAACTCAGTGTCCTGAAAGCAGGGCTGCCCCAACCTAACAGTAAAAGGGAAGACACCTTATATACGTTCTCCTTCAACCAAGTTCAAAACCTCAAGTACTAGGAAACAAAATGTGTGTTTTCAGGCTTTCATGACCATTGTACAAGTTTCCCCCCACCCAGGAACTTGGAAGATGCACAGAAAAGCACACAAGAAAAAGAGTGGGGGGAAGCCTGTACAATGATCATGAAAAATATCTCCTTTTTTCAAAATGTCAACCGGATTAGAAGTAAAATTTAGGAAATAATTTCAACTGCTAAATATTTTAAAAAATAATTTTGTGTTGATTTCCATCAGGTCAGTAAAATACTGCTTTTTACTATATTGCCTTTACATTATAACACTACACACTGGAATATTTTAGACTTTGAAAGTCATGACTTCCTACTATAAACTTCTACTATATAATGTGGTTGACATTTTGAAAAAAGGAGACTTTACTTGTGCAAATTAAAAGATAGTACAAGTACATTAATTTTCATAATCAGAATAAAGCATTGTAGTAAAACTTTCAGTGAAGCAAGGGGAAGACTGCTTGAGACAGCAAAGTGTAATTAAGCAGAACTAGTGCATCTGTATCATTAAAGAAAATGTTAAAGGTAATTTGAGTCTAGGGATCAGCACGTTGAACCTTCCCTAACCCTATCCTTAACCCGAAACCTAACTTTGTGGTGTAAGCACATTTTGTCAACAGCAGCCCAGAGGCCTCATGAAATTAATTAAGTATGCTATCTCTTTACAATGGAAACAAACCCGTCCACATGCTGTTTGCATTTCTGGCATGATCGGCATTCGTTACTGAAGTCACCGGCATCAGCAGCTGGGAAGTACAAGACTGAGCTCCCTTTCACTTCTTTTGTCTTCTCTTACCATTTCCAGACTCACACATTAATTATGGTAGTCCATAGGTATCGGTCTTATAAAGCAGCTACGTCTCCTACTGCAAAATGTATTCTTCTGCTAGTTCTTATCACAAGAAAGAAAAAGCCTCCCAAAGCGCTGAAAGAAGTTCTTTGTCCTTAAAGTCCTTATACTCTCCTTTAGAAAAATGATGTGAGTCACAAGTGGGAGGACTGCAAGGAGGCTAGGATGCATTTGCTTTGCCATCATGTAGCAGCTGTCAACTCTGCCATGCCAATGACAGACATGTGAAACAGCATGAGAATTAGGAAATGTGATATGGCACCAAAAAAAAAGAGATGCCAGGAAAAGGTTAGTCCATGCGTCCAAGCTGATGCAGCTTTCATAGAGCAACTGAGTGGACCCATGTACTCTGTCACTACATGGAAACTAATGTCAAGGTGGCAAATAAGTCTGTGGCATTGCCAGAGCTGGGGCTCTCAAGCTTGAGAGCCATGCCTTATGGGCAGATGCTCCAGGCAACCTCCCAGAGATCTGTGGAGGTTGTGCCAATTATCCCATGGATCCTCTAGCTCTACACATTTATCAAACCACATCAGCAACCCAGCATAAAGGCAAGACACCAAAACCCCCACAGAAGTCTTATTATTCACCCAGCAGTCATACGAGCACTGGGCCTTTGATGGCCATCTATATAATCATCATTCTCACTCAATAGGGTCCTGAGGCCCTAACTTGCTTTGTTTTATAAATAGACAGAATAATTTCCCCCTGCTTGACCATGAAATGCAGGTTGTAAAAACAAAAGGAACAGAAGACTCTAAAAACCCCACAAGAAAGTTATTCACCATAGCTCAACCATTCACTGTCACTTTGTTTTACACACTCTGTAAATAAACTGCATGAGTTCTTATAAACTAAGATTCCCTAAGTTAATATGAAATAAGTTCCCAAAAGGTTGCAATGGTCTCTGATTTTACAAGGAAGATATACTTTTGCCTAAAGAAGAATTGGTCACCAGTTTTGAAGTGAGACTTTACAATGGAATAAAAAATGGCATTTAGTGTACGGATAAATGATTTTTGACAACATGTTTACATTTGTGCAGAGCCATAACAGAATCCTAGATCTCCGTCATCACCAATATGTTATTAATGTAGGATAATTGCATGTTTGACAGTGCACACGTCAATGAGAATAGCTGCAGTACCAAAACACACATATGTAAGATTATTTCCACTTAATAGACGTGATCATCACATTGGTAAAAAAATGCTGGCCAGCAGCCATTATCCTATACCTCTGAAATGCAGCTCTTGGATTTTATCTTTAATTTTAATATATTCTAGCCAAAACAGAAGGAGTTTCAATTTAATATTTTACATCCAGTGGTGAAGCAAATACTTCAAATGTCATGCCAGCAATTAAAAATGTGTCTAGATTTTTTGGCTACTGTGGTAGTTGAACCTAGGACCTTCGCAGTGAGTCACCACAGTCACACCATTACTGAGATATTATATTCTGCAAGTACAAAGATGGGAAATTTTCCAGATTGTCTGCCAAGATGCACTGCACCTAGGATACAGCAAGTGTCATAAATAGAATTTGCCACAGCAAGCCTTGCAATAACTGCCAGAGAAACGCAACAGACCTCCTGTGGTCTGATTTAACATAAACAAGCCAAGACATGGAAAAAGTAAAAACACTGCCCTGCAGTCACTGCTTAATAGCTTTTCCAATTGAGCACAGAGAAGTCTGACGTATTGAGAATGTCTCTCTATCCAGTGTACGATGATGCCTTATGTGCTGCAGCTTCTGCCACATCACAGGGAACCTTCCATTCCTACTTGGAAGATAGCAAATTTATGTTCAGAAAGAGCTGAATTTAGGAGTCTGCTGTGCGTGTATATGTGAATATTTGCTTTTACTGCTTCTCTGCCCTGAAATAGCAAAACAAACCTCATGCATGTTAAAACATATGGCTTGGGTGCGGAATCAGTAAATGCAAAGCGCCTTTATTTCCTCATTGAGTCTCACTTTATAGCTGCTTGTGCAATCCAGATCACACATCTTCCTGAGAACATTTCACAAAAATAAGTTTTCCTCATGAAAGCCCAAGAACCTCAAAGTTGTCTTATAGCCCATTACATTTTTATTCATAGTGTGTTATTTAACTTTTATTCTTAAAGCGAATTACTTACAAATAAAAGATTTTTTCATTCTTTCCTAACATATGGTTTGCAAAACTCCCCCTCCTGTAGGACATCCTTTAAAGATTAAAATGTTAAAACACACTTAAGAAATTAATAAACAATTATTTTAATTGTTATCACCATATTGTAACGAACATTACCAATGGTATTACTTGCAAGCATAGTGACTGAATAACTGACTGAATATAACTTTACTTGTAATTTCTACATAATAAGCTTTGGACTGCAGTTATGGAATGTTCCAGACTACTGTAGAATTCACTAGAACAAAGGAATAAAGAAATTATGTCTTTAACAACTGGATTAAAAAGGTAACACTACCTTTAAAACAAAACATTGGTCAATTAGTTGGAAAGGGCAAACTCTTATTTTCCTTCCTCTTCATCTTGCTACAAAGAAACACCATCCTGGGAAAGGTCACGGTGCATTACAGAGAAATTAGGGAAATAGATTGAAGTGAACTTAGTGCTACTTGTCTGTGGCAAAGTGCAAAACCCTGCAGTTATAAAAACAGTGTACAGATAATGGCTTATCAACATAGAAGTGAAATTGTAAATGACTCCATCATGAGAGCTTCAGGCACAAAGCTAATATGAACAGGAATGTCATGTGTGCCATTCTTCCACGTAATTTGAACACAGCAAACTTTCCTCCTGAGAAACAATTCAGTTTCAAATTAAAAAAAATTTATTTTGATAGGACTTAAGAGCTGTAGGATGTTCTTAATACAGGTTAAAAACAAATTGATTAAATAAAATAATTTTTTTATATAAGACTGTGAAAATAGCACTGGATTTGGAGTTTTACATAAAATGAAACAGAGATCCAAGGAGAAATAAAAAGGTTTTATTTCAGTTTAAAGCTGTGGTCACATAAAACCAATGAGAAGTAAATGTAAATAATTTTAGGAGTATTTCTTTTAATTATTTAGGGAACTATAAATTCACTTTAGAATTAATTTGATAAAATCCAGTCATTTACTAAGGCACGGTTTACTTTTTTCAATACATTGCTTTGAATGCTGAGAGCCCTGATACCATTTGGGAGCTTGTCATCTGGAAAACCTCAAAAAGATTTAATTTCCTTCATACCTAGCTAGGAAAACAATGTTAAATAATGGAAAATAATAATATCATAAGATTTTTTCCCCTTATTATATTGTAATGATACCAATGTATCATTAGTATCATAAAAAGAGAACATGCATCAACCCTGTGGCATAGATGAGCTATTTATCACACTATTACAGGTACCTCACACATAGCTGAAGACATTGTGGCTTCTGGATATTACACTAACACAGAAGAACTTAGGAACTAGAAAAATATATGACCTAAAAGAGTGGTCTATAAGCCTGAACTGGAAATTTCCTGTTGATATGCTACTGGGTGACAGCTCATCTGACAGCATCTGCTGAACCATTTCTATCCTTTTCTAATTTGTGTGGGTCTATACTGCTTTTTGCTAGCTTTTAATGGTTTGATCTGTCTTTACTCTGTAAGAGCTCATTTTGTAATATCAACATCATCAAAGAGATACAACTGGAGAGCTATACCAAGGTCTGTAGTCATCTAAGCACCTGCAAGTCAACAATCAAAAGATTTACTTTGTCCAAACCCCCTTATTCTTAGTTTGCTTTTCAATCAAAGCAGAGAAAGAATGCAACTATTCTTCATGCAACATGAGTTCACTTTCAGTGAGAATTTAGCATTTAAACATGGTATTCGTTTTTCTGATATATTGTGGGAAAAAAATCCAAACCACCATCAGTGGCAGTCTGTGATAAAGTTGTGTTGGACCTTAAAAAAGCATGGGTTTTTTTGATGTCTGCAGACCCTGATTTTTGTCACTCCACATGACTTTCCTATAGTTCTTTATTACTACATGGCTATGCTAGATGATGTGCAGATGTGCTAGAGAGTGCTCATAGTTAAACACCTATGTGCTGCAACTGATTTTCAGTTCTCGTGCAGCTTTAGCAGCCCAAAACAGTATATGCACTGCGTATTATTCATTTGCTCTTTATTTTAATACCCAGGGTATGAGCTTATCTACTTTTAAGCTATTACTTTCATGTCTATCTAGGCTAAAAATGTTAGAACTCTTTCTTTCCAACTAGAAGCAACTCTGGGGCAGTGCACCACATTGTAACACCATATTGCAAGCTGAGCCTCTCAGGCAATCAGCAGCACTGGCCCCCTGCACTACGTGCTGATTTCTCCTATAACAATAGGCACAATTAAGTCAAAGCCAACCCGATTAACTCTGCTTCAGGCTAACCCCTGCATGCTCACTGGTTCCCTTGATTAACTGTACAGGACTGACGGAGAGGAAGGTGTCAGGAAAACCCCTGAAGAATTAGCAAGTCTGCAAGGAGACTCTGCAGGAGGGAGAAGGTGCAAAAAAGAGAGAGCAGAAGGTGGCAGTTTAAAACACTTATTAAAGGAGTTAACAAAATAAAAGGATGTAATTTAAATCACTAAATGACAGAAACCTATTGTGATGAGGCAGTGCAGTGTCTGAAAGTGGATACTCCCTGTAAAGATCACACATGTACCTGCACAATAGCATTAGATGAGGATGGAATTATAAACCTCAGTGACATTGGACTTTGTGGGTTCAGCCTCCTCACAATAATTGGAATAGGTTTTGTATTGATAGTTACAATCTTCAGCAATATAAAGTATTTATTAGTGCCCACCTGCTGGTAGTACTTTAGTGCCTCTTATACAAAAGCCAACAATAACATCAATCGGCAACTCATTAAAATAAAACTCAAAAATATGCCAATGAAATGCTAAAACAGACTTGAAGTATGTTCTGTTAGCTTTCCAATATTCCTATATATTCATTTATAGCATCAAGGTATGAGCCAATATACAGAAGCTCAGATGTTGTTGTAATTTTAGCATAGGGCAATGTTAATTACAGCATGTCAAGTTATTTAAAAATTAAATTAATAAAAGGAGACAATTTCATTTTTTGTCACATAATAGTTAGAACTACTTCAGTTCATCACAGTTGACTGCTGTATCGTTTTGGACTTTTATAGCATTGTGCTCTGTGTGAAAGGAGTGCCCTCCCCCACTTTAATGGCAGTAGACTGATGGGAGATTGTTCAAAGATAAAAATATGTACCACCAAGCCCCTAAAATGTCATGATAAATGAACTCAAATGTCACTATTAAAATATTTCCTTTCATCAGTTTCACAGCACAGATCTCCCATCGCAATGCCAGAACTGACTCAACTTTGCTAGTACTTCTATGGGAATACTGAATTTCCTTTTGAAGGTTGATTTTAAGACAATGGCAATGCGTGTGGCATAAAACTGAGATAGCCACCTGTAAAGTGGCTTAAAAGGCACCCCCTGGAGAAAAACTCTTCTGCATGACCCTCTTCCAGAGGAAAAAAAAGAGGTTGAATGAATCACAAGCAGACCCCTGAAACAATTCTCTACAGGCTTCTTTAAATGTGAAAAGCATCATTTTGCTTTCAACTGATTCTGTTAATAGTCTCTGAGAAAGAGAAAAAAGTAACATGGCATAAGAGGGAACCGCTTATGAAGAAAACAGAAGACTAAATGAGAAATTCAAGGGTACCAGGTTTCTTTCATTTTTGCCACTGTTATTCAATGCTGTGTACCCAGATAGCAAGGGTAAAACAAAAAATAATGCCTTTAATGCAGAACCAGAATCAATATGACCATGAAAATTTTGTCAGTTGAGTATCTTCTATAACATTTTATGCCTTTCTCCCTCCTGCCTAACTATTTTCTATTCAAATATCCAGGTGATGCTTAGGAACTTTTAACAAAGGGCTGATAGGAAGGGAAGGCTAACGAACAATGCGTGTTTATAATGAGAACCAAACTGCTACCTGCAGAGAATAATACAGGATGATCTCTCTTTGGAGAGGGGAAAAAAAAATCAACAACATAAATGGAACGCTGTCAAATTTATAAGCAGCAATTTAGACAGCAAATATGTTGCTTGGGTTTCAGCAGTCTTAAACACTGTGAGCGGCTTAACCTTATCTCCCAGTGCCACTGCCTTCCTGGAGTAATTGATGCTCGGAGTCCCCCAATTTCACATAAACCAGGCCACTGTGTTATTGTATACAGCAATCTAACTGCTAGCAGAGACAGGAAACGGCGCTGAACCCAGATCAATAGACATGTCAACAGTAAGCTGCTTAATCTAATTCTGCCTATCTCATCTTGGAGCACAGAGTTTGCAATTTTACTGTTAGGTCCCTCTGGCAGGAAATGGTTTGGAAAGTTTAGTCTTAAGAAGTTTACCCGATATGCTTATCCTTGAGGCTCTCAAATGTTTATTCAGCAGAATAGCTGTTTTAAATGTTTTATAAATGGTGGCAATGTAAACAAGGCACTCCTGAATTCCTTCCCATATGAAAGCCATAACGATGATTTCCTCACAGTGGACAGGGAGCTTAACACGACAGCCAGTTATGCTTAAAGGTAAATTGCATTTGTACAGATGTACCAAACTCAAATAAACTTTGTAGATCAGAATAATGTTCCCAACATCCCCTCCTCCACTCTGATGATGTTCCCACATGGAAACACTTCTTTTTTGGCAATTTTGTTGCTCCCTCCTTTTTTTTTTTTTTTATGCACATGAAAATTACATGTTTCTTTACGTGTAACTTCAGTATCTCTGCTGGGATAATACAATCTCTAACAACAAATTAAATCAGGTAATAAAAAACACTGAAATAGGCTCTCCTTCAGAAAGCAAGAGAGAAATTAAACTGATGACATTTTTCTCATCTTTCTAGTGCAGACTTATATTCTCTTCTGAAGGAAAAACCCCAGAAATGCAGAACTTTGCCCCACATGTTAGAGCTGACCATTGGGAAGCCTCGGTGAAGTGCCTGGGCAGATGAGAGCACCAATGTCACAGCTGTAACACAGGACAGGCTCCACATCGTCCCATGAGCCCCCTCCAGCCAGGCGCCTGTCACAGTGTTATCAATGATTTCCCTGCAACAATATAGACATACATAGAGAGAGAATTCACAGTTCACTGGTGCCTGTTCCATGTCCCAAAACAGTCCCAGTTTTCAATTTCATCTGAACTACGACAAAGTCATGGTGCATCCCCAGGGGTTTTGTGGTGCCTGCAATTCAAGGGGCCGTGGCCATTGCCAGCAGAGGGGAAATTTAAGATCCTGGTTAACTTTGGAATCACAGTTGATGTTTCCCAACCATGACAGACCTTTAAACTACTTCGACGGTCTATTTGTCACTGGAAAACAAGTGTAAACTCGTTTAGAGAGGAAAGATGGCATTTCACTCAAGGTACTGGAGTGGGAATTTGAAAACGCAGGTTCTTTCCTCAACTCTGCTACAGAGTGCCGGTGAGCTCCGGCCAATTTGTAAGTGCTTCAGCTCCCCATCCATAAAATGAAACTTCCCTTACTGCTGAGATGCTCGATGCATTAGTCTCCATGAGGTGTTCAGACACCGCAGTGCTGAGCATTACAGAAAAGTCAATAAATGAACTCCATAAATAAAATGTTACAAAAGCCCACTTCAGTCTTTCAGCTTGAAATCATGGGACTGCTCCCATGAGTTAGTGCCTCGGAAATAAATTTAGCAAATATTCCAGGAATAATACAGCTGAGGATAAGATTAAGAAATAGTAAAGACACAATTATTATTTACATACTTGTGCATTATTTAACAAAAAAGTTGTTTGCTACTAGAAGTCTTACAACACGCTGCATACCTCAGGTGATGAAATGATGCTCCCTTGAGTAAAATTTTTTAAAAATTAACTTGATATATAGGGGCTTCTTTGGAACAAAACTCTCTTGAACAAAGACTTAAATAGAAAAAGTTTTCATAGCTGGCCTAAAATTTCTTCAAACCTCCCTTCTTTCTGTTTATAAAAGTTCTACTCTAAAAGCTTAAACTATAGAACGTTATTCCAAAGATCAACAGCACACCATGAATAATCAAAGGCTGAGCTGAAGAGATTTTTCTGTCAACAATTCATGAACTCAACTACAGTCATTTCTAATAAGGAGCAAATTAGTAAAAATAATAAAAATCAGAGCAGAAAGAATATCTATGAATATAAAAAGCAGTAATCTAGCTCAATTAGTTCAACTAAAACAAAAACTTATGGCATGCTAGTCTATTTTGGTTTCAGACTTGTACCACCCCCAGTCCACATTTTCAAAGATATAGTATATTCCAAATGCTAATTAACTACCATTCCCTTTAAACTCATTAATATATCTACAAATCTGACAGTGTGGAGGTTTTACATGGACACAAGACTAAGAAAGTACATTCTCATTAAAATACAAACAAATCAGAAAGACCTTACCTTAATCCTTCATAAACCACTATTAGAACAAGCATGTTTCCTGTCTCAGCAGAGAGACCATCATACCCAGGAGCAGCTAAGAACATGAACACATTTCTAAGCTGAGTGACCCGTGGAGATCTTCATTTGAGGAGTTCTCAGTACTTGTAATTTAAACTTTGTTCTAATGCTCTTTCTCTAGATTAAACTGAATTTTTATCGCTCACTTTTCATTCAACTTCTCATATAAACAAAGCTGGTACAGTGGTAAACAGCAATTAGCCAATCAACAATGCCACAAGATGGAAACAATCCATTTTACTAGTTCATATATTTTTAAAAAGTAATCTGATTCTTCACAATCATCAGGTTGGGCAACAGTGAAAATTATATAAACATCACTATTTTCCACATTTACATGATACTTCTCAATATAAATGAAGAAGTAATCTCTTTGGAGGAGGGACTCTGTTTCAACATGCATTTGTTTTATACCTACAAGTGAAGATATGGATCACTTCTGCAATGCAAACAAATGATTACTCCCTCTGATCTGTAACAATAAAAAGTATACAGGCAGCCCAAAATATTTCCAACTCTAACATAAAATTGCCAAACAAAAGAATGCACAGAATCTTGCTGTCAAATGATAACAAGCCTACTTAAAAAAAGAAGAGTACATCTTGCAGTTCTGAGTGATAAAAGGTTTTAAAGGCTGTATAAAGGAGAGTTGCACAGAAGATCCATAAGCAGGTACTTAAGGCTTGTTGTATAAAAATTATGGTGAACGTTGCCAAAGTATTATTACTATGTCATATTTGGCACATGTATACAAAAAATACTCCATTATCCATGATATAGCCCAGCTATCTGAACATTTAAGTGTTGGACCATTTTTATTTAACTAGATCGCAGCAGGTCCCAGTTTGGGCTCCCTACCTTGAATCTCAGTCATTTAAGTCTTTTACTTAAGAACACCTTCAGTTTCAACAGTGTTGTACAAACTGCCTAATACCATGAAGACAGAGAGTTACAAAGACGGTTTAAAAGTATTGTGCCAAAAACTGAAATACATGTAGCACATTTGCGGCAAAATTTGAAATGTACATGTTCAAAAGATGGAAGCACAACTGTTCATCTGAGAAGCTATGTATACAAACGCCACATGAATTTTTATGATGTCCTGATCCTTCCTAACAAAAAACAAAACTCAACTCTTTTTTAAAAACTCCCACACCACCAACATGAAGTTGTCACTTTTTGTGTTACCCTGGTTTATAGGAGACCAGATTCAGACCCTGCAAGTCAGCAGGCAAGAAACCCGAACATAAGTGCTTACCAGTTTTTTTAAAGTATGTGAGGCTTTGAAATGGTAACTAATTCCCCCTGAGTTCAATAACATTTTGATGTCTAACCTGCTTAAGCACTTCTGAAGACCCTGTTTAAAATATTGCTTTGGCTAGTCTGAAATACTCATAAGACTTCTATATTTTCACAGCCACAATCACCATTACTTCATGACTTCATCGACCCTGGTGAAACTGTGGGCATTCCTTTCAAAAGGACTATGTCAAATTGATGGGTAGTTGTCTTTCTGACCCTTTTGTTTAACAAATGCACGGGTTGTTTTCTATCCAGACTTAGATAAATGAGTAACAAATTAAAAGAAACGTTTTTATGATTCGCTGCAGTAGCTTGTTTTCTGTGCTTTTCTCTTTTCTGATACAAGGTTAAAAGTGACTGGTAAACCTTTTAAGGTTATTGAAACTAAATTATTAACACTGTGTTTCACCTTCCTTTTGTCCTCTTCATGGCATTCTCCCTGATTGCTTACTGCTACTCCACTCCTACAAGTTGTAAATCAAATGAAAAACCTTTAAAGTACAAAACCATCTGATTAAAATTTTCATCCACAAGGGAACCACAGATATGACAAGAAGCCGCATTATGCAGTTTTTACATTTAAAACATCTGACAGTCTTTTTTTTTATGTGTGCGAAAATTGAACGCTTTCATCTTCGGAAGCAACAAAAAGGATGATTCTCACTCATAAAACCCATTTGCAACCTTCAAAACATCTTTGATATTCTTCTCCATTGCATAACTGTGTTTGGT
Organism: Manacus vitellinus; assembly: GCF_001715985.3. Lineage (NCBI taxonomy): Eukaryota > Metazoa > Chordata > Aves > Passeriformes > Pipridae > Manacus > Manacus vitellinus. Next base: position 42,131,142 of record NW_021940535.1, read on the forward strand.
GCAGTATATGCAGGCATAAAGTGCCATGACACACAGTTAGTCTGGTCAAATTTTAACTTCTCCCAGCTCATACCTGTACAGATCACAGGTTTGCTGAGATTATCCATCAAACTCAGCACCAGATCATTCACCATAGAGCCCACAGCATATGGATAGCTGAAAACATAAAGGGAAGACATATAGTAAACTATGATCAACGGGTCTAATAAAAACCTATAGTGAATACTTCTGAGGGAAAAGACATATCTTTAAGGAATGAACTCTGTCTAGCAGGAAGTCAAATACTAATTTACATTTCAGTGAGGTTTTTAATGCAATGCCTATCTTAGATAAGATATGGGTTTATTTGACAGCACACTTCTGAAAAGTTGGCAAACAACAACTTTCTTAATGCTGCTTTTCAGCAGCAGAGTATAGGATGATCCATCACAAAGTTTTCAAGATCTGAGCTCCTGATACTCCAAAACAGAATAAGCCAAGCAAACTGCTGCCTTTCAGTGTTCACTGGATTTCATAGCTGCTGCACATTTATGGTCTGCTAGGTTGGCACACAGTTACTGCACATATGCCACAGCAGTAAGAGGTTTGTTTGTCCAGTAGTGGAATTCCTGCACTGGAGTTAAAACAAAAGCCTGAGCCATAAGCAGGCCTTGAAGAAAGCCTGTAGTGTTAATACTACACTGTTTAACATCTGATAACATGTCAATGTCTGATAACACATTCATTATGGAGGTATGAAGTTACAGAGAAACACTGAGCTTTCATTAAACAGCAGTATTAAATATCTGCTGGACCAGCTCCTCGTTTATCCCACTGACTCGCTATTTAAATGCAACTGCATTAACAAGGTGTCCTGTAAGTCGATTGTTACAGGTCTAAACCGAGTATTCAGTATACTATATTAAGAGCCAAAAGCATAGAAATGCTCCTTCCTAATTCCATGGCATGTTATGTGTACGTTGCTTTTCTAGGGAACAAGGGCACTGAGAGCTCTGGCTGTTCAGGAAATGATGCTGAAAAGGAAATCCTTCATGTATGGCAAGCTTCAGGAAAGTACCCTAAGAGCTGCTGGAGAATGACTGAAATGACTACCTGAGATAGAATATTTGGGTCAATAATGCTAATCAAGGGAGATTTCTTCATGAGGAGGGTCTCAAAGACATTTGCTTTCCTTTGTTTAGGATGTAAGGTACCACTTGCATTTAATGTTTCATACAAAAGAAAAGTATCATGTCAGCAGGAGTGGAAAGCATGGATGGAAAACTTGGCATGGGAAGGCATGAGGTGCTGTGATGGGCAGAAGAGACTAACCTGGGAGCAGTGGTTGAAGACAGTGATCGGGTCTAACAAACCTCTGAGTCAGAAGACAGCAACCTGTGGGCATTTGCGCCATATTTGATCTGGCACTCTTGCTTTTCCCTACAGATTGAAATCTGTATTGCCATTTCCTACTGGAAAGAGATGTGGCAAGATTTTCTCATAAAAACCTGAGGAAGCTGCATACAGAATGAAGGAGCTCTTATGGCTTGTATTTATTGAGCAACTTGTTTTCTCAAATTTCAGTTTTTCTTCCTTTCCCTTCACCTTTTTCTTCCTGCCTTTGTTTTGGTGTTCAGACACCTAGACTCTCACAATCAATCACAGCAAGCTAGCTTCCATAAACCTGCTTAGAGGAAAACAATTTCTTCCTCAGGCCTCCAACCCATTCCCTGGAAACCAGCTGTTTATCTAAATATACAAGGCACCAGCATCTGAAAAACTGAGTATGACATTACATGACAGGAGAAATCATTTCAGTTCTGCCATCTATAAAGCTGTCGCATTATAGAAGTATGTAATAAAAGATTTAGTTTAAACAATTTGGAGATCTGTTTGTACAATATGCATTAGAAGAGTCACCAGACAGAATGAAGAAAGGCAAGGGCATAAACAGCTGGGAATCCTCAGCAAGATCCCATAAGCTTCAGGAAAAAAAATCATAGTCTCTTCCTCTGTCCCAGGGAATTTTTTGTTCTACAGTGGCACAGTTGTGACAAAGCAAGAAATGCAGCACAAAAAGGTGAGAAGTGAATTCCTGTCTTTCATTTGCTAAATGCTGCGTACCCACTCTGGTGTTAGATGAGTTTGGCTCCCCTTTGTTCCAGCAGCCACCACAACACATTGTGTGAGGCCTCCAGCTGAGTCAGTGCTCGCTCGCTGTGCTCCGCACACACAGATGGGAGTAGGCAGAGAAATGTCAAGCTACTTGGATTAGCTCGGGTTTGGTCACGCACAGAAGCAGAGCTCAGGGCACCCCGAGCAATCTTAAATTAAACATGAAGCATCCTTCCCAGTTCAGGCATCTCCTTTTTAAGGCATTAGTCACTAAGGTGCTTCCAAGCCGGTAGATCTTGATATGGGTTCAAGTGCTTTCATAGATCTAAATCCAAGTAGTAATGGTACTTTGCCCTGGCAATGAGATAAAGCCATCACATAGAAAATGTGATATGACGTTTTAAGTTTTCAGATCACTTGGAATGCATGCATGTAGTTAACTTTTACTGTTACTGCTGCCAATCCCCTTGAGGGAGAAGCAATATTCCCATTCCCCTCATTCTATGTATGGCATCTTTTTTGTCTGACATATTTCAGTAATTGGGCACGTTTATTCCTCAGCTAGTTCTAACACAACCAGCAGAGGCTGCATTTTGAATCTATGAGAGCAAGCTGGCAAGTGCCATGGAAAAAAATTAACATTTCCAACAGTATGCAACACATGGATGAACGTTATTCAGCCTGATGGGATGTGCAATTTTTAAATCTCATACAAATGTCTTTGTAGTATTGCACCACTTCTCCCTGTGAACACTCTGCTTTGGTTGAAGGCTATTTCCAGTTCAGACTCTTTTTCTTCAGCATTTTCTCCCACATTTTCTACCTGTTGTAGCATCCATTACTGGCTCTCACTCTCTTCATGGTCTTGTTTCACTGCCTTCCTTTCGATTTTCTTTGTACTAATTCTGTCCTCTTCTGGTCTCCTCTCTGAATTAAGGCAAAAAGGCAGTTCCACTTCTTCCTCTACACGCAATTTGAAGAAATATTCTGAAGTACAAATGGGTGAGAATTTCCAAATTTCACCTTTTGACCAGAGATAAAACAACAGCCTTTTTGCACTATATTTCCATTTATCAGTGCCAAACCACAGATCAACTACAAGAAGTAGGCCTTCTCAACCACCTATTAAAAAAGCACTTCTACCCCAAATTCTCCTCTTACAAATTTCCAATTGATTATGGTGGTCACATCATGGATTAAAGTTGCCATCACGCTTAGAGTGCTCAAACATGAAAAATAGCAGAAAGGGCAGTACTGCCACGGCATCAGCATAATTTTTTCCTTTCACCACTCCTAGCCCAGACCTTCAGGATCTTCCTTGCTCCTCAACCAATTGTCATAGGCAAAGGATGCATAGGAAATACTTAAACATGGAACAAAATAACTTAAGAGAGCCGCTACCATATTGCTACACAGCAGTTCATTGTTCCCTTGCCTTGGATAGTTTTAGCTCTTTATTTTACTCAAAGATCTCTTACTTACCAATGCCCTGACCTTGGCATCTGCGCTACTCTCTTAAAGCTAATGTGATCTGCTCACACAAAGCAGACTATTGCCAAGGAGCATAAGCAGCCCTAGTGATGTCACTGAACTCATTAAAGATATAGTTGACTTCTTGCCCCTAGAAAACCTAATTATTAAATGTAACCTTAGCTGAAAACAGTAGTGCTTGTTGATAAGCAAAGCAAAACAATAGGTATTTTGTTCAAACATAAAAATAGTACTTGACCAATAAATAGGAGTTCCTGCTTTATAACTGTGGCAAACTGTAGTTAACCATGAAATTCCTGAGATAATTGATATAAAAAAAGAATAGAGTATTTTGAAATACAATCGCATGCATAGTTTGAAAATCTAATTCCTAATGCAATTCATAACATTAACACCATGTCTAGAAAACTTAGTAGTTCATTTTAATAATGAGCAAATGCTGCACATTCTCACTCTGAGGACCTATTACGAAGCTAACCCTAATGTAAAACTGCTATAATCTATCTTTTGAGAATTATTTTAAAATACACCTTTTATAGCAAATACAAAACAGAATAACTGTGTTGTAAATGTGACTGCTACATTTATTTGTTGCTATAGCTATGGATTGCATATTTAGAAAGGAAAAATACACTTCAAATACTACCACTGACAATAAGAGCCTTATGTTTCTAGACAGTATTAAACATGCCACCTCCCACTGGTGATATATAAATCACAGCACTGTTAAATCAGCTTCTTTCTTTTAACGCACTTGCTTCTTGAAATTTCTTAGATTTGTCATAGGACTTAATGTATTTATTTTCTCTATGATTGTATATCAAAAGGCCAAAACCTACCTATTCCTGTGTCACTGCAGTCCATCCACAAAACTTACACAAACAGTTAAATCAGAGATACCAATATCCTTGAAATAGAAGTGACTAAAGGAACAGTTAAAAGTTGAGATTTTAAGTGAACATTCTCAAGGGTCAAGAAGCTGTCTTAAGACTGCCTGGAATATGCTCTTCTGTCTTTATAAAATGAGTAGAAAACAATGTTCCCCAAACACCAAACAGAATATACAGGTCTATCTACTGAAGCCACAAATAATTTTATGCACTTTGTGCAGCTTTGCAGGTATTTATGCTGTCTTATAAAATAAGTCAAATTAAGTCATCCTCAGAAAAAATTAGGTGGTTCACATGCATTTTAGCATGGAAAAGTTTTCTTAGGCATTGAGTTTTAGGTTGGTTAAAGTTACCCTGGTGACGATGCTATCAAGAACAATGCTGCAGAGACAACATTCATCTGTCACAGAAACTAATACAAGCCCCTCACATTTCTGTATACAGGTACTGCTAGTTTTGTACAATTTTCTCTCCTCCTTGTTGCATGCTTGAGGATTTCATGAGAAATTTTTGCATGCAATCTGTTCAACCTCCATGTAGAAGTTACCAGTTAAAGCATCATTCTAGGTTTGAAGACTATCTGTTGAAGGCATTGAGGAATTAGTGTGAAAATACTATGTCTCAGACCAATATTATTCAAAAAGAAAAGAATATTCATATACATCATATGTAAAAGTTTAGCATATAGGAAAATAACCCTAAAATGTATATGGATGGTTTTAAAAAAACATCAGTTAAATTATAAAGTACAGCAAGGGAAGGTAGTTTTAGGGGAAGGCAGTTTTGAGGGAAGCAAAATCGTATACACATATGTGAGCTCCAAAAAGAAAAATGCCCCCTCCCTCTTTTTTATGCTTAGTTTGTGTGTACGTGTGTGTGTGTGTGTGTGTGTGTGTGAGAGAGAGAGAGGGAGAGGGAGAGAGAGAGAGAGAGAGAGAGAGAGAGAGAGAATGAGGATTGGGTATATCTGACAGATGTCAAGGTCAAGTCACCCAGTCTTTAGAGCTAATACAAACTATTACAGCACTCTACATGTATGTGTCATGTGATGCATGTGATTTTAAACTCTTAAGCACAGATTGTAGACTGGCTTGCTGTGACTTTTTAAACAGACGGTCAGAAGTGAGGATGGAAGAAAGCACTTTTGTGTGATCTGTTGTCGATCTGAGAATGTAATCTTTGTTTTATTTAAGTGTCACAGGTTGCTACAGTAATGAGCTGAACAGAATATTTTAAAGGGTTAAGCTTTTAAAATGAGGAAAATCACGAAAGGGCACAGTAATATCTTAATACCTAACAAGTCAGAAAACACTGCACATACCTGAAGGCCCTACTGTTTAAGCCCTTTCTTAAAAAAAACCAAAGTATAAATCTCAAAGCACTAATTTTAATGTCAGATTTGGCATCATTCCTGTATAATTTCCTAATGCCTAATATGTCCTTGAAGGAACAAAATGCATCACATAATCACACCCCGTAATTACAAAATACATATAATCCCTATTTATATACTCACTTACTCCAGTACAAAATACGCTATTATAATCTTCTGCTAAGTGAACTTTGCTAAAAATTGCAACTGATATTTTTCATCTCTCTGATTCTTGCTCTGCTCTTGCTTCTGTTTGTCTCATCCACTGGCAGCATCTGTACCCTAACTATAGACAGCAAGGGGTCAAGATTAGTTATTTGCTAGACAGTTACACCCAGCACAGTGGGGCCTGACCTAAATGCTCCATTTCTCATCATCTTTTCCTCTCCAAAAGCTCTTCTTATCTGGAGGGAGGTACCCTCACAGTTGCAGCTGATACACTACATCTCACCTTCAAAATTCACTGGCATTGAACTCATTGCTGTGTTGCAGCATCCCATATAACATTCTGTTCACTACCATACAAAAAATGCATTTTACGTTTGTGTTTGCCAATGACACTGCAAAGTAGAGTGCACATTAATTGGAATAGAAACATAATTTTATAAGAAATTATTATGATTTTTTAAAAAATTGTTTCTTTGGAAAGTGGATTATAACTTCCTAAATACAAAACTAAGGGATACCATGAAAGAGACTAAGAGTCACTTAAAGACTGTCTCTAGTAAGTGTTTTTTATGTTAATGCAAGAAATGTGCTTAATTGTTTCAACGGCTAGAGATGAAAAAGAAGTCTGTCTAATCCTGTAAAATAAACAATTTTCAGTGTCAAGACTCTGACCACTGAATTCTTGCCAGGTAACTTAATCCTGCTGCTTTCAAAGTAAAAGCGGAATTTGAACTACTGCTGCTCTGCTCTGAACAATATTTATTCAAACAGAAGAGTAAAGGAAGTCAATTACAATAAAAGAATAAAAACATGTCAGCAACATTCACTTAGCATTGCTTTTGTGCATCCACACCACAGACACTGCCATTTCTGAGCAGAAGCCAGGTGAGGAACTAAAAGCATCTGCTCTGTCTGAACAACTCAGGTTCAGAAGCCCAAAAGCTTTCCTTTGTATCTCCTCACATTGGAGTCACTGACATTGCTTGGACTGCCCTTGTTCATCTGGAGTATCAAGAACCTCTTTATCCTTCTCACAGCTTTTGTCTAGTCATTGTGTCAAAACTGATCCCCATATTTTCATTTGTGCTGTTATTGTGCTGTATCAGGTACCTCAAATATCAGAAGATTTGTGAGTAGTTACTACAATATTTGTTCCCATGTTATCTTCATTTTCTCTTTTCATGTAATCCATCCACTTTCATAAATTTTAGAAACACCTGATGTTACTTCATTGGATAAACACATGTCCATATCTATTAATCTTAGTCTAGCAATATTTGCACACCATACAGTCAACATTTTCCAAAGGTCTTAGGCACCAAAATCAAAATGGGTTAATTCAATGCAGAAAACCCCAAATATATGTTTCAAAATCATGGATATTAGGTCATTGAAAATAAGACTTACTGGATTATAGAAAATAGACGTCAGACCAAATTTAAACACCTAAACAGGAAAATATTACCCTAAATATGGAGTTCTTAAATTGAAAGGTAGAAGCAACCCTTATGGAATGGCTATTTTGTCAATTACAGTAATGACAAAGAATGAAAATCCTACCAAAAACCTGTAAGACTCTTCATATAAGAGAAATTTACAGATTTGAAACAACGCTACCCTGTATTTTATTTAATAGCGAGCTATTAACATAAAAAAAATAAGTACAAATATCATAGAACTAGGACAGAAAGAAACGAGGTGTGACTCCTGACTTTGAATCTCTTTATATCGTTCCAGGTTTAAAGTGGGAAAGGCACAGCACGACACACATTCACCTTAGGCTGCCAGTTCTCAAAAAGGTGATGCAACCCAAGTGTTTAGAATTATCTGGTCATGCCCCTTCCATGGATACTTCTTTCCTCTCCCACTTCTGTGCTCATAACCTAACACCATTTTCACCTAACTCTAGGCACTTCATGAGACTAGTGATGACTCTAGCTCAGCAGAAAATTAACCTGGGTAGAAAAGACAGTTTTCTGTGGAGCCAGCGAGTGGACCTGGCTCAGCAAACAGCCCTGTGACTCCCAAGCTTGCACTGGGAGAAGGTCAGACCATGAGAAAAGGAGGAAGCTGGAAGGGCAACAGAACATTCCTCTTTTTTCGTGGTTATGAGACACCACAACAGCTCAGTTGTTTACAGAAGCAGAGCACTAGAGCTCTGTGAATGGGAACTGACTCTGTATAGAAATATTAATATCAGTGGTGACGTTCTCAGGTTCACTTTGTCAACAACACTTTTATCTCTGTACACTAAATCCTTTAGCAACTTGGAAAAACTGCAAAACCAAAGAAACCTCCAAAATTGCTGCAGTCAAGAAGCTTCACAGGATAACAAGCTTTTCCATCAAAGTTCCTAAGATTCTGAGTTAACAATTTATTGTTTAAATTTTGTTTGAAAAAGAGGATATCAGCAGATAAATGAAATGACATGGACAAAACCACTGAGAAGTGTAGCAACTAACTGTGTACTTCTAAACAGAATTCACCTTTCCTTCTGTTGGGAAGATTTTAAAAAGATTTTAAAAGCCTATGCATATGGATGCAACACAAATAATTAAAATTAAATTTAAAGAAAAAAGCACCCCCCTTGGGTCATAAAGAAGTCTTGAGAGAGAGAGACACTGTAACAACAACAACCACTGCAAGTGAGAATATCTACATCCATAGCCATCAACATATTAAAAGAAATTCATATTCCCTCGGCTATGTCTCTCTGCTCTTCCAAAGTCAAAGAAACTCTTCTCTAAGCAGATAAAATCTTTCTCACTATGTTTTTCAGCATCTGTCTTTGCTGCTTTCTAATCAAAGCTCATGATAACTGGCTTTGGCAACAGACTGTAGTTTTCCCAGATGAGTAAGCAAACAAAGAATTTTTTTCCCCTCTTCAACAGAACTTGAGATGCATTTTCTGTCTTAGGAGGGAATTGATGAGTTCCATAATCTGGTCAGCACCTCAAATACATTTAATGAAGGAACATCAGGGGTCTATGGTATTTGTATACTTCAAAATCTGGACAGCTACAAGACAAAGATAAATGCCAGCCTGGGAAACAAAAAGTGGACTGTAGCAATTTATAAGAATAGAAAACAAGAAACCTTTAGACAACAATTGATTTAGATTTGACTGAGAAATAGACATAAGAAGAACAAGTAAATTGACATATCATAAAAAAATCTTCACTTAGGTTATTCTAAAGTAATCTTTAAATAAGGGGAGAAAAAAAGCTCATCACAACATTCACTGAAAGATGCTATTGATTTGGAAGGCAGAGCCTGAGGGATGTCAAACCAGAAAATCACTATAATCAACTACAAAGGAAATTCATCACGACAAAAAGGAAGTGGGTGGATAAGCTCGTGGAAGAAAAAGAAAAATAATACTGCCTGCTGTTGGATGCATTATTTTTAAACATATATATATAGTGATTGCTAAAATTATTTCTAAGCAGTAAATAAATACATGAGAAATCTAATAGGTAAATACTGAGAGATTGTGGTATAAGATGGATTTTCTTGAAGAGACATTGTGGAGTTCCACAAGCAAATGCATCTTGCCAGTGTGCAAGACAAATTTTAGGTTGAAGATTAAAAATCCAAATATATAAAAACATAATGCTTATATTTTTCAGAAAGACTGCACAAAAAGAGAGAAAATATATTCTAAACCCACAATTCTAATTTACTTTTCTATAATGAAACAGAAGAGTGTTGAATAAAAAGTCCAGCAGAAGTCAGCATGCTGATATCTGACAAAGCAGACAACTTCCAACAACCTAGGACAAGAAAGATTAGGTTTAATACGTCTCAAATGTATGGGTTTAAGAATTTCATTCAACATTTGTTTTCAGTCTTGAATAGGAGAGGAAGAAGAGGGGAGATTAAATGGTAGGTGAATTGAATGTTTCTTTTGATAATAATAAAATCTAGAGCACTGATGGAATGTAATTGAATCTAAACCAGCAAACCCCACTTCTGTGTGTGACATAAGGCCTGATCTTTCGGTGCAATCTGGAACAGCAACACACCCAGCTCAAAGCTACACTTTGCGTGTGGGGTGGTGTACAGCACCAGGTTTCCAATGCTGCTTTCACACAACAACCTGACAGCCAATTTAGGGAAAAAAGATTCAGATTAAGTGGTTTATGTTTTTGAATGCCCTGCTCTTCTCATGTTTGACCTCAGAATATTTCTCTGATGCAGGATAGTATGCAGCGACTTGGTGCAAGCAGTTGAAAATGAGGCTAGAGAAATTTAATATGAAGCAGTCAGAAAACTGTAGTGAACAATATTTGGCCAGAAAAATTTAGTATATAAATTGCATGATTCACATTCTCCTCCACAGTTCTAAACAGCGCTACACTAAGCAGTAAGTGAGGTGTTAAATGGTAGACAGCTTGGAAGTGGTGGTAACTTTACCATGGTTGCTGAAACTGGTAGTCCCTAGAGGTAACCCCAAAGCCCATCTTCATCTTCTACCACCTGTCTTCATTAGTGATAAAATAGAAACAGCCCATCCGCCACCCCCCAGGCTAAAATTTGGGTACTTGCATGGTAACTACCTGCAGTTTTAGGTAGTTTTTCACTACTGTCAGTAAAGGGCATATAGTCTCAGATTTAAATGGAAACTTCATGAGTGTCTCGAGTCAGACAAGAGAGTGGAATTCACCTAATAAAATAAAGACATCTATATCTGTGTTATTCATCTTAGTCAATTAACATAAATAAAACTTTCATGTTAACAGTTGGACTTGATGATTCCTATTTACTTTACTAAGTGCCTGCAAGTTGATAAAAGAAGTCAGTAAACTGTGTATGCAATTGAGTTCACAAAACTATAGACTTCTTATTTATGCTTTTTTGTTTGTTTTTGTTGTGACATAATTTTTCTACCTTAAAGAAACAAGAACACTTGGACTGGATCACAGAAAGGGTTCACCTGCTCCATGTCTTATAATAGAAAATATTCAGGGAAGAGTACAAGCGTATAAAGAAAACTCTTTGATACACACTTCCCATCAATGCAATTTGCATTACTGACCTCTTTAGCTGGGTAGATATTTTTTCTTGAGGCAGTGATAACAACTCACAAGGTTTCAATAGCAATTGTCTGTGCAATGCTTCAGAGCAGCAAAGTACTTTGCAAGTGTTAAGTATGACTATTCAATGTGTTTCACTTGTATTAGAAATTTGATGATTAAATGCTCAGATTTAATATACCTATTACTTGTATGAGCACAAAATAATTCATCCAAAGCTTGAAGTCTATCAGCTGCCAACTAGTCTACCAATTTACATGATTTTCTGATTAAAAGCACCCTGAAGATCACTGCAGTAATAATGAGGTGTTTCTTAAAGAACCCAAAGCAATATACTTATTTAAAAATATTTATTATAGCAGCAGTTTAAAATAGTAGTTACAGCTTTTCTTTTTTTTTCAGACACAAAAAGTAAACATTTGCCTCTCTGGCAAATCTACTTCTGTAGAAATTTTTACAGCACTAGCTCTGAAGTTTCAACTTCCTATAACATAGTGAGTGTGTGTTAAGGGCAAGGTAATTTACTCTATTTTGAATTGTTTAGCACAAATGGTCCATACTATCACCTCTAACAGCTCTCTTTTCCTTTCCTCTTAGTCCTAGCAAAACATTCTCCAAAACTTATTATGTAACTACTACTATGAAATAACAACAAACCAACAACAACAATAATAATAATAGTAATAATAAAAACAGCTAGTAGCATGCCACAAAAAATTATTTTACATGGATAATTTTTTTTTTTAAAGAATTACATAATCCTACATGACTAGCAGAAAAATATTAATGTCCTTACAAAAAAAAAAAAGTCAAACCATTTTCCATTGGGGATTCTTTCCATTTATACCATATAAAGAAGAGTAGAGCTGGAAGGGACCTGAAAGTCTTTTGCTCTGAGGAAAATGAGCTATACCTGGATATGCCAGTCTGACACGACCATAAAGATTTCTGATGTTGGAGAAAACTGTAGCCTCTTACAAGTAATCTGCTTCCAGTGCTTCAACCTCTTTATCACTTGACAAAAATGCCTTTTTTTACTTCCACTGTAAATCTAATATTTTTGCCCCATGCACTACTAATAGGGAGAATAAACTATTTCCCTCTTTTGAGAAACCTATCACATCATAATCAGGACAGCTCTCAGAGTTCGATAGTAGTAAAGACCACTGCTTGAAAATATGGGTGTCCTTTTGAAAATCATTTATGAAACAACTTTCCATTAATAATTATTGCATATAAAGTAAAACAACATATTTTTGCATTTCTCTCATGTTAAGTAAATCCTTTGTTATGTTGGCACTGCCAACATAAAATTTTTAAAATGTGTTACTTATAGAGCCAATTATAATAACCAAGTGAGAAAAATTCCACTACAAATATTAAAATAATCCATTATTGCATGTTAAGGGATTGACTACATTATGCCATGACTTTTTAAGCAATATTACAGTTGTTGAGATATCAAAATTCTTACATGCTGTTTCAAATTATTGTCTGAGCAATGCCTCCCGCAATCTATCATATATTATCTACAGAAAGCAAAAAGTCTTATAGTCTTACAGATTCTCAAAATACTTTGTAAAACAGGTTTTCATCTCACTCGAGTAAATGGTATTAATGGAACATGTAAAAGAAGATGACTGTGTACCATTGCTATTTTGTCCTAGAAAGGCAAATTCTCTAGCAGCCATTCAGAGGTTCAGTCACAAATTAGGGCTATCACATGCAACTGAAATTGCTGAGGAAGTGTCAATAAACAACATTTAGTTTTCAAATTCAAGTTTGAGTATGTAAAGATTGCACAGCAGAGTTTACTCAAAAGCTACAAATAGATAATTTCAACAATTTAGGCATTATTTTCACTGAAGTATATAAAATTTTATACAATAAAATGTACAATATGAAAACAAAATCTTTCTTAAAAACAAAAGAAAACCCAGTTAATTATCAATTTGGTAATTATATCTATGGCTCTGTGATATTTAAATAGCCATCAAAAAGAAACAGCTGGTTAGATATAACAGACATCCATGTATTAAAGTCATCTTAAAGGAAAAGTTTTGAATTTAGTGAAACAGGCAATGTTTAGTTAATGACGAGTTTCCAGAAGAACACAAGCCCAGAAGTATTCTAAAAGTGGCCAGATTCAGCAAGCTGAACCTTCACTTCTTTTCTTCTTGCATATATTCCTGCCCCAGAAAACACTTTATGACGAAAGGAGACAGAGAGGCAAATGAAAGCTCCAAGAACTTGATGATTAAAATCCTGTAAAGGATATCCTTTAGATAGTATTTGTTTTACATAAAATATTTAGCATTTACATGTATTTAAATCCTATCACATTTAAGTGCATTGGAGTATTTGAGAGTACACAGTAGCCATCCACACACTGTCAAATTCAGACATAATACTTTGCCCCCTTATGCACAGGAACAAGGACAGAGACTGATCTAACTGACAGGAAAGGACGGGCAGGTGCAGTGGTTTTAAGCCTCATCTTGCATGTAGACAAATCAGGTTCAACTTTCCCCTGGACTATTGTAATTGTAACTAAAAGTCACTTGGTGAGTATCATCAGCTCAGATGCCTAAACATGGAAATCTGTCATTTTAGTGACACAAAGACACAAAAACTTATTTCCATAGGAATGGCAGATATGAAACAGCAGCCACAGATCTTTTCTGACTGGAGCTGCAGGCCAGATTTGTGACCTTTAGGGCATCCAAAGTTGCTCCAAACATTTACATTTAGGCATTGCACTTGCCTTTCATGGGATATTTACATATTTAATTTTCAGTTTGTATGTTACGGAAAACAGATTTCCCACACAGACATTAGAGAAAGGCACGTTCCTTAAGTGCTTTGATTTTCCTTGTGGAGATATCTCTATCTGCACACTACATAGAGATTTCTCTCTCTTAATACCTATATTAACTGTGTGTGAATGTCCTCAGTGCCTCCATTTAATGAGAATTTCAGCATTGCAAAGCTGAATGCAAAAGTGATGTTCATTCACTACAACATCAGGCTTATACAACATCATCAGAGCAAACCAGACAATCCCTGGACAGCTATGGATGGCCAAGCCTTCATTGAATGAACTTTCAATTGAACCATGCACAGAGAGGAAGCTTGGTTGACTTCGGACTTAAAGAGTTCATATCAACTCGGTAACTAAATGACCTCAGGGCAGGATTAATATGTATGGGTAGGGAGCATTTACAACTCTGCCTAAAGCTATCGCACTTGGATGCTCTGAATTGCCCTCCTGAGGATACTAGCTCTTTCCTTTGGCTATATAGATAGCTTGGCTTTCTAATTTAGGCATGAATAAGCTCCTTTTTAAAGCTTTGAATTATTTTTTGTGGAACCTCTGCAGCTTTGGCTAGGACACATCCCGACAGATTTAGGTTCAATGGAACCACATTAAATCAGAGTATTCCAGAGATATCCATTCATCCTCTAGGAGTTAAGACTAGAATTTAGAATGAGAAAATTTGGATCTAAACATATCAATGGCATTTCTTTAAGTTCTCTATATTTCACAAGTTTTCTCTCTAGCTCTGTGAAATTTTCTAATTTGACAGATCCATAAACCATCAAGACTACCTTAAAGTTATCAACAGTCTTAAGTGCAGTATCAAAGTTCTGTTCATTGAACCATCAAATAATACTCTCTTTGGGGCATTTTCTCCCCTTGATGAGCACACATAAGAACTAGTCATGTTAATCATCATATATTGAGAAGTAAATGTAATCCATTGTACATTCAGCCTCTCAAAATGTATCAATTATTCAGTCAGAACGTTATGACTGCATGAATCATTTCAGTGTTCACCACAAAGCAGGTTGGAAAAAGGTCTTCATGAAATAACTGCGTAGAAATTTTAAAAACTATCAATATCAAAAAAAAATTGAGGTATAAGTAAGGAAGGCATAAGCAGGTGTCAGTCAGGTCTAGGACTGCTTAGAAAACATTATTTTTTCTGTCCTCCTTGCTAAGCCCTTTCCAGTTCAGATAATGTTTCCATTCTGCTGCAGGCTTCTCTCAGGAAATTAATTTCTTAGCTCGATGTCACCTGAGGACATCCAAATGAACCAGCTAACATTTCTGTTGCCTCCTTTCTTTCTAATGCTGTGCTACATCTTAACATTTCACATAACAACTGTAAGACAACCTGATCTTATTATGAACTTTATAAAGTGCTCCATCACACTCTATGGCTTTATATAAATAAAAGTAAGATAGCATCACTGCTTGAGGTTTGTGTTCTAAATGTCCTTTTTCACAGGGCAAAGTACTGGGCAAAACCGAAGGATTTGGCCAACAGGAAACAAGACTGGAAGAAGACTGATTTCCTCTGCTTTACACTCTTCTGCAGGAGATTCTTCTTTTCTTTCCCTTCAGAATACTTCCACTCCTAATGTTTTAGGAGGAAGGGGGCTTATGTTTTCTAGAGGGGATAATTGCAGGAGATATTTTGCATAACAGGGTGAGATACTAGAGTATTAGATAGGACTCTTTCTTATCTGGTGTGTATACAGAGGGTTATATTAAACAGAAGTCCTTTAAAGTACATTAAGCTTGACAGTGGTCTTTGCTCCGGTATGTTTGGCACACATGACTGCTGTGAGACGAGGATCCAGGTTGCCACTCGCTCTCATTTTAACACCAGCTCAATCCAGACATTCTCCAGTGTCTACTGATTTTGTAGTGAGATATTTTGAAGAAGTTTTTCTTTTCCCTCAGTTTTCCAAATGAACTTAATATAGTGTAAAGTGAGAGTTTATGATCCCAGAGAGAGAGATGCCGCACAGACTAGCACAGCACAAAAAGTATCAGGACAGGTTTTCCAGCATCCCCCAGGGCCTCGAATCTGAACCAAAGGGACTACTTCCTAATCAAAAGCCCTCGTATTTTTCATTCCTTTTTCCTCTTTTGATAACAGAAGGCCCAGACACACAGAAACAAATAGAAACTATTCTGCTGTTCATGCAAGTCTGTTTGCAAAATGCCTCCCATAGGCTGCTTTCCACCAGCCCTGCTATTTCATTTAATCCATTCAGTCCTGAAGGATCAACTTAGGCAATTAGACAAGGGATTTGGGCTCTCAGGGATAATTGGATGACTTGCACGCAATAAACTTCTTGCATGGTCTCTTCACTTTTTTCTTTTGTTCTCTTTGCTCATCCCTTTGTTTCTCATCATTAATTTTTTTAATCAAGTTTGCAACACCCTTGCAGTTACAGCAAGATAGTAATGTGACCAAGCAGCAAGAAACTGAACACCTACATTGCAGCTCCTGCTGTTTTATGCCTCTTTAAGTTGTTTTGATGTGGCACCAAAGGGAAGAGCAGCTGAATTTAGATGACTTGATGCAGCAGTCAAGGCTTTGTTTTTGTATCTGCAGCACTGCTGAAGTGGAAGAGTGGGAATGAATAAGCTCAGATACTTTTGGCTAATATCAGGTGACTCCTGAAGGAGAGCTCATATGGGGAAAAAAGGTATTACAGTAGAATTTAATTGGTTGTATTCTGATGAATTGTGTGTGAATTATATCACAGCCAAGAAGCTTACCAACATGGATTAAGGACTGCTGAAATGTAATTACCTTTCTTTACCCCCTATAAATATCTTCAACTTGTCATCTCCAAGTCCCATGTCTGGGAGCTCTTTTTGCCTTGGACACACAGGCTCATTCTCACCCTTAGTCCTCAGCCTGATGCTTCTTTCATTTCCTCTGATTTTGATATGTTCCTCCCACATCAACAATTTCCCTCATGTCATCCTTCTTAACATCATATTTATTTACTGCATAAAACTGCCTTTCTCTGCTCACATGATTTTAAACTTCTCTTAGTTCCTTTTATTTCTTATATGCTAGCACAATTTGTCAGTCTGGATACACAGTGATTTAAAATCTCATATGAGTTTCAACATTTCCCTCTAACATTACAATATAATTCTCTTTTATAATAAATGCCAGTGAAATATTAATGATCACTATGTTGTCAACCATAAAAAGCAATAGCAACAAAAAAATAAAAATCAGATCTTAAACTGCCTAGCTTTAGTGTTAGATATTGTGTAACCAACTGCTGAATGTGCAGAAGTCCTTTTCACTATTCATCTGCAAGGAATACAAATATTGCAGTCACAGCTACCGAGAATGGCTCAACCTGTAGGAACGAAAGTTTTCCTTCTAGATGTCCACATTCAGTCTCACATGACAAATAGACAGAACGTTCTGCAGATCTCCTCTGAAGAGCTGCTCAGGTAACACTGAGAGGTATAATATGAAATTAGGACAGACCGTGCAGAACCTTGTGAAATGCTGTAGGCTTCTTACAAATGAAAAACATTCAGCAAAAACATGGTCAAGAGCAGAACGAAATTTATTTCTCTTCCTACTAAAGAGATAGGTATTCAAGTGCTAGCCATCTTCAGATGAAAGTATTTTAAGATTTTAAGGGGGATTTTAAGATGGGATAAATACCTGACTGATAAATAAATGGAAAAACACTTTTCAGAGTTCTTGTATGACTGGAGGCAGCATGCAGCTCTTCTCTCAGTATCGCATCAATGAAGAGCAGGTTTGAGTAGCTCAGGTAGAATGCTGAAGGATGTGACTGTTGAGTTGCTTCAAATGGTAAAGAGAACATAAATTGACTGAAGATGGAGTAATGAACTAAGAGAGTGAAATATGAAAAATATGATTAAGCTCACCAAAGGAGAGATGTTGCATTTGTCTGCAAACAAAGAAGGAAAGGAAGATGTTAAGGGTTTGTGTTTTTTATGTGTGATGTGGTGATAGCCAAGCTTGTTTTTGTTTTTGCAGCAGTCTAAACCACAACAGAGGTCTCAGTAGCAGTTAATTTACCTTGTTTTGTGACTGAGGAACACACATCAAAATAATTTTTTCCTCCTTACTTAGGATCTCAAGGGACACCCTCAGACAGGTACTGTGAATCTCAGACTGTTTATGTTTCTCTGCCATAGACCTTAGTACATTCAAAAGAATGTGGAGGCGATAAAATAAAAATTTCATTTATATACCAGGCAATTGTCTTCTCAAACAAGACCTATAAAAGAAAGAGCCCACATAATGCTACTGGTCAAACTTCATTTCAATGTTCTCTACAGGAGTGGTGGAATATACCACAGTAAAAGCCAATTCTATGTACAGAGGGAATCAGACTAAGTAACTAAAAGGGTCTTTTCTGTAACTCTGTAGAAAATGGTTTCTGGAAGAATATCAACAGGCATTTCTCACAAGCGTACAGGTCTTAACCTTGATGCCCTGGCCATGTTCCAGCCCAGGTAATTACCTTATGCACTTAAATTGTCCTTCCATACTCTCCTGGCTCATCTCCAGTCCCTGGCCCTGATTTATGTGCAATTAAACAGCAGCAGCGTGTCACTGTACAGGTAACTGCCTGTCAGTGCAGGGAGTGGGGAGGGGTTCAGCTGAGGGGTGGTCATTATATCAACTGCAAGTCCCATTAAAGGTTATGAAGTTCTCTAGGTCCTTGCAAACATACTATCCAGATAAAAGACAACCCTGCACAGACCATCCTACGCTTCACTGGTGCTTATGAGAAGGGCAGTTAATTTCTTTTTTTCTTTTTCTTTCTTTTCTGCAGGTGAGAGGATAGTTGGCTCCCCTTTGTCACAGCAAGCTCAGCAGGCAGCTTCCTCTCTCCGATCCCCATCCTGCAGTGCTCCTGATCTCCACAGGAGAGTTGCTTCATTTCCCGCTCCCTCCTCCAGTGCAGCCCTTCAGCTCCACAGGAGACCTCATGTCTCCTGAGCCTCCATTCCTGCAATGCAGCACTCACCATCTGTAAATTTGAGCTGTAGAATGAACGTAGCGAGCAGGACTTGGATAAATGCTTACAAGCCTTTGTTTCAGAATTCCCTGCTAACACAGTATCATTTCTTTGGGAGTTATGATCTCTTTTTGTCCAGGAAATTGTGCAGATGAGCTGCAGAACCTCAGTGTTTAAAGAGAAATACAGAAAATCCTTTAGCAGAAGAAAGGCTATCAGAGCCACACATCCCACACAGCAGCAATCCGGCCTGTGCAGCACAGCAACACAATTCTCTACCAGCAGAATGAGACAATTCTCTACCAGCAGATTGAAAAGCAAGAACTAAGTACATATAAGGAGCACTTGCAATCCCAACAGCACACACAGCTCTGAGTCATTTTTAAAGGTGCTTTCAGATGCATCATTTTTGGTGGAGCTGAATGTTGTAAGCACAATACAAAACCTGTGAATTAAATGAGAAAAGTCAGCTTCCTAGGCAGCTTCCTGTATTTCAAGAAGAATCAAGAATTATACGTTGTTCTCAGACTCATTCTTCAAGTTTTGAATAGTGTAGTGGAGAAAAAGATAACATATGTTTTCAAAATAATTTGTGAGAAACAAGTCACCTACCTAAATGTAACTCTGAAATATGAAAATACAATAGGTGATACAAGAAAAAAAGCCAAGGCTGGCAATCATTCTAGGAAAAGTTCAATGATAACAACTATTTTTAAGGTAATCCTTATTATTTTAAAAATTTCTTTTGATGCTTGAAAAATTTGAATCTGTTGTTTCATATTCCAAATGTTACAAAAACCGATTCTTTAAATTTTTTTTTTTTTTTTTAAAAACACACCAGATTCTTCTCAGAATTGCACAGCAATAGAATGAGAGAAAATGGACACAAACAAGAGCACAGGAAACTCTGATATAAAAGGCTTTTTATTTTTGCCTTTGTTTTTTAGCTAGCATGAAGCTGGTCAAATACTGGAACAGGCACTCACAGAGGTGGATGAAACCTCCATCCACAGAGATATTGAGGACACAATTGCAGCCCTGAGCAACCTGACCTGACCAAACCCATTCTGAGCAGGGGGTTGGACTAGATGAGCTCTGGAGGTCACTTCCTCTGGAGCAGAGGAATTTTTAGAGATTTTTTTAATACAAAAACATACAGACAGACATAAATATACACAAACACAAATAAATACTGCCACAGCTAAACACATTCTTGTATCTGCATTGCATTCTGCATATGTACATGTGCTCTATTGAATGTGGACACACACATATGACATGTTACACAAAAGATGGAAGCATCTGAGCTTGAGAAGGAATACTAAAAAACACCAGCATGAGCTCCAATAAAGTAGGATAATTCCTGACACTGGATGCTATGTCAGTTTTACCTGTTTTCCTGTTAAATTCTGACATCTTGAGCTGCAGCAGTTTTTTAACTACAGCAAAATAGAGCAACTAATGAAAGCTAATGAAATTCAGTCTGCATGAACTGCTCAGTGTGGCTTCACAGAAGAAACAACTTAGCTCTGACCATCTAAGCAAGACACAGAGGACACTTTTTGAAATTCTATTTAGACTGGATTGAAGAAAATGGTTACATGTAAGAAAAGCAAAAGATGGCCCTGCTCTAAATTACTGTGCCTTGGACATCAGCTGCATCCACCCAGTGTGACACATTTCACAAGTGAGAGAGGAGCAAAGGAAAATGAAGATTTTGACTGTTTTCCAACCACACACAGTAAAGGATCAGGGTACAGCCCACAGCACTTGGACTGCTTCAACGCCCTATGTTCTGCTGCTGCTGAGTAACCAACCACTTGTTGTTTTAACATGGTACATGAATGGAAAGTTTCCTGGATACTACTCTACACAGAGATCTCCCAAGAAGAAACAGGTTATGAATCTCAAAATAATAACACAAATGCATTTGGGGAGTAGAAATTACCAGAGTATGATTATGTAGACAAAACTTAGATGAATAGCTCTACTAAAGTGAAAGAAGCAATTTCTTTTAATTGTACGTCCTTTCACAAAATGCCTTTGCATAAATTCCCATAATTGCTTTTCTTCACGATCCCCCAAAGATTTAGATAAAGAAACATTACTTACATGTAATTCCAAGTTAGTTCTAGATGAACTGTAAAGGCCTAACGTAGTGACTGTGCAGTCTTAATGACTGTACCAACTCTCTTAATTTCCCTCTATCACATCTCTAATACTTTTGCCTCACTTGCCATATATAAAAAAGTACATGTCTTCAATTTTCAGTGTCTTTTTGAGAACTTATGCTTTATCACATACAGAGATTGAAGAAAACATTAGTGAAAGCAAATGTATGGAAAACTGCTTCCGTGAAAAAGAAGCCTCTGTCTTAAGTACAGTTTTAAAGAAAGTTGAACCAATTAGCAATCTGTGAATGTTAGAAACATCTTAACAATGTCTCAAAGATGAAAGAGCATATCACAGAATGAGGAAAGGGGGAAAAATTAAATTATGTCTGCAGCCATAATGAATCAAAGCCCAGAAGGTGGTCTCCAAATCAGCAGGTTTTGATGAAATATTAAGAAAAATTATTATTGATGAAAAATGAATAAGCTCTTTTTGATTTTAGCAACCTTTAAATCACACTTTGCTAATTAAAATAGCTTCAGCTTGCCCCTCCATTCCTTGATGGGCATTTAGCAATCCTTAGAAATGGGTGGGTTAATTTGACAACATTTTAGCAAATATGCATAGAGTTTATCTTAAGCAAGCAGACACAGCACAGTTTAAGATGATGTACAAAATAATATACAGATAAACCTTCTCTTTTTCCTTTTTTCTCCCCCCTCCCGACTATATCTACTAATACAATTACAAAGTAATGACAGGCAACTTCTGCCTGTTTTCTCTGCAGCATATAATCCCCAGTAATATATACTATAACTATTAATGAGCCATGAACTATGTCTAGCAAAATAAAGACCGATGCTAATATTTTCTGTCTCCTTTGTTTGCCAGGTCAGAGCTCTTTCCTTCACAAAGATAAGCGGAAGTGAAAAGTCTGAGGGACATTAGTTCTCACATCCCTTGAAACATTCTAATCACTTTTTTTAAATGTTGGTAGTAGAAATTATGTGTTCTCTTTTCATCCCAGTTTGTACTGTGCTTGCTTTTAAAGGGAAACCTAGGAATGAGGGAAGGCTGTAATCAAGACTGAATTGTTGCACACAGAAGACATTTCATTACAGAATGCAATGCAACTCAGGCGTGACATGCATTATTGTTACCAAACTATACACATAAATTAAAATGAAGCAAAATCTGCTCCTCTGTTTTTTCTTTCATAAATTCTTATATGTTATATCACCATCTAAACTTCAGGCAGATGAAATTACCTATCCATTACAAATATGTCATCTATTTACCATAATAACATTTCATATATCCATCATGTAAGAAAGACTCCTATGAACACATCAGATTGAAAAGCTATTTAAATGTCACTAGTATTTTAAAGAATGAAAAAAAAATTATGGCAAGTAAGTAAGTCTGATGTTAGAAGTAAGTCTGATGTTTTTCAGAAATACCTAATGATATAAAATAGGTCATGCAAGAAACCTTTCAATGTTTCACATCATAGTGAGCCTTAAGGAACAAGACTTCAAACACTTTATAAACCAATTCTTTAACAATATACCATGAAGTATAAGGTTGTGGTAATATACACTGTTTTCCGAGTGACGAGTGGAAAAGCACAGTTTTTCAGCTTTCCAACCAAGAACAAACTGAAATGAGATCTTTCAGAAATTTCTCAGTTTCCAGGGTTGCCAATGTGATATGTTTCATAAGCACTCATTCAATGAGTTTACAAGATTTTAAAAGGAATCAACCAGCTCCCCCTATATATCACTACATATCCTGTGTAGTGATGCTATTTTCCTTCCTAAAATTTACTGCAGAGGATTCCTCCCCACAATTAGACTCCATCACTTCCGCCAGTGACAAAATAGTTCAACCATAAGCAGGATGATTTGTAAGTCACATAAACAAACAATACTGGCCATAAGGATAAACAATGGAGTTCAATTTAGTTTGTTTCATCTGTGAAGGAAATATCATTCATAAAAATAGAAAATAAAGAAAAACTCTTCAAACTCTCCAATACTAGAAGAATGTTTTACTGTTCATTGAATAAAATACATTATTTTAAAGATGTAACTTCAAATCACATATTTAGTTTTAGCAAGTAGAAAGCCAGAATTTGGTGAGCACACAGCACTCTCTCCAAGCTCTGCCTGCACACCCCTCTCCTATAACCAGACAAATCTAAAATGCAAAACCTCTAGCCCTTTAAACGCTTGGAAAGGAGAAGCCTGAATCCTTCACCAAAGAGGAACAGATGGATTGACTGGAGGGAGATAAAAGACATAAAAATCATAAATTTGTATTCTATTTAGAAAGGGCTACATTCAATAGGGACAACAAATTAAACTGATTAAATTATGGTGTTCAAGTGCTGCACAAAATCAGTTCACAAACAAAATTTTGGTTAGTAGAACTTGCAAAGAACAGATTTTAACAGTTTACACTGGTAGGATCAAAGCACTTCATTTAATGAATGTGAAAGCCTTTGCTTTTTCAGCTTTGTGTACTCAAATATTCTCTATAACTTTCTCAGGCTGAAGAACTTCAATTTGTATTGATGGCATTAGTGGGAAATAAAGATGTGCACGTTACAGACACAGCTGGGTTTTTGGCCTGCAATCTCAAGCCACACAATAACCATTAAATCCCTGAGACATTGCCTCTCATTGCTTTTGCAACTTGTTTTGTTTCATCCTAGGATATATAATTATAGTTGTCTTTTTTTTTTTTAATTAAATGTTATCTTCTACCATCTGAAAAAATGTAAAGGTTCATTTCTTTTTTTCTTCAAGCAACAAAAGACCCAACTGATCTATATCTGTGTGCAAATTGCACTAATACACCAACAAAAAATCCTATGCATTACTCAGTTACAACGTATTAAAAATACTAATATATTATAATATAAAATATAAAAATACTAATATAGTATACCCTTAAATGGATGAGAAGTGACAGGTTTTGGTCCACCTTTTATACATAGTCTCTCATCTGCACTCAAAAGAATTGAAAATCACAAAGCTATGCAGATACTCCCAACTTCCAGCAAAGGCAGCCCATCCGCAGTCGCTCAGAACAGGGGCACAAAGGGCACGTTTGGGTGGGCCCCCCTTCGCCCCCTTGTCTTGTAACCCGGAGCGGGAAGTTCATCTCTCTTATCTCTCTGTGCATTTTCCCACTGCAACCATTTGTAGAGGTACTAACTCGAGCTGCTTTTGTAAAAACAAACAAACATCTGTCACACTTCAGATTACACGGCAAGCCGACCAGAGGAGAGGGGAAGAGAAACCACCGGGTTTTCAGTGAGGCGGTGGCTGTGGTAAATGGAGAAAGACACGGTTCTCACAACAGTATCAGTGCTTGGTATCTATTCAGAGAGAAACCAGGACTTTCAAGTAATTAAAATGGGAGACCTGAATAGAGTTCACTGTAAGTCTGCCATTTATTCCACCAAAGTGGTAACCCAAAGAGGGGAGAGCAATCGCATACTTTCACAATAGGGAGCCTACATAAATCCTCATGAATTTATATTAAAACTTGTCTTATATTCTATCAAGATGGAAGAACAAAAGAAAACAACCAACCTAAGATAATAAAATGCCAATGCTAATAGTGTCTATTGGGTTCTAAATATACAGGTCTGTGAGAGACCAAGCTAATTTTTAGGCAGTCCTGGGGGCAAGGATTACTGGCTTATAGGATGAAGGGTAGAGAAACAAAAAACCCAATGTGTTAGCGCTAAAGTGAAATTAAACCCCATGAAGAGTCTCACAGAGGCTCTAACTAATCCTTCTTTGGGTTATCACAGACAGAGGAGGAAAAATATCACAATGACTTCCAAGTATTATTTTCAGTTTTACGCGTTAGAGAACTGCAAATAGTTCATTAACTCACTGCTCTCCAGCAAGTTGTTTTGGAAAGTCTGTTTGATTATCCCATAATGACATATGTGCTATTTTCTAGGTCAGGAAAGTCTTTCCAGAAATCAGATTCTCAGAGGAATGAAGCTTCAAAATGCCACAAAAGAGTTACACTCACTGGAAGGTAAGGATTTAAAACCTATGACTACTAATTTCTGAAACATTACTGATTATTTAAGGAACTTGGAAAACAGTTCTCTACTCTGAAATGTTTCAACCTGATTGAGTATTCTCCTGCATGAGTGGTACTTTCCCCTGGTAGCACATTTTCTGTAGGGTTCTGATGGCAGAAGGTGATAAACAATGAAGAACAAGGGATTCAGGCGTAGGAAAACACTTCCACGCCAGCGAAGAGAAGTAAACAGAGGTAGGAGGGAAGAGTTTACTCATAATCTTATTCAATCTAGGTTGTTAGCCTTCTGCACAGCTCTGCAGGTTTTAAATGTCACTGGTTAGATGGTTTACAGTTCCGTGGCCTTTCCCTTCATGAAAGTGCTCTTCAAGTCAACTTCAACAACCATCAAAAAATCTCTTTGTCTAAGAAACATCCTAGCATTTACAGGATGCATCACCCTGAGTAATAATTTCTCTCTATCTTTGGTGGGCCTTGCAGTAAGCTCAGATTCCTATGCATAAATGATCCCACAGACTTAAGAACACTGTTGTGACTGACACTACCAATAAAGAAGTTTAATATAGCTGCACAAGAGCCTGCTTTTTTAACAAATATTTATCCAGGCATGGCAATATAGTATTTCATAGTTTTCATGACCCATTCTGCTATTGCTAAGTTATTTTATACACACTAGAAAGACAGAGTCTGCTTATTGCACTTTTTACATATTTCTATGTTATATTAGAGTGTTTCTATGCAGTTTCCAGGTTTCATTACTCTCAGGCCAATTTAAGCGTAAAGATACTACTGAGAGAATCAAAGTTAACATCTTAATAAAATGTTCTCAATTTTTTTTTGAAAAGCAGCAAGCAAAGTATGTGACCCAACCTTAAAAAGAGTATCTTGCCTCTTTGCACCAAACAGATGACAGATAAAGGAAGTGGGGCTATTTTCAGTTCCAAGATATTCCTTTGACATAACTTGATTCTACTTCTGATAGAAAAGAAACAAGTTCATAAAGGTCTCCCTTGTAAAATGAAGATTTTTTTCTTTTTAATGGCAAAATGCATGCAAAAAGCATATGATTATGGTATTTATGTTTCCATTAAAATGTCCTCAGCAAGCTGGAGGAGTCTAACCTACTATTTTCAAGCTATTTAGATTTACAGCATCACAGTGCCTATTTTATTTCAATTATATTTCAGGACAATGCACTCTTGGTGGGAAATGATTACAGAGTGACAGCCAGTAAATGTCCATTAGGACTTGTCTTTCTACATGCTGCTCAGCTATGGATGTCAGGTGACCGCTATAAAACCCCACTGTGTAGCACCATTGTCATCTACACGAAAAACAGTATTGAGCAATCACACAGGTTCTCTTCTATATGATGCAAAACATACTAGAGACATTTTTCAGCTAAGTTAAAAGCTTTATCCTCAAGAACACAGTTCTTGAGATACTTCTTTCCTGAACGGTAAAATAAACATAGATTATACATTTGACCTTGATTTTGCTTCATTAATGCCTAACATAAGTGAAAAAACTTCCTAGTAGCCTGTCTCTCTATGCATCAGTACATAGGACAGAGATAATATAGCAAGGGCAGATCATGTATATGTAGCTATACTGATCATCAATCACTCCCAATGTATTTACTCATTTTATTTATTTATTTATTGCTAGGGCATCGTTTCTTCTGAGCAATAAACTCCTGTGTTAAGAAGGAGAATCTGCTTTAATTCTCTAGGATCAAGAACAGAAAACAACTTTTTTAGTGCTGTTGGAGAGAATTGTTATGACTAGCGTAACTAGAATTTGAAGTGTTTCAATATTCACAGGAGCTACTTGTATGCATGGATTACATAAGAAGCCCAAAATAAAGAACCTCCTGTATTTCAACTATATCTTTAATGAATACTATCACTGAAAAACCAAATCAACAAACCAAACAATGCTTTTCCCTGTAAACCCCACCAATATCCCCACCATATTAATGACTTAAGTATGACGCCACACAAATATGCATTAATTTAATTCTAAATCAATTTCAAGTCCTGTAAGGATATATTTGAATAAAATTTACTATTTACAGAGTTGGGGTTTTTTAATAACCATTGTTGGTAAGATGGGTAAAGCATTGTCACTTACACACATATAGATGTGTGTGTCTCCAATGAGTAAGTTAACATCTCTTTCTCCTTTGCTGTAGTTTGACATTATACTATCTACTTTCTCATTTAGAGAAATGGACAAAGTTTAAGGAATAATCATGTTCTTCTTACTGTTTTGTACTATCTGTCTACAACTGAGGTGCTTGGGATACATGCAAATACAAAATACATCCAAGAAGGAGAAACAGGCCTGTTCTCAATACTGGTTTCAGTTAGGTTATAAAATAACTGTTTGATGACAGTACCATCACTTGTTAAAGCAATATAATAGTTGTTCTGATAATATCCTTAAATGTGCAAAAAAAAATAAATTATCCACTATTCTGATGAGCAGTTTATATATTTTGTTATTATTCATATGTGATGATACAGTTAAACAACAGTTGGTGGCATGTGTTGATGAAAGTCAGAGAGAAGTTGAGGGAATATTAAAGAAAAACAAACCATGACAAGGCCTCACACACAGGCACAGTAATTCTCTTGCAAGTTACGGAAAAATCTGTCATAAATGTTCAGCAATGGTATGCAAACTATTATGGGACATTTTGTTATATGCTTCCTCGTAAGAGCCTTTTAAATAACCTTTTGGACTTACTTAAATGTCATATTTTGTTTGGCACTAAGCACCAAACTTTAATAGAAATAACATTTCCCATATAAACAGTGCTGCTTTTAATATGAACGTGCTAAAGATTTGAGACAGCCTGGCCATTACCAGCTCCTGGCAGTTCAGCGCAAGGGTAACACACTGAGAGTGATTTCCCTTCCCATCCACAAAGGCTGGAAGCAACTGTTTCTATTTAGGTAACCTCTGAAACATCCAGAGCAAAGGAAAGAATGGGAGGGCAAAGGGGTAAAAGACATTGAAAATAACACCACAGGTGAATGCTAATGTACACAATATTTTAAGGATTCAGAACCTCAACCAACTATTCCTCATCAAATTTCTTGTGGCATTATAAGGATAAATCAGACTGCAGAGAAGAGAGCTCCATGGAGAAGAGCCTTGAGAGGAGGTATTTGGATGCTTGGTGTCGAAAAGGGCATCACAGGAGATGCAAAGCGAAAGGAGAAGGTCTGGAAAGGGATAGCAAGAAACAAGTTACAATTCCCACGGGGTGAGGAGCCAGGTATCCTACAGACAAGGAGACAACACAGTTAACAAGCATCTCAGGTCCTCACGGTCACAACTGTTTCTTAAAATGCTCAGAGGATGCTTTCTTAATAAATCTAAGATAAAGTCTGTAAAAAACAGAGGACCCTTTGGGAAGATACCTCAGCCACAATTCAGGCTCTCCTGCTGAACATTACAAAGGGTCAAGCTCCCAGATTTCCTTCACACACCTTGAGGATGATTGAAAGCTGCTCCCTCACAGATGTTATACCTCCTCTATGCCCAACTCGGTGATCTTTACAGTCCCTTCCAACCCAAACTATTCTATGACATTATGACATGCTCTCTCAGAGGTGGTCCCAAAGTACGGACCCGACTTCTGGGAGAGGCAACTTTGAGCCTGCACAAATCACTGCAGAAAGTCTCTCTGAACCAGGTGGGATTCACTACCTTCACAGTTTAGTTGTTAAAGATGTGAGGAGAGAGAAAAGAAAACCCCATACACCAGAACTTCATGCCTCAGACCCCTGAACAGGTACTTCAGAGCACATTTATAGCAAAAATTAATATTTTTATATCTGAATTAAATATTTCTTTCCAGGTGTTTCTTGTCAAATGTGTCCCCCTTTATAACAGGGTTAGGGGTGGCTTTGCTTACCCCAGTTCCAGTCCCTGACTTTTGCTTTTTCTCCCTCTGCTCAAGCCTATTGTGTGTGCTGGGTCTTTCTTTTTGTCACAGCGTGATCCAGCTGTGAGATACAGGGCCCTCCATGCTCCAGAAGCAGCCTGAATGTGCAAAACTACCTCACTGCTCTTCGGTCCTACCCATATGATTAACATCAGATTCTCCTAGTACCCCGTTATCTTCAGTTTTACTCACTCTCTCCTGGTTCTTTTATCAGCAATCACACAGAGTTAGCTAGGTCATGCAGGTCTTCTATTTCGCCGTGCCAGGCTTGCATCAAAGAACTTTTTTTTTGTTGATGTGACATTGATGCCATTCAACTCCAGCATGAAACAGTGCCTTTGGTCTAACAAAAACAGCCATAAGAGTCACCACGTGGCAGCCATATCCAACCAAGTTCTTTTGATTTCCAAAGGTACAAAAGTGCTGAAATGCACATTTAATATACATATGAATGTTATATATATTTATATATATATATATATTTACACATATGTGTATATATATACACATATTAATATATATATGCATGTGTGTATATAGATATATATATAATATTTAAAATGTATATATATACCTCGATATACCAGTGCCAGCCAATATATATCTAATGAATACAAAATTTCAAGGACGCAGGTGAAGCTGTCATCTTTTAATATTATTTTGCTTCCTTCACTGAAATAATGTACATATGTACACAATATATAAATTATTTTCATTTAATATGAAAAGCAGACCTTCTACATAGCACAAGAGAACAATGCAGTTAAGAAAATAAAAAGGCAGTTGTGCTACTGACTTTTAATAAAAATGTATGCTTTCCATAATGCGTCTGAGATTTCTTATTTGCCATGTTAGAGGATATATTTTTATCAATATTATGTAAAGAAACTTGGCAAAATAGATCTAGTGGAGGGCTGAATGTAACAATCTCAGTCCTCAAAGGATTTTGGACAGACAATTAGCTGAACTCTGCATGACAGCTACCTTCCTTAAGACCAAATACAAATGACTCCATTACCACCTAGAACAGAATACGCAAGATATGAATGTCAGTCCTCATGTAGAAGTTATACAGATTTCAAACATTGTAAGCA
The DNA here is from genome assembly GCF_001715985.3 of Manacus vitellinus. NCBI lineage: Eukaryota > Metazoa > Chordata > Aves > Passeriformes > Pipridae > Manacus > Manacus vitellinus. Next base: position 42,161,258 of record NW_021940535.1, read on the forward strand.
AAGACACTGCTTTGCTGATTTAACTGCAAGTCCAATATTTTAATTCTGGAAAGAATGAAGTAGAAAACAAAATCAGTGGCTTTACTATCAGCTAAATTAATAACCTCCGAATGAGGTAGCAATAGCTCATGCACTAGGATTTTTGTGTTAGTTTTTGTAGAGCTGAGAAAATGCAGAACTGCAAGTTCATACAAGTAAGCCAAGAAAACAGATGTATTTTCATTGTTAAAGTACTAAAAAACTGTGAATTTTGCCTTTGGTTATTTTTACTTTATTTTAATTTACATGCCTGTTTTCGCTTCAGGTTTTCAAAGGAACTCAAAACTCCATCAACAGAAACCAGAATTTTGCCCAGTTTCAGCATAAAACCAAGCATGACCCAGTTCAGATAATGACACCACAGGAAGAGTATAAATCATAAGCTACAGCATGAGAAGAGAAAGCAGATCATGAGTTAAGCTTGGAGTTTACTCACTTGGTCTGTATTTAATCAAGAAGCTCAACCTGTTCAGGACAGCAGTAGGACTAGAATCCAGGTAAGCTTCAACCCATTTTTGCTGTAACAAAAGAGCTTCGTATAGATTTTTTAACTGTTGTGAATAGGTTGGAAATGTTGCATTACACAAGCATATCCATTACAGCTTTGATAAATAAACCTGATAATGTTACAAATTTGAATTTAATTTCAATTATGCCAAACGGTGACTCCAAAATTCCAAACCATCTGAAGAATGAGAAGAAAAGCAGTTGCTCTGCAGAAAATAACTTTGCTGTCCCATTCTGTAACAGGTTGATTCGAGTGAGCTCAATACTGTTCTACATAAAGGCTTTAAAAAGCCATTAATAAAAAAGCAGCTCTGACTTTCCAATTGATGTACAGTCATCTCCCATGACAAAAGCAGTGCAAGGGCATATTTTGAGAGAGTGTATTGATTGATGGCTGGTGCCTACCTGTCTCCAGGTGAAGACTTTGAATTCCGTGGTTTCTTCACTTGTGCGTACAAGGCTTCCACTGTCTGTCCTTCCCTCGGGCTCTGTGGTCGGGTGTTCAGTGTTATCGTGCCACAATTTGAAGAAGAGTCATAGGAAGTGATCCCAGCATACATTGGATCTGCATCACAGCCAAACGTCCGGTTAAAGTCCTGTATTTCTGCATAGTCACGTTCTCGAGCTTGTCTCTCCCGAAATTCTCGAGTTTTTGCTTGAATTCTGAAAAATTAAAAGAAGGATGAAACTGATGGCTGTCCCCCTACCCCAGACATATAAAGTAGCAGTTAGCAGACAGCTTAGGTAGCCTATATTAATGAAAACCAGTGAAGTGTTTCCAGTTTCAGTTTGCCATGGGGTTTACCTTGGATATTGAGCCTAGATTGAAGCAATACTACAATCAACACTGCTCTTTAAGGAGCAAGTCTGATTATCTACTGTCTTTTAATTCATTAAGTTAATAACTACTAGTCATGGCTGTTGGTAAACAGAGTTTACCTTTTGTTTCATGTGTCTTAGGATGTCTGTGCTAATACCTGACTTATCTGAGAATGGTCTGATACCATTCATATTCACTTCACCAGAACTTGTCAGATTTAATGGTTCTAATGCCTGTATTTAGAGAGGAATTTTAATATACTTTCTTAATTTAATACTACAAAAATCATATTTTTTTCAGAATTTAAAAATTGCATAAGGATACATTTACGTTTGCATTCATGCAGTAAACAGCAGAAGCAGATTCTTGCATGATTCATTTGAAATGTGCATGCTTTGTTTAAAATGTAAACAAACTGAATCTGGCATCTCTCAAAAGCAGGCTGTATCTTCCCAGAAAGAAACAACATGTGCCTGGTGTTAAAGTTACAAACGAAAGGTGATGCTGTACTGGGAATTTGTATTTAGGTGCACTATTTTAGCCGTATGATAAAAAAGTGACAGATAGAAACAGATGACATTTAGGAATCTGACAAACACAAATTGAGTACAGATCATATCTTCAAAAGCACACAAAGCTATTACAAAAATTTGATCTGGGCTTCAAAGTTTCTTTGGCATTTTAGAAAATTTGATGTATCACGCACACATATGCGCAGTAAACTGACCACACAACCCCATTCACATTGTCTCCCCAGACCAATTTAATGCTCTGTCATCATTGCAAAATGAAGCACTCAGCTGTCTCCTCCCTTCCATTAGTCAAATGTGCTCCTTTTTCATCTAATACAGCCATGGCTACAGTGTGACAGCATCCATCCATGCAGACTACAGGTCTGTGCATCTCTCTTGTGTGCCATTTCCAAACACAGCTTGTTCACCAACTTTTAACAAAATCAGCCCATTCAAAGCCTATATCTCTTCTGAAAGTAAGCCTTGTCTCTTCTGGAAATAGAAAAGCCTTAAAGTCAGGTAACTTTGACCTTCTGAGAAATTTTAAACTAGCACGATTCAGGATTAGTTTTGCAAAAACAAAAGGGAATTCACAAAGGATGGGATTCAGACTGCAGATAAAGACATGAGAATTTAGGTGCCAACAGCAGGTGAGCTCACACCACACACGTGTGCAGGCTGCCTTTACAATGGCAGGGAGCTGTTGGTAGCAGACTCCAGAGTTAGGAGCTGCTGTGTTAGGAGCTGTTGTGTCCCAGCATGAAAGGAGTTGCTCCACAGCCACTTTTGATGCTGTGAGTTAGGTCTTCCTTGAGAGTTTGGATACCCAGCCTTGATTCAACTGCTCAAACATAAGAGCTATGGGTACCTGACACCCCCAGGTAATCTTTCTGGATTTCCAGCTGCTGAGCAAGGACTCCATAGGTCATGCTGAAGTCTCAGAGACTGATCACCCAAATGACACAAGACACCTGTGTTCAAGTATGTGAATCCAGCCCAGAGTTGGTATGTGAACATCATAAATGTCTCTTCATCAGACTGAGTCCCAAGCAAATTGTTCCTTTACATTAACAAAGAACACCATAACAAAAGAAGGGAGTAGAAGGATGGCATAGATAGACAGACCTGTTTTCCCCCACAAATCCTGTAGCTATTGATCACAAATACTGATTTAGGATACAACTGACTGGCTGAATTCCCTTCAACAGTCAGAGCCACCTACATTGATAGTTCAGTGATTCATTTACATGTCACAAGTTAAACCTCAGCATTCCTCTTTTTATATCTACTACCACTGATCTGTGCACCACAATTCTTACTTATAGTCAGTCACAGTGGAAATTTTTTCTTAACAATTTCAGCAATATCAAACCAGAATTGTTTTCTGTTTAATTTACAGTGGAGAAGGACTCAAGTTTAAATCCAAAACTCATTTCAAATTTAAACTGTGTTTCTGCATACTTATTTTTAAAATAAAAATATATGGTTTACATTCTCCTATACCCCAAAGCTGTAATTCAGAAATGTTACAGCCTTAATCACTTGGAAGGTTTCTGTGTAGAAGGAAAAACAGGCCTGAAAATCACCTGTGCATGTTGATTCCTTTCTCTGCAGTTTAATTTCCAATTTGTAGTCCTGTATTAATTACCCTGTGAAGGAATGCATTTGTCTACTGATATTTGTCCTCTGAATGGAAGAAGCAAAGGAAATCAGAAATTTCCTAGACATTGGTAGATTTAATTCTTTAAATGGACATTGTATTATCACATGGAACACTGTCTGATGCCAATTCAAAGGAAAAAAATCCATGTATTTTAGATAACCAAAATTTCAGTGTACAAAATCAGACAGTATAGCAATAATGGTGCATAGAGTAATTCATTCAGAAGAAAGCATTTTTACCTGAAGTGCTTATAAAACAGAATTACCTGGTGGTAACTGGCGATATTTACCTTAGTGTTACACTAACTGCTATGAGAGAGGATGGTGAACTTATGTAACTTTTGACCATGAATATCACATCACTCTCAAGAGGTGTAGACATAAGCATTCCCTGTTTCGTTAACCACCTTTTCTCATACATCTGCTTATCATTTCTTTGGGTGCAGCACCATTTGCAGCAATAGTTTGGATGCAGCACCATTTGCAGCAAGAACATTCAGATTTCCTGTGCGTGGTCTGGTGAGGGATACTTATTCCCATTCAAGTAGGAAAGAACTGATTGTTGAAGAGTTATGCCAGTAATTATGTTCACATCCACCAGGAAAATTTTTAGAATATTTTCTACAACTTTTAATACAATGTGTTAATACATATACACAGTATTAAAAATCAGAGTCTAAATGCAGTATGATCTTCCTGTTAATTATAACCAAAGTACCCAGTAACCATTCGCAATAACATTTAACAAAGGATAACTCTAAAATGAAATAAGATGTATAAGATGTTTGACCATACTGACATCCAAAATGTTCTGATTTTTTTCTCTTAATTCATTTTCTGTGCTTTACATTTAAACCACTGTGCAAATCCTACCACTTTCAGATGACAAAAGTATAGGTATTTCAATTACTTAACATATTTTTGAATATTGTTTAAAATACTATTTGTTTTTGCCTTTCAAGGACATACCACATTTAAACATTATGCCTCCCAACTTAAAGAAACAAAAAGACTAGGGGAAAATATATAGGCATACTCTTGAAAAGAATAAGAGCTATCAGCTGAATATTGCACTATCCCTTTTGCAATTATAATAGTTTTTAACTCTGAATATATCTTTATACAAGATCCTGAACTTAATGTGATGCTACTTTTTATGTTTCCCCCTCTCCATGTGTGTTTCTATGTAGGATACACCCTAAATCCTTGTTAGCATATACTGCATTAAGTATATATATGGGAAATGCCAGTGCAGACTATTGTGGGGAAAATTAAAATGATTATGTAAACACACTGTGCAGCACAGATGAGAACCTAGAACTCGCTCTGTACTTCAGCCCTATTCAGCAACATTTCTGCTATTGAAATCCAGTATCTGGAGAAGTGCTTGACTACAGTGCTTTGGTTTTATAATGTGGATAAGTGTATTAAGTTGTCTTCACTGAATTGTATTCCTTCATGACACGGCACAATAAAAATGCCTATGTCAGAAATTTCAGATCAGCTAACTTTGAGGATTTATGGCCTTCCTAAGGACTTTGTGGGGGTTTAACAATAATAATCATGCTTAACAGTCACATAATTCTTTTCATCATCAAATAATTTTTGCAAAAACTGCTAATCAATTTTGAGTGTTTAAATGAAACTGCACTTTTAAAAATACAAAAGCTATCCCAAGAAGTTTCTAAACCCTTCCTGCTGAAGTGTTAATATGGAAAATGTCAACAATGTACTGTCATGCTTTTAAGACTCAAATTATAATGTTCAGTAAAGTACAAACTATCCTCATGCATTTGTGTGCCATTCAATTCAAAAGCTAATGATAACTGCTTCAAATGACAATATTGTTAGCTGCAGAACTTCCTATAATTGTTAGAAGAGCTTTTCATTGCAAGTTAATCCAGTAATGACAGACATACCCATTGTATAGTGATTCCTATGCACATGAAATGGTGGTCACAAAAAGGAAGGGAAAAGCTTATGCATAGCTGTCCTCAGCAAACAGCAGCTACCTCATTCCATTCTTCAAAACTCTGTGAATGATGTTCAGCTTTCAGGTAAAGGCAACTACCATTTTAGACACTTAAATTTAGGTGTCAAGGCATGTTTTGAACTCCCAGGAGAGCCAGTCAAGATTCAGTCACTTTAGGCGGCTGCTGCAGGTTCCAGAGGGCAGTTCAGTTGAACATCTGTAACATGGCCATGTTAAGGTGAAGCCAAGCCCTTCTCCAGGCTCTACCAACTGTGTTGAGGACCCATCCCTTGACCAAAAAGGGCGTTTAGCCATGTAGCTCATATTTGGGTACTAAGTAATCATATTAATTTGAGTCCAATTCCACCCTGAGCTAAATGTTTACAGCAGTTCTCTGAACTAAACTTCAACTTTTTTCATCAACAGAAAATCTGTGGTGCTGGCTGAGCTATTATGAGTAAAAGTGAATAAGCAAAGTCGTCAACAGAAGAGAAATCAACCCTAATTTCATCTAGGGTTAGAAGTAGACTACAAATATCCCAAATCCCTTGGGAGCTCCAGCCTCCTGTGAGGGATTTTTTCATTTTAGTGATTTAGATCCTTGCAAAAATCACCTACTTATCTTAATTGATGAACACAGCATGGGAAGGATACTCATGGCTAGTACATTACATTTCCCATTGCAATATATCCTCCTCTGAGAGCAGAAACAAAGTTGGCTGCTGCTTCTGGTGTGCAAGTACTTGGTCAATTCAATTAATCCTCCTGCTGCTGCCAGGATTCAGATATTGCCCAAGTGATAATCCGCGATCTCATCTTTTCCACTGAGGCTCACTCATTTACAAAAGCAGTATTGAATGCTTGCAGTTCCACATATGTGAGATGGCTGACAATGTTTATTAAGGATAGAAACAGCATTGTATAAGGACAGAAGCTAAATGACAAGCCATTCGCGGCTGCCAGTTCTCAGTTCTTCTACCATCAGACTGGCATGACATTGGAATGATGGACTGGAAACAGAGAAAAACAACCACACATTTATAAAGCCAGTCAGCTTGTTCAAGTTAGTCCGGTGGGATGAATGCATTCGGTCCAATTTTTGCCAGATATTGTTTCTAATGAAGAGGTCAGAAGGTGCATTGGCCAGTAGCCAAATCTCCTCAAATTTGTCCCCTCCTCCTTTGCTAGTGAAAAACACCTTGTAGGAACAGTGTGCCAACAAGCAAGCCAGGTCTCACTGTTCCTCCCCCAGCCTCCTCAACTGCCTTCAGGGCTTTAATGGCCCTTTTCCTAATTTTTGGCAATCAAGTCAATACGAGAGTTTGTCCTCTCCCGTATTTTTCTTTGACCTTTGTCTGGATCCAAGTAGAATTTTTCTGACAACTACCCTTCTAATGAGGGTACCTTGATTATAGGCATTACTGTGATTTCGCTCTGAACCGGCATATGACGCTTCACTTTTCTTATCATGATTAGAGCTAGTCAGTTATCACAGTTATAACCACCTCTCACCAAAGCCATCTGCTTTCCTGGGAAAATCATTCAGAATGATCACTGTGTGCAATGGATAATCATGGGCACAAACAGCAGTAGCTCGTAAATAAGAAAGACACCTCCTCTTCCTCATTCACACCCATTTCATTCAAAACTTTAGCATATTATAAAAAAAAGGTCAGAAAATACTGCTAAGTAAATACAATTTTTGAATTGAAAGTCTAGAGACCAACCTTTTTCAAGTCATTAAAAGAAAAATATTAACAGTTCTGCCTTATCTGCTGTGTACATACATGTGTGGCCAGTTGGCTGAAATATGACCGTCCTCTGACCTCAGACACATGAGGAAACACATACAAAATGTGGTCAGTTTACTCAAGCATACAGGGACAAAATCAGAAAGGCCAAGGCATAATGTGAAATAAAAGTAGCAGGGAGCTTTAAAGATAACAATAAATCACTGCGTAATTGCATTAGCAGTAAAAGGAAGAGCAAAGAAAAGGTTGCTCCCCTGTGTGGCAGCAATGGAACAATATTGACAGATGATGCTGAGGAGACCTAAGGCTTAATGGTTTTTTCCTTTGCATCTGTCTTCACTGAAATGGTTGACTGCAAGCAGATGACCAGCAAAATTGACTGCCACCAACAACAAAAAGATCTTCAATACACCAGCAAAAGATACAGTTAGAAACTGGTTAAGCTAGTTTAACTTCATCTAACACACACAAGTGTCTGAGGCAGCCTCAGACTTTTTCAGTAACCAGGAGAGATTGTTGGGGACAGCTGAAATACTGAAAAACTAGAAAAAGTCAAACACCCCTCAGAGAAGGTGGAGGATTAAAAACTCATGGGTGTAACTTCAATCTCCTCTGAAGCAAACTACTGGAGGAGATGATGGAAAGAGCAGGAGCCACTACAGAGTTATCAAAAGCAGATGTGGTGAAGTCAGCCAGATTCTCTTCTACAGCACCTTGTGAACAGGGCAGAAACAATATGCCCCAGGCTAAGAAAAACAGCTATGGGTTGGATGCAATAGGTTGAACGAGGCTGCTCCTGCAGAGTATCTAGAGAGTAGCTCTCAGCAATTCACAGTCATGCAGGATGGACAGCCCAAGGTATTTTCTACATGGATTGCTCTCTGAATTTACTCAGGGTTTTCATTATTATCTAGGATTGTACTGAATCTGCAGAAAACCCCAATGAAGGAACTTTGGAGGAAAGGATTAACATTTCAAATGTTCTTGAAATGCAGAGTAGATTTCAAAAATAGAATTAACTTAAATAACATCAACTGGAAGGTAATCTACATAGTCACAATAATTAAGCATATCAACTAAAAGTAGAGAAAAAAATCTGTGAGTTTCTTTTTCAGGAATGGATCTGGAAGTTCTACTGGGTAACAGTCAGCAACGTCAAGCTGTTGGGGAAAGAAAAAGACAGAGTGGGGACATAACAGCAGTCTACAGATACGGGAGGAAAATAACATTTTCCATCTTTAATGCAAGTATTAGATATTTAAACTGCAGCAGGAATAATTGATACTAGATACTGTGGGCAGGGGAACTTCCTAGAGGAAAAGTAGTGGAAAAGACTGCCATGGGAAGTTGTAGAGTTTATGTCATTGTAAACTGGAAAAAAACCGAGGATGAAACAAACATTTGCAGGTAAGGCATACACTGCAGATCCTATCTTGAAAAAGTGACATGATCTCTCTTAAAGGTCTATAATTCTGCACCTCTATATAGAAATTTTACACACATATATTTCCTATGCATTAGTTCTACAACAGCAGAAAAATAGAACAGTGACTATGTATTAAAAAAAAAAAGCTGCCCATCACCTCTAAATTAATGAAATGTATCTACATAATCAGAGAGTCCTAATTTTCTTTCTCCTTCAACAATCACAGCCTATCTGCCAATTAGAATACGTGATAGTACTTACTGTCTCTTTGAAGATCCCCCCTCCTCAAATCCCACATGCAGAAGAGATGCACAAGAATTTCAAAAGCCTTTAATGAGCTACAACCCAGGAGGGTTGCAGTTGGAAAAAAAAGGGTGAAGGATAAAGGTGATAAGGTGATTACTGTAAGTGCCCTGATATATTAAGAAGAGAATAACACGCTCATTTTTATAAGGAGTTATATTAAAGAAGGCTATTAAAGAAGGCAGCAAAATACAAATGAAGATGTAAAGAAATGAAAATGCAGGAGAGAAAGTAAATATTATGCATATATGCAGGTGAAGTGCAAACACCAATTTGAAATCACTGACAAGGATGAAACTCAAAGAGACATTAGAATGATTTTCTCTAACCTGGTGGAATCTCTCATGTATTTCATCCCTATCTTTCCCTATCCCCTGACCTTCTTGATTCACCCTTTGTCTTTCCCAAGTGAAGACATCCCCCCCCAACAGTGTACTTCAAACTGCTTTTGTGGATCTTGCAGTAAACAAGTGAAAATCGTTGCTTACTTTGATTTTAAAAAATCTGTAAATTACCATCTTACTTACACTTCAACAGAGCTTTTAGCATACTTTGCAGTTAACAGTCTGCTGCATTTTGGGGTAGAGGGTTTGTCTGTTGCAGGGTTTTTTTTAAAGAATACATTTCAACCAAAGGTGAATGTTTCAGGTACACAGGAAGTATAGGTCCTCCTGTCTCCAAAACAAACACTACCATGACTGAAACTTTCTGTCCTTATTTTCATGTCTGAGCCAAGGGTCAGTGACCCCAGCAGTGAAGGATCACCCAGATGAGCAACTGGGACTGTTATCCTGCTGGGAATCATGTTGCATCAAAGAACATCACTGCTGTCTGTAAGCAAAATGGAATTTAGTACTTCTTTTGCATAACAAAACTGGCCACAAAGGCTGATATTTACACCTATGACAACAGGTCATTAGATTAATTTAGCTCTAATCTACTCTTTATCTCTTGCTGGACAGAAGTAGAAAGGAAGAAGATCATGAGATTCAGCTGTTGCTGAAACATGACTCAGCTCCTGACTCCATCCCTCCTCCCTTTAAGAGCACTAGTTTCCTCTCTCACGCAGACTTGCTTGGACTATTTCTTCCCCTAATTTCTTTTCCCCCCAACTGGAGAACAACTTCAGAAAGAAGAACTGGTGGATAACATCTGAATTCTGCGGATAGATGTGCAAGGAGCAGCTGTTCCCATGTGTGCAAGAAACAAATGACGCAGGCATCCCATATATCAAATGGTACCGTATATCATACCACATATCAAATCAGTCATTCCCAGATACTGCAGGCAGTACCTGGAGGTCGAGCTACAGAACTGTTGGTTGAGTTGAGCCTATCCACCATCTGTGTTCCACTACTTGAAGTCTAGTAACAAAAGGGGGTATAAAATCCTACCAAGATTCTATTTCAGGTCCATTATTCTGTGTTTCTAGAGTACTATTTATAACATAGCCTAATCCTGAAGTTGGAAAATGAAACAGTATGAAGTGACAAAAAAAATGCAATGAAAAACCTCACAACAAAGCAAGGTATTATGTGAATCTCATACACTGAAGATGAAAGAAAAGGAAAAGAAAAAAACCCCACCAATAGAGAATATAGCTTTTTAAGTCAGTATCTTTGCTCAAGACCCACAAATTTGCACCCACAACACCTCTGAGGATTCACTTCTAAAACCTTGATGGGTCACAGTACTGACAGCACAAATCTATAGCACGGTCAGAAACAGAGCCAGGTGTCTCATAACCCAGAAAAGGTTTGTTCTAGGAATAGGTTACAAAATAAACGTTCCAGCTGCGATGTGGAGGGAGAACCCATCTGTCTGTCACAAATGTATCATTTTGTATCTTTCTTGCTAGTCAAATACTTGCTGCTGTGTTTAAAAATTAGAAGAAAGAGTGAGTTTAGTGCTTTATCGTACTGTTAGACAGACTCCTGTTGTGCAGTCTGGAAAATATTACAAGTTTTCGGTTCTGTTCAACTCAGTAACAATAAGTTCAATAACAAGTCAAATCAACTATAAGTTAGTAAGTACAGCAAACCTTTTTTAATTCCCAAATAATTATTTGGTACAGTAACTCTGACACATGTGACATCAGGGGACGTGCTGCTGTCTTAGCCTAAAGTCCTTGGTATTCTAAAGTTAGACAATACTTTCAGTGCTCTTACTCAGAACTGACATGTCTAGAGAGCTCTGAATTCATATGATCTGCAAGATACCTTAAATAAATTTGTAAGTGAAAATATTATAAAGACCATCTAAATTTTGAGGTTTTTTACTGTATTGTAAGGGACTTGGCCAAACCTTGCCCAGTGCAGTGTCTTGAATCCCTGCAGAGGAATAACAGAGAAAATATACTTTTAACATGATGTCCTAAAACCTCTATAATTACAATATGTAGCTAGAGAATATATGGTGCTTTATTTAAAAAATTTCTTCAGCAACTATTATTCTAAAAAAGTTCCAACTTACATATCTCCTGAAGTCAACATTTTTATGAAGTGGAACTGACCCGAAATGTTTTTCCATATTGTCAATCTTCACTTCTGTGTTCTCTTACAAAAATTATTGCCATTGATTTGTTTTCATGTCCTGCACCCTCATCCCTCATGGCATGTAAAAAAACCACTGCCAAAAACAATGCTACAAACCTCAGTGAAACCGAGACAAGAGACACCATCGCAAGATAAGTGAGAATGAGAAACATATTGCTCTGGTTTTCTGATCACTGAGGAATTTTTCCTCTTCTCTCTTATGGGCTGGGAAGGGGGTTAAAGTTTTAACAGAAAGGATTTCACACAAGTTACTTTACAAATTATTTATATTCTGCATGTTTGCAATAATAATGGATTTAGAGTAACAGTTTTTTGGAAAGCTGCTAAGTGGCATCAAAATACAGCAGCAGCAAAAGTAAAGCTGAACCTCTGCCTTATTTCAAAGACACAGATAATACTTAGAGGTCATGTAAGAAATAAAAATCCTTTCTTTATCACAGTCTGTTGTCCTTTTTTCTAAAAGTAAGATGAAACTGCTAGATGAAAATATTTTGCTTAAGGGGGAAAAAAGTTGGGGTTTTCCAATAAAAATATTATGGTCTCTCTGGGAAATCTGGAAAGGCACCAAGAGTGTCCTGCTGTTCAGCCCCCTACTCCATCTGATGCTTTAACAGTTCCAGATGGCCTTTACTACAGGATGACCTCTCCTCTATTCTTTTATTATGACCTTTGGGTCACAAATTATCTATAGGATGCTGCTGTCATTCTATAAGACACTGCAGTACTCTTTCATCTAAAGAATAAAGATGCTTAACATTAAAACTCATCTTTGTTAGGGTGACCTTCCAATGATGATCAAACCAGACAGTTATTCCAATCAATGTCACTGCTGCAGAAAATATGTTTCATTTTTTGCAACACTGACATTAAGAAACCAAGGCGTGGTTTTTAAATCAAATCACTTTTGCAATTCTACTCGGCTAGAGAGAGAGCCTGTTATACTCATTTAAAATATAAAAAATATTGCTGTAATGGTTTTGATGAGCTACATTGATTAGAAGGATGTGGTAGGTTTGTTTTTTTGTAAGTTATTGATGTGATTTTCATGCAAACTTCATTGATAGGAGGTAATAAAACTTTATGTAGGTTTTATTAATTATTTGTCTTTATCATCATTAACAGAACACACTGAACTTACACAGGAAAATATAATAAATAGTCCCAATGTACTAAATAAAGTAATAAGGTTAATTTCTTTCCTGCTGTCAGTAAATTCATGTTAGCAGTCTCTCGTCAGCTTGACATCAATTAATGATTTTAATTCCAGACTCTTGTCACAGTACTCACCACCCTTTTGTCTAATTAAAATGGATGATGCATGATGAAGGGAAAACACAAGACTTCTGTTCTTGTTGTAACATTTCTATTCATTAGTATACTTTTACAACAAAGGGCTTGTGGCTTTAATGGTACTAGAGAAGGATGAAGAGAAGTTCATTATATGCTGGAGATAAAGACCTGTATACCCTTAGGAAAATACAATACAGGAAGCATTTTATGGAATAACTGAATCCTTCGGGGGGGGTGTGGGGGGGTGTGGAATCAGTGTTATTTTAGCTACTAATGAACGGACAGAATGTTTCCCTCTAAATTTAGGAAAAATAATATGCGAACGACACCCACTGAAATCACAGCCTTGTTTACATTCACACAAAAAAGTGTTGTCAGCCTACTGATTGATCTCCAAAAGTAGCAGCAAATCTGACAATACAGACACAGCCGCCTGATCCGCCTCCCCCAGGGCAGCGCCTCTGCGGGACCAAGGTGTGCGGTGTCCCCGCCGGCAGCCGCCGCAGCATCGCCTCCTCCCGCGGCCGCCAAAAGCAACGCCACGCCCCGCTTGGAGAGGTGTCCCCAGCTGATAGCCCGGCACCGGTCACTGCCGAGCCGAGCGAGCAGAGCCCAGCCCGCCGGGCCGGGCCGGGCGGCAGCGCCGAGCCCGCAGCTCCCCCTCCCGGCCCCGCGCCGCTCCCGAGGCACCAACCGGGCCAGAGAACTGGGGAACTGAGCAGCGGAACTATGTAAATGTAATTCCTTTTGTAACCCAAAGGAACAGAAGGTCATGTTTTCCAAAATAGAAAGGGGGGAAACCAGCACAGCAGGAGGTTTCTGTTCCAGACGGTGACTACACATGCACCTTCCCAGCGCGTCATTGCTCTGCCGTGCTAACTGTCCTCCAGCACGAATAGCAGAAGCTGTAATTGTACAGCTGCTTTTACAGAGCAGAGGAAACCCTTGGCTCCACAAGCCACCTTCTGACCGCTCTATCATCCTCCCAGCATCTCTGGAGCCTCCACCATAGCGCTTCCATCAGTACAGTACATTCTCTTCTGAAAGGTTTCTCCTTATCGTCTCAAGACTGATCCTCCCAACATGGGTGTTTAAGTGTTTAAGCACTTGATTTTGCATCCATTTCAGTGGAAGTTGAAGAATAATACAATACTAAGATTAAAACACTTCTATGGTAACCCAGAGATTTATAGAACATTGGCAAAGCTCTTAAAACAGTGTAGTAACCAGAGAAAATATCCTGTAGACTTTCTTTCCAAGAGAAGGAAGTGCCTCTAGAGTTGGATTACAGCATATGCACTGTTCACCCACAGCTGGGATCACGAACTTTTAATCATGAGACTACATATGAATTGCAACTTTCATCTTTTAAGCATTATCCAGCAGTGAACCACGCCGGATTCAGATGCATTTCTTGAAAACTTCACAAAGAGGTATGTTTAGTTCATTCCTCTGTTATCTACTACCTAGGTACAAAGAGTAAAGTTGTTTGGGTTGGAAAGCACTTGCATTGCCAGAGGAAGTCAGTCCAAGGCTGAAGACAGTCAGCATGTATAGCCTTGCCATGTGTGTCAAGAACTGCACGTGCCTGAGCTAAAGAAGCGCAGATTACAGGCAAAGGTTTTGGATTTGCTGAAGATTTATTTTGTCATGAACACAGAACTGCAGGGGAAAGAAAAAAGCAAAGGAAAAAAAAAAGCAAGAAAAAAAAGCACAAAACAACTACCAACAAAAATGAAATTGAAGGAAAAATCCAAGGGTGAAAGAGGGAGAAACAAAGGTATCAGAACCTGTTGTTGGAGGAATGTCTCTCTCCAGCAAGGCCAGAACATAAAAGCAGTAAGTTTTTTGGACAGTTCTGTCTTCCCATCTCCTAAGAAAGAGACTACACTAAAGGGCTTTTAAGAACTCGGAAAATGTTTCAGGGCAATCAGGTTGCAGGATATCAACGGACACTCTGGCTACATATTGAGCAAAATCTACCCTGGAAGGCCCTCAAAGACCAGATGTAGAGAGTTTCTATAATGGAAAGGTCTGTGGGCTTCCAGAGGTTTAGATCCAGAAGCACAGCAGAGGGTGACCATTCATATGAACTAGTTCCTCTTGGTCATCAATAAAAGTTTCAAAATCTGGTTTTAAGTCTATCCTACATAGCAAAGCCTGTGTAAAACTATAAGTAGTTAGAAGCATCTCTGAAAGCTCAAGATATTCCACTCATCTCCAATCTGTAAAATCCGAGAGATTTTAGGAAGATGTGCAAACCACAGGTCCATCATGGGACTCTGGAATTCATAGAACACCTTCTATAACAAAACCACAAAGAGCCCAGGGCTAATTGAAGTCAAGTCTCAAGACTCTGCAGTATAGATTCATTCTTAGGAGACAAAAGGCCAAGTTCAGAAAACCTATTGCTTATTTTTGCCTTGAGGTTCTGATTGGTGCCACTGTTGGGGAGAAGTAGACTTTCTAAGAGCACAGCAGAGCCCAGCTGGATTTTCAGATCAGCGCTTGGCAGACACTTAAAGATGTTGCAAGGAGACTTGTCTTTCCAGAGTAAACCAGCGTTAAAGCACAGCGACACAGGGCTATGTTCTATGGCCTTGGATGAACTGTTATTCCAGTATTTGGAGAATTTAAAAATAGGGAGCATTTTACACCGTTTTTGGTAAGACTAGTGGGTGGTCTCCTCAGATGATACCCCTAACTGTTCCAGTATTTGTTTTTCATTGAAAGTTGCCTGTATTTTCAACTAGACAACTTCATTTTCTGATCAAAATTACTTCAAGATTGTCAGTGAACCATATACAGCTTAAGAGATACATAGTTTAAGAGATAGGTTCCTTAATCAGAGAATCAATAAATTATTATTAATAATATGTTTATAGAAGGCCATTTTATTAATTTTAATCATGGTAAATTGAAGAGCATTAGTTTTCTTATTTGTCTCATAATACATATGAACACTGCTTTTAAGGTTTTAAAGAAAATACTATTGTAAGCACAATACTATTAAAATTATCAAGTCAAGGCATAACAATTCCATAAAATTGTGGGCATGATTGATTTTTTAATGGGCTGTTCACTTGTTCTCTGACCCCCCCAGGATTTTTGCTCCTAGCCTCTCATACATAGTAAATTCATTAAATCCAACCTATTTCCCCAAAGTATTGCATCATTTTAGAGGTATATAGTATCAAAATGGAACAAGTGAATTGTACTGCTAAAAAAATTGAGGGAAAACAACCCACAGAAAACAAAGTTAAAATAGCAGCCATGATGAGCCAACACTGACAGCAATATTTTACTCTGTCTCCTAGTAAGCATTTTGAGCGATTGTTCAGTTAATTTGCAAAAGTACTCTTCATTAACAGCATGTATCTAACATCATAATTTTACAGGATCTAAAGGAAACTCTCTGCAATCTAACTGCAAAAATATTTAGTCTCTGTAGACCAAATCAACATCTGAATTTTTCAGAAACATAAGGAAGCACCTCACACATTTGGTTGCTATTTTATTATCTTTTATTAGTTGTACATGCCACTACCCCAAAGAAGTTGCATTCTCTTATAACACAAAGGAAAGCAAATACACAGGGAGAGAGAGTAATGGGAGGAGGAGGACCCATGTTACAGTAACATCAAGCTGTTATGAAGTTCTGGCACATGCATTTTCTGCAGTTTCAGTGAACACTTAAAATTGTTTTTATAACAAACGAGGAGTGAGATTGTAGGAAAGATTCAGATTGGTTAGCATAACTTGATGGACAGGGATTAGGAATTTGCTCCATGCATTGAGGGCTATACAAATAATTTCATGATTCTACCTTGGTACCCAGCGTGACTATTGCAACCTCTCTTATATCATCACATGGACAGTCTATACTCTCACCCTTCTTACGGAGGACAGAGAGACACAGAGAGACAAAGAAAGAGAATGAAGAGAGAGAAAACGTTACTAACTCACATGTAAAGTCTTTCTTCTTTGATTAAACGTATATGGCTAATTTTCTGGGGGCCTAATGTTACTAAGAAACCCTCCAAGCAGGGCCAGCTGGGGTTCAGCAGGGTGTATGAGCCAGGGAGCAGGGCAGCGTGTGTGTGGCCAGCTGTCCTCCTGCCCTGAGCTGGCAGGAGCAATGGAGGCAGATTTCATGGCTCTGCACCTCTGGCAGGAGTTTATCCACCAAGTGGCTGCTCTACCCATGCATAAAGGGAAGTGGGCTGCACAATCACCTTCATATCCAAAGTCACTTGTTTCCTTCAATTCCAGTCTTCCCCTTTAGCATTTAATCTGAAAGCACTTTAGTTTTGAAAACAGGAATAAATTTAATGACCCTGCCTCACTTTTGTTAAAAAAGAGAAAATAAAAACCTATCAGACAAGTAAAAAACACCCAGGCACTGTAAGCCAGCCACCCTCTACAGTCAGAATGGATGGAAAAGGACATGAATAAATTTTTACATCAATTTATGCTAGTATATTTGCTAAAGAGTAAAAAAATTCCCATAATGTAATCTAAATGGATGGTCACAAATGATAAAGTTTCTGAAGTTTAACAAGTAAAACTAATTAATGCATATTCCTAGCCTGCCTTAACTGTTATGTAAGTCACTCAACCTTAAAAGAACTGAAAGCAAACCATTTTAGGAATAACTGAGGAGACTACACAGGAGTTACTGTGGCTCTGCTATTCCACTGAGCTGTTACTGATGAAGCCATCATTTATAACTTTTGCTCTTACCCACAGAAGACCAAGGTACATAGAGATGATGGTTAAAGGAACCATGACAACTAACTAGTGATACCTCCTGTACAAAGACAACAAAATTTCCCTTCAGAGTTTCTGCATCGATTCTAAATTTATGGCTGAGCTATAGCATGATTTTTAGATAAATAATTCTAATTAATGGTTCACTTTCACTGCTAACTGTGTCTGAATCTATTTACCATTTAGCAATCAAATTTTGTAAAGTTTGTCTCCTTTTTGAAGTGATGCTACTCAAAGAGGTTGTCTCTCCACACACATCCCCAAATACTAGTTAATTTTTAACCTAAGCTTTCCAAGATTTTGCCTAAATTCATCTAAGAGACACCAGAGTCTGGGCCCCAAATATATAGGATTACAAGAGATAGGATGAAAAGTAGACTGGAAATACTGAGAAGACCATATGACATTTATAATATATAGGGTCTTTTATGTTAAGGAAAGCTGACAAGGAAAAATAGAGGTACTCACCACTCATTTTTAACATTAGCAGTTTAATATACATATCATTCCATAAACAGACTGCATGGCACATAAATAGACTGAACTCCAGTGACAAATATACTGGTAAATATAATTTTTAGTTTTTTCCTAAATTTATCAATGAAAAAACTAGATATGCAAGACTTTGAAGAAAAATACAAAACAGACTTCATTCTATATAAATATTTGTTTTCTGAAAATGTCAAGAAAATCAGTTATAGAATATATAGAGAAAACATTTCATTTTATTACTTCAGTCTCCTCAGTAAGGAAGGGAGCTCTGGGTCTATAAAAGATGCTTAACACAGCCAAAGGAGCTGTTGATACTAATGTCCAAAATAAATCCAGCTTTGTCTTGTTATTTAAAGTAGGTAAACATATCAACATATGGGAAATTTCATCAATGAAAATTGAACTTCAGTTATTTAATTTAAAAGACAAACTCTCTCTATCAAGGTTTAAGCAAATACTGAAGTCTACCTCTCCTGTTCTTGCTTCATTCGTATTCTCTCCTCTTCTGAAGTAAGAGCTTCCTGCACTTTTATTTTACCAGTTTTCTCACTCTTGTCATCTTTGCGATGTTTGCCAAACCTGTTAATAACACACAAAAAAAGAATCTAACTTGTGAAATGAACAAAACTGTATTTTCCTTTTCCCATGACAAAGAGAGTACTCCAAGAAGGACTGTTTGGAAACCAGGAAAAGAAAGTGCAAAGACCTCAGAATCTCAATTTTTAATATTTTCAGACTGCTTCTGGGTTTTTTTGCATAAGTTTTTTTAATTTTATTTTTATTTCACTCCCCTTAAAAGTTTACATAATTCCTCATTAAAGAACAGAACAATCAGAAAAAATAATAATTGGACCACATTCTTCTTTCATGCCAGGATTTTGGGAGTGCTATTCTTAAATACACAGTCAAACAATGTTTTAGAACACTATCTCTGCCAAAGAGTGCAACTCAGCTTCACATTAAGCAAAGGCTTCCACATATGGACCTTGAGAGACACAGAGCTGTACGTCTGACAACTGCCCAGAGCTCAGTCCTGCCCTCTGCACCTGCCCGGCAAGGGCAGTTTCACCACACAGTGGACACCATTCAAGAATGTAAATTTATTCTTTCTTCAGCACCAAGATTTTTTTAAACATTATTGCTCGTGACTCTTTTCCCCCAAGGGTGTTGCAGAGCCGGGAGGGCGAGGGGAGGGATGGAGCTGGCTGGGCTGTCCCAGACAGTTTGGGGTGCTGCCAACCCAGGGTTTGACCCCTTCACGTCTCCTCTCCCCTCTACCGGCTACGTTTCAAGTATTTTAGATTTCTTCCATATTTGCACATTCTACTGTTTTCTTTAAACTTTCAACAGAGAAGAATTTGGCATTTGAGATACTCAGTTATTATTAGGACAAAATTACGCATATTTCTTAAGACACTTCTGACCTATTCTGAAAGAAATGACTTTTGTATAGAGGGAACCAAACAAACACTTAAATATAACTTTTAATACATCTAAATCCTAGATAAAAAACTTCTATTTAAGGTAGAAGGGCTAACACGTATCTATTAAACAGTATTTTATTATTTATACCAATTAAATGTGGCATCACTTATCACACCAAAAGCAGCAAGAATCTTACTTTTTTAAAACCAAATGCTCATCTGTGAGCTGACTGACACTGTGGCACTTCATACTCAGGTTCACATCAAAAGTGAAATAAAAGCACTGAGACAACATGTCCAGCAATAGTGCAGACAGGACATCCCAAATGCTCACAAACAGTGAAATAAACCACAGAGTTCTTAAAACTTTCTTCTGACCTGTTAATGTAACCTCTTTAAGATGTTTAGAATCCAGCAGGCATTTATAATATAATATTTTCCCATTTGTTCCTTTTGATTCTAGTACAAAGTCATTGTGTGGGTTGAAGACACATCACACAGCAATGTTGCAGAACAATTAACTTCTGACCACTCAGTTGAGAGATAATATTTATACTGGGTAATCATGTTTATGGCTCTTAGAGAAGCTCTTTAAAAACACAACAACACAAAAATAAAGTATAGGAGCATGTACACAAACTTTAAAGTGTGTGCCTGTTCTCCACAGTTCCCAGATTTCTCATTTCCAAAGTAATTCAGGCACCTGAAAACTAAAACTGTTCATTAATAACCACCTGAAAAGGGATAGGCAGAGGACATGATATGGTTAAGAAATACAAATAGGACATAGAGGTAAAGTCTCTCATTTTATAATCTCTTATACGTAAAACTGACATATTTAAATTCAGTCATTTAAAACACCAAGGTGTATCTTTTAAAACATCCACTCGTTTATTAGAGAGTAGTCAAAACCATTATACAAAACATTTACATATATGACACAAGAGATTTAAATCAAGTTCTGGATGTTGTACACCAGACAAAAGAGAATGGTTAATTTAAAATAGCCCTAAAACCTCTATCCAAGAGAGGAGTTTTGGCAGAAAAACAGTGGAACTGAGCCATTTCACCCTGATAGACAGAGAGTGCCTGAGGTGGCAGCACAGGTCTGACTAACAGAACACACAGAGTTGTGAGGAGACAAGCAACATATGTGTGACTGTAGCACAGCATCTCTGAGATGCCCACATTGGCTTCTGTCTCCTGTCCTTCCTCAACCCATTCAAAATGTTAGGCAAAGCAATTGAATCACATTCAGGACTACCCAGTTTATTTTTGAAAAAGAACTAGTGGTTTCAAAAAAAAGGGGGGGGGAAATTGCATTAGCTAGTGGCCATTAGGTTTTGGCAGCAAAACAGAATTTCTGCCACCATAAATCAATTCATTGCAAGTATGAACAGATATATACTGAAATCAATACCTTATTAGAAAAATAAAGTACACAGGAAATTTCTAATAATCCTTGTAAGCAATCTAGTAAATGTATGGTCAGGATGCATGACTGTGGGAAGAGCATTTCTAATGTTAACAGGTAATCCAAAACTAGCAAAATTCAACTCAACTGGTTTGAGTTCCCAGATCCAACCACCCAAGTCCAGAGCGCACTGCACTCATGCTGCGTTCCCACAGAGGCAGAGGTAGGTGTCACACATGCAGCAACTCAGAGCAAGAACTCAGAGGGTTCAGTTTGCTTTGACTCATGAGCAAGGTGTGGCAACAACCCTTCTTCTCTTTCAGGGTTTTCTTTCTGTGAAAGAATGTTTCTTCTGCCCTCGGGGACCGTTCTGATAAAGTCTCTGGAAGGCATCTCTGGTCTTTCCCAGGCATTTCAAAGGGTGGTCATATTGTTCCCACTCTGACCGGAGACTTTCCAGTGCCCGTCTCTGACAAGCTCTGTGGTCATCCCAGCCTAGCAGAGTATGAACCACGCTGGTCTTGCAAAGTTGCCTTCTCTGGATTTTGTCACCCGCAGAAGTGATATATCTGCCATAATCACCACTGCCTGTAACAAGTTCAGCAACGTTAAGTGCAGTGTCCCTACACTAGAACCCAGAATAACAAATACCATCCTCCCCCCTCCCTGACTGTGGTTTTGTGTTTTTAGCACAATTGTTAATTGTGGATTAACAATCTCGAAGCATCTCTAAGATGCTGAGATAGCATCTTAAGAAGACGCTGAGAGAGCCACCAAGCACTTGAGAAAGGTGTTGAAAAGAACTCTGATGGAGATACGTTTGTACGCACTCCCCACCTCCTTTTTTCCTGTAGGAGCAGTCAACACTCCCCACTCCAAACATCATTCAAAGTCTTTGGCAAGATTACTCTTGCTAGCAATTAAGTGTGTTTGCTATTTACTTCTATTAAAAGTGTTTGCTCCATGAAGTGTGATTTATAGTCATAATGAAACCCACAGCCCAAATCAGCATCCTCTCCACCAAATTTATAACAGACATTTATAAATTATTTAACAGTCATATTCAAGCTAAGTTTAACTACAGAAAAGCAACATCCAGCAATGCTAAGACACAGCATTAAAGCTAGCTGTTAACACTCCATCAACTGTACTGTGGTGTGACTACACTGGTGACAAGCTATTCAAAATCACCGGTCCTAATTTCCTCAGGTAGATGTTTCCTGCACTGATTCATGAATATTAAGCAAAACAGGACACTCAGAAATGAGACTATTCAGACCACTGAAATTCAAGAAGCCTATGCAATAGCCCTTCAAAACACCACAGATACTATGTACTGTCTTCACAGCCGGTGGTAAAGCCCTTTTTGCTGCTGTCTGGTGGCCCTTGTTAAGTTGTGTGAGTCAAAAGAAGCCAAGTATGGGTCAGGTTCCCAGAATTACTCCCAGTATTTAAAACGCCCCAAATTGAATGCACCAGCCCAACGAAAAGAACTGGCTTACCTATGAAAAAGTTTCACCTTCTTACAAGTGCAACTGGCATAGTCCCTGACCTGCCCCATGAACATTCTCCACAATCCACCAGGTTTTGCGTCATTGTGAATCTTACCTCTTCGCTGCTCAGATACTCAAAAGGAAGGAAAGATGGAACTAGGATGTATGTCCCGTACATGACCCATGGCAATTTTGGAACCTTACTACTTCCAGTAGTTATTTCTTCCCTAATCCATACATTGAATGGCCTGGCACACCCACATAATAAGTTCCCCCACTGAAGCGACTGTTCCCTTACTGATAACAACCTAAGGCTGTTACTCCCAAAGTGCAATCGTTAACGATATCTCCCTTGTAAAATAGCAATCACCATCTATTTGTCCTATGCCTGAGAAATTCTAGACTTTCCCAAGGCCTTGAGGATACAGCCAAGTACTGTGATCCCAGCCCTTGTTGCTCCCTCCCCAGGCGCAGGAGCTGTTCTCTGCTGTGTGCAGCTGGTTAGCGAGTGCCTGAAGCACCTGGTGATTGTCAGGCACTTGACTGAACCTGAGATGGTCTGTTCTCATAGCTGTGAGGCTGGCTGCTGGGATACTTGTTGCAATTCTTACAAATGCAAATGAAATGACAACTTGTCTTCTGATACAGACATGAAAACTCCACCACTCAGCATCTGTGCACAGCAATGCTCCTTGCATTAGTGAAAAGGAGGACAGTGCTTAAAAACAAAGGTAAAAACTACTGTTGGAATTAAAAACCAAAACCATGCAGAAAAGGAGCATCTGTGGCACTGATGTTCTGACAGTCCTGAGAATCTAATTCTAAGCTCCTGTCACTTGCTAAGTTCAGTGCCAACAATTTGACTGTGAGCTATAAAAGCCCTACCTAAATCAGTGCACAAGATACCAATGCACAGACACAAGCTACTACATGATGTGCAACCAAATTACATACACTACTGCCTCACAAAGTTGTCATACAAATGATGAAAACAGTTCTGTTGCTAAAGCTTGAGCTGCACCAGCTACTGTGGAGCACTTGCAGCCACAGGAGCACAACACTGACCTGAGGCCACCACTTTCTTCAATCTCAATTCTGAGAAGCAGAGCACAGAATATTATTAATGAGGGTGAAAAATAAAGGAAAAAAAAAAGTGCACATTTTCCTCCAACCCCCAAGTAATAAAAAAATTACCACTCTGTCCATAAACATATCCTCTCATAGACATAGCTTAATACTTCTTTGAGGACTCAAACTGTACGGTTACAGAATAATCTCTTTATAATAGTAACAATGTTTACCTCACATAACAGCTAGTTTATTCA
This sequence comes from Manacus vitellinus, assembly GCF_001715985.3. Classification (NCBI taxonomy): domain Eukaryota; kingdom Metazoa; phylum Chordata; class Aves; order Passeriformes; family Pipridae; genus Manacus; species Manacus vitellinus. The sequence continues at coordinate 42,185,013 of NW_021940535.1, forward strand.
GCCACTCCCTTATTTAAACCCTGTTATTAAAAGTATAGCTAAAAAGTAGTTTAATTTTATTTTGTAACTGTACAAGCAAAGGCTATAAGAAAAAAACTTCTATGACTAATTGAAATACAGGTTGTAAATTAAAAATACCCTGTCTGTCCAAGACTGTGAGAAATTGATAAAAGAGAGCAGCTGAAATCTTGTTCACTCTAATTGCCAAGATACTCCAGGGTTCTACTTAATTTATAGCTTCTTAATTCTCCTTTTACATTAAGGGCTAGAGAAAGTTTCCAGATAAGTGTAAATGCTCAAAGTTATATTCACAGATCCACAGACTTAATCCTTAAATTCAACCAACAATAGCAATCACAATTAAGTGAAGAAATTAAAAATTGTAAGAGGACTGTTTTTTAAAAGTATGATCTCCAGAATATAACAGCCAAGTCGCATCAGAGGAAAGGACCATCCTCAGACCTGTGATACTAGTCTGTCACATTATTATTAATAAAAAGACAAGAACACAGACTTATATGCCGTAAGATTGGCCCTCAAATAGGAAATCCTATGAACTCTGGATAATCTAATCAAACTAAAATGAATACCCAAACCTCTCTGTCAGTCCCTAGCTGGCTCACTTTCAGGCTTACTTACTTGAATGACTGTCACCAACTAGGAGGTGACCTAATCCAAAGTCTATCACACAGAACAGAGAGGCACTGACTAGGAATTGCCTTCAGTGGCTTTGGGCCAATGCATTAGAGCAACTAAAAAGAGAAGACAGAACATTTAAAGAACAAGTTCAAGCTACGACATGATGTCATATATATAAAAATGTTAAATGTATATAAAATACACATGTAGACATAAAGAACACATAAATGATTTTGCAAAAATAGACATAAATACAGACAGAACAAGTGAAGAAAGGAGGATGTATGAGTGGTAGCAAGAGAAATTTCAATTTAGAGATTGAGATACCTTTAGAAAGGTATCTCAAAAATAGATTCATTTTAAAGGAATATACATCAGCATCCTTGATATAACAAAAATAATATACACATAATCTGCTAAATGGATTGTACCCTGATGCGTTACTGATGAGATCATTGTCGTCTGCCAAATCATCCACATATTTCATTAGAATAAAGAGCTATAGAAGAAACATGCATTAGTTGATTAATGAAAAAAAATACACAAAAATTGATTGAGACAGAAGTTCAGTAGCATTATGTTCCTTAATACAAAAAAGACCATCATTAAAAATTAACAAATGGTAAGTGTCTTGAGATATTCTGTCAGTGTTTTCTGTCTTCAAGGCATGCTCTTTTCCCCACAGTAGCAAACTATTCACAGGCGCACACAGATGCACATAACCTAACCCTACTCAAAGGATTTTGCAATGATTTCTGCAATCTCTTTCACCCTGCTGTATCAGCAAAACCATGAGATTCATATTGCAAAATATTATTGTGACACACAAAACCATTCTGTTGCTAAAATAAAAATTTAACAAGCATAAACAAGGACAACATAGCACACAAACACAAATCACCCTGTGTAGTGATGACTTGAGGGTTTACAAGCCTTCCTTTCCAAGCAAAATTGTGCAAGTGCTATTTTTAAAAATATGCTTGTAAGTGCAAATATTTACATATTTGCAATGGATTTCTTGAAATAGCCAGTTATCACATGTAATCAAATTAGTAGATCCTATTCTACTTGTTAGGAGAGAGTGGAATAACTGCTGAGTGACTCAGCAGCAGCACTGTCCTGAGATGACACAGAAGCACTGATGTAGAGGCACCTTGATGTAGGAGCTTGTGGGCATAATTAAAACAGACATTTATAATTTCATTTTTCATGGGTTTCTTCACCTATATTAAAACTGATAAAGCAGCAATCTTTCTCATGCAACATTCAGCAGAAGACCCCTGCCCAGGAGGGTTGCTGGGGAACTCTGCTGTCACAAACCAAGAAAAGCGCACTACAAAAGGTCATATGCAACTCATGAAAATGAAGAATACCCTGAAAAGGTACACTTGTACCTCTTCAGAGCAATAAATTTCCTTCAAGCTCAGCCACAAACATAGAAATTCAAACCATGAGAACTGAAGTGGCTATCACTGCAAATTATCAGCCCTCTTTAGTGGCCACCTTGGGCCTGAGTACTGTAAAGCACATGATGGTCTATGTTATATTCACACATTTTCTCCCAACAGCCTCTGCATCACCTTCCAAACATTATAAACCATTTTTCAGCATCGTTCAAGTGGGGATTCTAGTTCATCTCACCAAAATAAGTCTATCAAAAACAACAGCCATGACGGCACATACATCGCAACACTTCATGTACAACATCACCGGTGATTCGCACAACAACTTCCTGGAAAGAAGTGGAAACAACATATGCAATCGGTGACTGTTTCCAGCCAGTGAAGCTTAATCTGCCTGTCTTCATGAGTCAGTATCCCAACTTCATAGAAAATGGGTATGATGCCAAACCAAGAGACATGTCATGAGGTTTCATTCAATTATTTTCATAAACAGTTTTGATAACATTTCCTGAAAGGCATGACACAACAGGCAGAATATTATTCACACCAAGTCGCTCTCTTTTCACAACTTAAGCATTTGTAATATTTACTTCCAGCATAAAATGGTGGAACTTTTAAAAACAGATTTCTTTTACCGAAAGACCATCTGTTTGCAAATTTCTAAACCAAAGATAATCTTCTTGCATTGCTACTCATGATTGCCTAAAGCTAGTTGGAGCCATGGACAGTTCTAATAAATAGATAAATAAATCAAAAAAAAAAAAAAAAAGAAGAAAAAGAAAAAACCTAACAACTAATTCAAACTACTGTGGTTTAAAAGCAGGTTGAGAAGGTCAAAGGAAGCATGGATAATTTTACGATAATATTGGAAAAACAGCAGCAAGATAGCAAACAGACAGGAGAATCTTCTGTTGTATGTCCAAATCTACTTAATAAGCAATACCACAACACATTAAAAGTCACCATAAATAACTCATTTTCATGGTGGTCAGCCAAAACCTGTTAAACTGTGGATTGTGGCATCCCTGAAGGAATCAGGAATAAAAAAAGAAAACTTCTGCTTAGGCACAACTTTGTTAACAATTCGCAATGATGGGAGCAACCACAGAAGCAGTACATGACATTTTAATGGACAATTCACAATATTCTAAGCATTTTAAAGTTTGTGACCAAAACTCTTTAATGCTGTGTATGTATTCAAAAAAGAGAGTAGTTATTGACTTACCCAAAGCTTAAATTTGGTACACTAAGCATGTGCTACTTGGCATTGAAGAAAGTAGCTCACACCTGTGATACAGCCAAACTAATCCACTCTTTATATCAATCTATCTATCTACCTACCTATCTATCTATCTACCTATCTATCTATCTAATCTTAATGGGCAACATATCCTTACATTGCTGTGATTTAAATGCTCCTGTCCCACCTCTCTGACAGAATGTGCCCATCATTACTGCAGTGTACTATTCTAAAATGCAGTATTGCGCAGTAAGATGTTAAACTGTAATTGAAAAACTGTAAATACAAACTGGAAAAAAAATAAAGCCTCAATTGCAAGGTAAAGAGTAAGCTCCTGAAAAAATTTGAGTGAAGGCCTGCAGTATGTTAACCTGTCTTTCACAGACTGCACCCACAAAAGCTGATATACAATCCTCTACTTCACAATACATAATACCATACATAGGGATAACAAAAAATTCCCAAATTCTAAGCAGCAGCAGCAGCCACTATTAACAGGTGTCTGACAATCTAAAGTACAATGTCATCCTTCTTCTATAACATAAGCAATTTCTCTCAGTCAAAGTAAAATGCTACATCCCAGTGCACTGGGTGCCATGTCCAGCCCACCATCTCTCACTCACACTGTGCCAAACAGGTGACACCACCTTATACCCCAGCACTCCCCCTGAAAACTGCTGCCCTGCAACTATGCAGCAAGGTGGGCACACTTCTGTTGTTGCATTTGTCACACTCCACAGAGGACTTTAAAAATTGTGGACCAATTTAGGTGCTAACAATATTACATCGTCTGCCTCTAATTACCAGTGCCCACTAAGACGCTTAGAGAGAGCGTTTAAACCATGGCTACTCTTCAACACATTCTCTTCTCAACTGTACTTCTAATTCCTGCTCTGTTCATTTTAATGCATTATTGTTTCCAAATACAATGCTTCAAAATTGCAAATTATGTCTGGCTGAAGGGCTGATTATGAGAAATCCTATCACTTCTGCCTCTGCGTGAATAACTCTGATAATAATGAGTGATTGATTGAGCTCCAAGAAGTCCAAGTGATGAGAAGGGTCAATTTGAACATTTTTATTAGCTTCTTTTGTTAAATCTAACACTTTGCCAGGCCAGAGACAAATACTGCATCTGGTTACCGTGATTTTTTCCAGCCCTACAGAAGTATAATTTAGAAAATGGGTACTGTTCTAAAGGCAGACCTTATAAGAAATGCTAATGAAACATAAAAATCCGCCCATTCTACTGGTCATCAAGAGATGGCCAAAGTAAAAGAAAATAAAAAGTTACAAGGAAAATTTGCTACAATATTTTCCTGGCAGAAAAGGAACAAAAAATCCCTCAGTAACATGAAGAGTCATCATAACTCCAATTTACAACCAAAATGTTCACTTGATACTTATAAGGTATGGCCTGCCTTATGTAAACAGGAGCTACAACATAAAAGTCACTAAAAATGCCTGCTAAGCACATGTAACAGCAGAGAAACGAGGACAGAAATGTAACACACAAGCTAGTTAGACCAGGAAATTGCAGTAACATTATTCCAACAACTGAAGTCTTGCAGTCTAGCAGATACTCTGTGTAAAATCAGCAAAAGTTAACATAGACATATAAAACATTAATCAAACTAGTCGCAGTTTATCCAGAAGCTTCCAAAGATTAAAATTTCCCTACAGGTCTCATTACTTAGAAATGTTAATAAGTCAGTCAGCACTTTTTCTGTCAATTACTAAAAATCTTTCTTCATACACATCTCCTAGAAAATAACCTCTGTAGAGTAAATTAAACAATAGGTGGTGTATCTATATTTTTAGCCTCATTCACGTATTTACAATTATAGGAGGTAGGAAAGCCCCAGACAATATTCAGCAGGAGACAACAGTCAAGAGTGTAAGATCTGTAGGACGAGTCTAACCAGAATATCCCTAGAGCCAGACAAGTGTGCAGCTATCATTCTCTTCTCAGAGGATGCCCACAATGCCAAAAAACAAGTCCCCTTGTTGAGCCACAGCACCCCAGTGCTGATGGCTGCAGGCTAGAGCTTAGGGTCTCCTATTTTGTTCTGGGTTCCACAGTGCCACCCAAGTCTCCTTATGGATAAAAAAATAAAGCTTAATTCTAAACCCAAATATATAATACTAATAGGACACTTTTACAAGGTCCTTTAGAGTACAATTAATTTAATGCCCTTGAAGTGTTCAAGGCCAGGTTGGATGGGGCTTTGAGCAACCTAGTCTAGTGGAAGGTGTCTCTGCCCATGACATGGGGGTTGTAACTAGATGATGTTTAAGTGCCGACTCAAACCATTCTCTGACGCTGTGAATCTACATTATAATAAAAAGCAGAGAGAAAAAATAACAAGCACATTAATTTGAAAGTTTGCTACAAAGATAGGGCTAAGGCACAGGACTTAGCCTGAACCAAGGCTCTGGTTAGTAAGTGTTAACATGCCGCTGCTGGCTTCACATACCTCTGCCTGTTCTATCAGCTGATATTTTGCCCTGCGGCATGAAAATTTAGTTTACACATGCAGTATCTTCTGGGTGGAAAATGAAGAGCAAGACTTTGCACTGCAGCATCACCACTGGAACAAACCATCTCTGGAGTAGATGCAGTAAGACTCAGGTGGATCATTGCTGGGAAGGCAGTCTGGCAGCAAGTCCCTGCAGCAGCTGGTGTCAGGGCTTGCCCAGAGCTACCTGGAGCCCTGGAGATGCCTGGCATCCTGCAGCTGCCAGTACTCAGAGCCTGAGCTGTCTTCATGGTAACTGCAGTTGAAATAACTATATCAATTGTGATTTATACCAGTGATTATTTTAGGGTGAAGCTGAGAGCAGAGATTTTTTTTCAGATTGCAAAGATGCACAAAGCAGGACTTGCTTGGGACTGACTATAGGCAAGAGATGTGGGGTGGTGAGTTGGTTTTTTGGTTTTTTTTGTTCCAGTCACCTAGCAGAGAACATCTCAGACCTGGACCAGCCCCATACACACCGACATTTTTTTCTGATTTGTACCTGCTCAGGCACTATAAGAAACAAGTGACTAGGTCTATATTTATTTAGAAACCCAAACAGATGATGTTTAAAATAAACCTAATCTTGATATCAAAGATATCCGATTCCTGAGACGCTCTTCTCCAAATGAGATCACCTCTGCTCATGCCCAGTGCTGCACACAGTATACAGCAATTATCACTGCCATCTCACTATTTATTCTGAATATATAGCCCAAAATAAATCTTAAAGAAATACAACAATGAAAATGGCACTGAGTCTTCACATTTCATTTACCTTAAATAAATACTTTCTTTGGGATTATAAAAGGCAAACATTGGAGCTCCACAGATAATATCAGGACTCCTAACAGTTACAGATTATAATATTGTTGGTACCCCTACCTGCTCAGCAACATCAGAGAAAAGAAATACTTTTACTTTAATTTTAACACTACAGCTGAAACTCCTGCTTGTGCCAGCATGTTGTACTCTGAATTTCAGGATTTAGCACTATGGGTTAAAGACAAAGATAGCAATCTATAACAACATTGAGAAATATTTGAGATTTATTTGTGGTATGCTGCTGTTGAAATGTGTAATAGGAGTTCAGCTTGCATTCTAAACACTGCTGGCACACCTGGTGTTGAATACGCTAGAGGCACTTGCAATCATTATAAAAATATACTACTTTCATTATTGTGGTACTCAAAATTGGTGATAAAGATAAGATCCTAGATGCATTTTTTGTTATTAAATTGTCTTCTTTCAGATCTTGTAGAGCTAACCCATAAACTTTGTTACTGATTAGACACTTTCTTAGCAAGTCACTACTTATGACAGCTTATCATAACAAAGAAAATTACATACATTTTCAGTCATCCATCCACCATCCACCCACCTTCAAACTAAACACCAGTATCTAGAAGCTGTAGCATACATTTTTAGTATACAAATATTTTGTATTTCTACAATACAGGAAACACCACAGGACATCAGAACCCCTGGAGACACTAGCATGGACCAGGCATTATCTTATTTTTAAAACGAGAAAATTGTTTTTCTTCAAAGTTTAAGCAACTTGCCAAACTCCACAAGTTTTTTGTATTGCAAGAACAAAAAACATAAGGACTAACTATGCTGATTCCATTGACAAAGCTAGGTCTATGAAGTTAATATATTGACTGAACTAGCTATTTATAACAGAGAATTTCTCTAACAATACCAAGATGCTTTCAACATATAATACAAATCCTTTAAAACAGTAGTATGTTACCATATTTCTCAAAATGAATCAAGTTCACCAAGTAGTTTCATGAAACCATACTATGGTATTTTTCCTTTTTGGACCAGGAACTACGACACTGATAACAAAAAAGTCCTGAAAAAAGTGTTAATGTGTGTAGAAACTATGAATTTATCTTCTGCAGAAGGAAACATTTCAAAATTTACTGTTAATTACATCATCAGCTAGACCAAACATACACTGTAAAACTAGCTCTTGAAGTGAATTTATTCCAGCAGGGTCTATTTCACAAACATCTACAGCGTTTTCTTGCACTTTTGCTTATTGTAAGTTTGCACAGACGCAGTAAAATTTAATATGCTGTGGAACACTACATTAACTACTGAAATGTTATAGCACGTCAAAAAGGTCTACTGCTACTTTGCAAACATGCTTACTTGAGTGCCAAAAAATACTGACAAAATGAGTCAGATCTACCGTGGTGCTCTGCAATCAGGCCTGTGCACTTGAAATGTGATAAAAAAGTCATTCTACACAATCTCTAAAAGACATCTTTGTATATGACATAGTACAGATTTTGTTAGTATTTTTGAATTAGGTAAATATATCCCAAATCATCATTAATAGGACAAATTGCCCAGAACAGAATATACATACATCAAGCACAAAGGCACTGTCACAAGAAATCCCTGAGCTGCAGATCACTGAAAGCCTGGAAGACAGACCTGGGAAGAACTGCCTTATGGTCACCTAGTTCTTGTACCTCATCTTTGGGAGCAACTACTGATCATGTCAGAGGCGAAGTATTGGGCTACAGGGACTTCCCAGGTATCATTCAACTCTGTGCACCCAAATTCTTATGCTCTTACATTAAACTCTAAGGAATCTACCAAACATGAAAGGAATTAAAATTAACCCTTTCTCCCCTTCCAAAAGTAAGATTAACTTCCTTCATTTATGATTGGCTGAACCACAAATGCCTGAGGTTTTACTAGATATCTATACTTTGGGATGAAAATGAAAAGTATCAGCATTAATACAACACAAATTGTATGTATGTACTTAATTAAAAAACAGGTGACATTTTCTGGCGTAGCATGAAAGAGTGGAAGGAAAGATTTCTGTCAACTGTTTCTCAGTTCCACAGAAAATAATTACCTTTTCTAGCTCAGTGGATCACATTAGACACTATTAGTATCATATCAGCCAATCAAGCTTAGTATCCTAATAGCTGCCATTCCAAGACAACTTGGAGTGAGACGCTTGGAAGCCCAATAAAAATAACCTCTTTATAGATAACTTCTTCCTTAACACTAAGCATGCCATGACCTGCTCACAGTCACAAATACCTGCATAGTTACATTGCTTCCTATACCCTTGGGGTCCTGTGAGGGCAGCAAGGTGGGTAATACCCACCTTGATAGGTGGGTAATCACCTATCACAAAAGTCCTTTAAAATTTAAACTTTTTGGATGACAACCTTATTGCACATACACATGCTCTTGCTTTATGAGAAGGATAAGTACAAGTGGATTGATTTATATTTTTTGTACCAGCAATTATTCAGTGTATCTTATTCCTATCTTCTCTTACCAGGGACAAATATTTTTCACCAGAAGAGTGGCTAAGCACTGGAACACACTGCTGAGAGAGGCTGCCGACTCTCCATCCTCGGAGATATTTGAAACTCAACTGGGCATGACACTCAGCTGATGAAATGTTGAAGCTGGACCGCTGTGAGCAGGAGCTGAACCAAGCAGGGAACCCTTCCTGCCCAAATCACTGTAAGAGTGCAGTATTTTCAGTATCTCTTCAGTTCCTCCTAATTCTATCTTTTTTTTTCCCCTCTGTAAGAAGTCATCAACAGATTCAAAGTGGGGGAAATACTACTTGCATACCTCACGGGAACTGTGTTCCTAATATTTCCTTCTCTCTTATTGTTTCTACGAAACTCTTGTTCCTCTTATTTTTCCCTGCAATGAAAACTTAAAAGCCTAAATAAGCCCTCTGAATGCCTTATACCTACTATATGCATTCAGGGAAACACGAGGGCATGCCTTATACCCACTACTATCATACTACATTTAGGGAAATATGGGAACTGACTGCCTATTTCTATGCCATTTCTATATTCTATTCCAGCAATCACACACTGTTTTATCCCCACTTTGCCATTTTCACTGAAGTCTTGTATAATTCTGTCTTTAAGAACTATTTCTCTGTACAATAGTAGGGCATATGGACATCTTAACAGGAAGCATCAGCCTGCCAACACACTGCAAATAGAGATCATTGCTCCCGGGAAGTGAAACACTAGTAAGTTGGAGCTTTGCCTTTTAGAAAAGGATCAGCTATCCTGCAGCTGCCAGCTAAAGTACCTCAAGAAACTATGACTTAACAGCCTATGTCATCTCAGCTATAAAATATATTAAGTTGCATTCATTTGCCTCTAAGACAACATACCTATTCCTGTTTTTAAACACGATTTTCAAAGGTGACTCTGCTTTAAAAACATAATCTACAGCATCCATGATGTATACCAATATACAGGTGCTATCATTAGTGAATTAAACCTCCTCCAAAGAATCTTTCCAACAGATAATGAAACAAATGTCATTAATTGAGCTTTCCACCTAACAAATACTTCATGTCTCAAGACAGTATTTATTTACAATACTTTGTTATGGACTAGTGCACTGCCTGGTTAGTCTTCAATTATCACATCAGGTGGAGGAAAAAATCCTTTTTCTATATGAGCTTAAACTGAAATTGACTTTAAATCTCTGAACTGTCAACAAATTCTTCCCTGAAAAGGCTGGCTTTGCAGAGATTATAAAGTAGGTGTCATCCTTGACACTTGCGTTCTATATTCATCCAGCCATCCTGGAAGAGAAGTGTGCAGAACGCCGGGCAGGATGGCAGAGGGCTCAGCTGTCACCCTGCCTGCCTCCTGCACTTGCTTTGCAGGCAAAGATGGTGCTGAAGGTGTCAAAGGTTCTCTATTTAAAGTCGCTGACAAGCAAAGGAAGAACACTGGGAGAATATGTTAGCAGCCACTGTGAACTCGTCTCTAGTAACAAGTCATCCTGACGCTTACTTCTGGATGTTGGAAGCAAAAGCCCTGATCCTATTGAAATTAAAAAAAAAAAAACCAACAAACTCTCAGACACTACACCCCCATCAGATTTACAAGTTCAAGATTTACTCTGGGAAAATCCAGTGTTACGAATACACAGAGCAAAGCCCTGCTTTCTGTCAGAGTGACAAACTAGAAAGCCACATGCGATTATGTTAATCTCCCACTTCAAATCTCCCTCGCACAATTGCATACCACTGCTTTCTGTGTTTCATTTAAAAGTCATAGAGTTTACTAACCACTTAATGAAGCTGCATTCCTTAAATCCCTGACAGATTATGTGAACCTTGTTTGGTTTAGAAACATAAATTTGCCATTCCACTGCCCCCTGCCCCAGTGACAACTTAGTCAAAAGCCGGTGTTCTTGGGGCTGCAGGCAATGAAACACGTTTCCTCAAAGGAACAGATTCCATCAAGCGGCAGGAAACAGGAAGGCGAAAAAGTGCAGAGAGGAAGGATGGAGCATGGTTTGCCTTTCCAAAAAAGAAAAGTTTTTTCCAATAAAGCTTATCTCTTTCAGTCCCTTATTTTTAATCGGAAAGAAGGAAGTGAAGAATATGCAAATGCTTTGAAAGACACTTGTAAGAGTCCTGGGTGACTGTCCATCAAAGATCACAATTTGCTGCATGGCTGATTTCATGTGACTTTTCTGGTGCTGTGTGTCCCAGTGGCCAGGTGAAACTTTGAAAACAGATCAGGACAAAGTAGCCCAGAGGAGCACAGAAAAAGTGCCATCAACAGTATCAAACTCGCAGCCAGGAGAAGTGTGCTCCTCCTCCTAAGTCTGAAAGGACATCCTGCTTAGATCCTGCATCTAGGATTATAGCAGGTTGTGCATTTTCTAGCTGGTGGCAGAAGAGGGGAAGCAGATGTGGACTTAATGATAGTTGTGCCAGCTGGCTTGTAATAGTAGCAAGCAAAAACCAGAGCACAAACAGCCCCAAATTCCATTTACCTGACCAACGACCCAGCTCAGTGTTACTGATGAAAGTCTCAGCACAAGCACCACAAGCTGTCAGCGATGTTCTCATATGAGCATTAGCAAAACCAGGCACAATTCAGTGTGTGCACAACAAGCTTCCAAGCTTGAAATGATACAGCTGACGGGTGTTTAAGCACTAACCTCCTCCTCTGTGTTCTGAGGCTTAAGATTTATGGCACTTTGGTCCATGAGCAGAGCACTAAAGAAAAAAAACCCACTGACTTTCGGAGCTCATTCCCATGTTTTCTATTAAGCCTGTACATCGGTGTCATTCACCAATACGAGGTCCTATTAGTCATGCTTCCAAGGAAAATGTCATCATTGCTGCTTCTTAAGCTACTGAATGATAGAAGTCAGACCACAGATTTTGTTTTATCAAGTTTGAGGTATTTTCCAGTCCTGCTGATTAGGGTATAATTCAACAGTATTTTACATAACTCAGATACCTTTTAGTCTTATGCCTGCTTAAAAATCTGAAGATTGTTATTAAATGAAAGAGAAAGAAGGCAATTACCAAATCAGCGCCGTAACCTTTGTGATTTGCTTTTCATCTCCTCACAGTTATTACAATGAGAAAACTTAAATGAAAACCAGAATAGGCAATACAACTAAGTCATGTAACAAGCAACAGTAATCTATGTAGGTTATTCTCCCAAATGCCTAGTCAGAGGTCTCAGATGGCTAATATGGTTGAAATGTGTAATTCAGGGCTACAAATAGTATGTTTATAAATCTAGACATGTCCAGTACACCTTGGAAGCAGCTGGGGTTAAAAAAAGCCAACAGTATATCGGATTTCAGCTAAACAAGGTTGCAAACTGAATTATCTGTTTCCTCTCACAGAACTGGAAGATACAAAGCTGCAAGGCTCCCAGTAACCATTTTAAATGTAATTAAATCTAATTAGGATTAGAATTTAATGCTAATCTGGGAATATTACATTTGCATTGGTTATTCAGTATATTGATTTACCCACCTGCATGCTACAATAGTTAAGATAGGAATTAAAGATCAGTTACCATACTGACTTTACATCTCCATCAACATTACAGTCCAGATCCTAAAATACACAACCTCTGATACTAAAAACACCTATGCACAGGATTACTTTTAAGCATGCTGTCTTGTTCTGTGAACACATACACAGTGTTTATGTTCTCCATTGAAAAGTCATGTTTAGGTATTAATTCCTAAATTAATCCTTAGGTATTAATTCCTACAGTAGAAAATGTATTTATTTCATATAACATACTTATCCACAAATGCTTCAAATTACATTACATCTATTTCATAAGCAACCTCCAAAACTGATGCAGACATTTCTTGCTTAAACTTAAGGTTATGATACAATCTCATATTCCCCATCTTTTGTTCTCCTCAGCTGCTCCCCACATAACTCAAACATACCGTATGTATTTTAAAAGCCATTTTTCTCCAATCATATCATGGTTTACTTGTTTCTGTAGTTTTTTATTATCAGGCAGTGAGTGACTGTCCATCAGTATTTTCAGCAAGACATGACTAGCTAGCTTGGCCTTCCTACTATTCCCTTTCCTGCCCTTAGAAACCCAGAGCTGCTTCTTTCTCTTGTTATTCTCAATGTCTTAATGGTTCAGTTTCTTCTAAAGATGTTATTCCTCAGACACATCCTTTCCTGAGACTGACCACTTGCTGGACATATTTTATCTATCATGAAACTCACCAGTGAGAGTCCCTCATGTGGTTGTCTACTTTCTTTCAAATAAATTTAATTCCCAAAAAAAGTGATATAAACACAGTGATACCACTGTCTTACAGAAACACAGTTCAGGGATGACAACACAGGAAAACTGTATGTAGCTTGAGGAAGCTGGGAAAGATGTGGAGTTATCACTTCTGTTGCCTTTATTACTTCACCAGTCTAGTCACTCATCTAGCAACTATATCCAAGCTTGTACACTGGGAATAAGGATGAATGAACTACAGGGACCATAAGTGATCAGCAGCACAGCAGATGTGTCATTTCATCATCATCCAAAATCTATGAATATGAACATCTCAAAGCTCTCTTTCTTACATCTTGAGGGGATCCACTTTCATAAATGAAAATACTCTGTACATGACAGGGGCAAAAGGAGGGGAAAAAAAGGCAGCATACACCGTTTTCCTCTCTCGGGAGAGGAATGTCAAAGAATCGCACAACATAAAAATCTATTAAATTGATCTACACCTACCACTGCTAATTAGAGGCACACTTTGAAACTGTGAAGCCTCTTTCATAAGGCAGCACTACAATGACTTATTTATCTGCTGATTGTTTTTGTCAGGTTGATTTTTATCAAGAAACAAAATCTCTACTTAAAAATAAACAAAATCAGACTCAGAAAAGAGTAAACATATTTCATATTGCACTTGGAAAAGTATATAGATTTTTATAAACTTCTGATGTCAAAACATATCCACTCAAGCTTTCTTAGCAGTGAAAGAAAAAAATTAGCAGAATTTCATATCAGTTTCCCAAAGACTATTTGTTCAGCTGGCCATGGACATGCAGGCACCCTCTAGCTATCAACAATGGAAAAGAAGGAACTGCACAGCATCCCACAGGCTACAGGATTTGGCACATTCAAGGGTCAAGACAGGAATGATCCAACTGTTCAGGTAAAACAAATATACTCAGGTGTAAGCAAAACACTGCAGCACCTGCATCTCCTCCGATAGACCAATATTTCTGTTCAACACTTTTCTAGGCTAACTTCTGCCCTGTTTTCATCTGTGAAGAGGAAGAGACTTCTCAGCCAAATGAAATAATTAAATAACCTGTTCTATGCTGAAATGTCAGTTTGAAAAAAGAAATACACACATTCTCAGACAGATTTATTTCACAGTGAGAAGGGTGAACTTTCAGACTGTCCACAACCCAGTGTCAGCAAAGGTCCCCTGGAAATCATGGGAGTTGTGTGTGTCAGAGCTACACAGTTTTGCAGTTTTCAGTTCTTCATGGTTATGTCAATCCTCTTTACTATGTTTGATATAAGCAGTAAAACAATGGAAGTGTTTAAAAGATTTACTTATGATTTTAACTCTGAATCATCCAGGAATTTCTTGGAAATGATGACTAGATGCCGAAGGATAAATGGGTTCTCTAGTGGGAGTTTCCATCTCCCACTATGGTTTAATGAAGATCCCAATAGCAAATCCTAAAATTTTAACTGAAGACAAGGAGACTTATTTTTATACATCACACAGGTTCCACTTTATGAGCTGCTAGTTTCCAGATAGGCAACAAAAAGCCCTTTGGCTAAATACAGACACTGGAATAAAGTGTCAGTTAACAGTAATTTCATCCAGCGAGTGTTTTTGCCTATACATTCTAATGAAGAAAGATTATTTTAAGATTAGAGCACTGAAAAGGAAGAAAAAAATTGAAAAAGGAGAAAAAAAGAACGACAAAGAAATCACAATGTTGCACAGAACCAAAACATCCAATTATGCTTTGATCCTGGTTTGAATTTTAAATGTTACTGTCATCATTATTTTCTATCACACAACTTCTTTCAGTGATTACTTGATATCTATGATATATGTCAAATGTACAGAAAACAAAGCATGTTATAGGTAGAAGTAGTAGCTTATCTTGCAGACATAACAAAACCCATCTCTCAAACATTATTGAGAAACCTGTCAACAAAGCAAATCAAGCACCAAGTGGAAATGAGACATAATGCTTAATTCCCTCAATCAGCATTTTCTTGCTTGCCAGGAACACCTCTCTTGGGTGGGCTGACAAGGTGCAAGCTAATTTACAGATCCAGGAGGAGTCAACTGCATCCAGATAGCACTGCTCCCAGCGCTAATTAAGAGGAGACTCAAAAGTAAAGTTCACTCAGAAATGGTAGTGAGGGAAAAAAATAACTGAAGAAAATGTTGACTGTTATGAAAAGCAAACAACAAAGCAATCGTCAGATCTTTCTATCAATTAAATTACTGTTGTTTCCAGATTAAAGATTTCAGAAGTGTTATATCAAGCATACAGAAAAGGTTACTTGTCTGGACCACGGAGCTGCCCAAGCTTTCTAGATTGCTGTAAACACCTTCTGAGTGAACTCACAAGATAGCATTCAAAGCACCCAGCAAGCAATGACTTAGAGCCCATAGAATTTATCATGTATAATGTGCCTCAATTTTACCTGTCATTTCTGCTGTATATAAATGGCAAAGAGTGCAGAAAAGAACCAGTCAACATTTTATATCTCCTATCTTCCACACTCTCCCGGAGTGGGGTGCAGTGTTCCACTTCATGAACTGCCCTCATAATACGATTCACAGTCACAGAACAATTCTCAAGAACCTATGCAGTTACAACACAGGTTCAACTAATGTTTTACAGGATAAAGAAAGTAATGGAATGAAAGTTAACTGAAGCTCTCTTTACATGTTTTCAGAGCAGAGTCATTAATAAATCTTTAAAATAATGCTGGTACCTCACCCTTAAAATTAAATAATGAAAAAATTAATACACCAAACAAATGCTGCGTTGATATTGGTTGTTTCTTCAAAATATATTTATTCACACTAGCTAGTTAAAAGAAAGACTGACTTTCTTGCTCTCTCACCCCTTCCCATAAGTGATCAAAGGTGTTTGTCATGCTTCCCCATTTACCCACAACAGCAGGGTGTCCCTCAGCAGTCTGCTCCTTTCAGATCACTTATATCTGCTGGAGAGAAGACTCCTTTAAAAAGAACTCATTCTTTCACTGACCCATTCTCTATGGGTTCTCAGAGTACACAATCTTATTTAGATCCTCTTTTTCTTGAGAGGAGCATGCTGGTTTTCAATCTCAAACTGATTCATCTCTTTCAATCATGCCTCCATGATACCAACAGTCTTAATAGTAAAGCAAAGAAAAACATTCATTTAGTAACACATAAGCTTTGGGTACAGTATTTAAAAAGAAAAAAAAAAACCCAAAACCCAAAATGGTTTAACTTATCAAAGGATATGTGCACGACTTAGACATCACTAAAGACTCTGCAACACCAAGTAGTTTGTGGTTTAAAACCATTTTTAACTTTATCTTTCCTTTCCTTTGGCCTGCCAGCCATCCCCATCTCTTCCGTTCTGAGCTGCTTCCCTTTCATGACACCACCCATAGGCTCAAAAATTGAGAGATGGGCCTATAAAAACCATGTATGTATTTGCATAGTAAATTATGGCCTCAACAAAAATTCACAGTATAATGAATAACTAAAAGATGAAACTTTTTTTATAATTCATTCTATATTTCATTGCAAAGTACCTACCTGAACATGTCTCCTAAGCCTTTCAGCATTCCTTTCTTTGCCTTAATTTTATCCTTCTCTTTATCTCGATCTTTCTTCTTTTCCTTTCCAGCTTTTTTTCTGTCACCTTTATCTTGGCTTCCATTCATTTGTCTCTCCAATGAGTGGGATGGCTGGTCACTTGCTGTGGACACAGATTCTCTACCAGATCTTGAGCTCTCCTCTGTGTCTTCCTCCACTGAAAGCACATATTAAGAAACATCAGTGGGATAAGAACAAACAACAAGGGTAGGCTTTTTGGTATATTCCATAAAGTATTTTGAAGCAGGATATATGCAAACCACAATATACTCATATTTTTTTAAAAAATCAATATCTGCTCACATAGGAGTTTCCAAGGATGTTCATTAGAACTACAAAAGTACTAAAAGCAAGGAATTCACCTTTGCAAATCTCTCTGAAAAACATGATTTGTAGTTTGTGGGTACTCTGAATAATGTGTGGATTAATAAAGAGGATTAGCAAAGTGATGTTAATTGGCCCATTTTGTTTCAGTATCTAAATCAGTTGAGGAGAGCTTTAGAAACATCTGCAAGAAGAAACAAGAGCAGTGCAGCATGCCTTGTCGGTAAATTCTTAGTCATACTCTCATAAAAATATGAAAGTCATTAAGGAGTGTTAATCCTCAATGCAAGCCTTAAGACTTTTTCTTCTTCCACAAGTAACATAATAGTTTTGTTATGCTACTTCATTTCCTGGAGTCATTTAAAACACATCATGCACTATGATTTTTATTTTTGTTGCTATTCTTGGTTGAGATGGGGTGGCCTGGGAGATTCAGGTGGGGAGATTTCACCCAGCGGAACAAGTAAAATCCTTTAAGGACAGATAAAATGTTCATTCTCTGTTTCTAATCCAAGACCAAGACTCCTAAAGTATACCCAAGGTTAGATTTAACAGACCACATGTAGTTCAGAAAGTTTGAAAGAAAAATGACCAAAAGAAAAAATCCATTAAAAAACTGAAAACTCCTCAAGGAGTTTAGTAAGAAAAAAATAAACCACTTCAAGCTGGTGGGTCAGAATCCTTCACTGTATGGCTAGTGAAGCTGTGACTTTCCATGAGCTCCAACATTTCATATCATCACATTATAAGCAGGGCTGCAATCATCTCTCAGTTTTCCAATAGAGAGCACAAAGCAGCAATTAGGATCACAGATGCATACTTAGTGCTGTCTCCTGTAGCTCTAATGAATACAAAGGCTCCAAACAACTTCTGGCAGTACAAGTTGAAAAATACCGTTTTGCTTTATTATTGTTATTATGTTTACTTATTACTATTTATTAGAATTACTAACTATAAAAAGAATAAATTATTTGTTATAAATTATTTATGTTACTATTTTCATATCAAGCCAGTATAGTTACAGACAGCCCAAATTCAAATGTTCCCATCCCTAGTTAAGCATGACCCCTGACTGTGTACTTGCCTGTCTAAACCTTGACCAAAGAACTGACTTTAAGTACAAAAGTCACATAGATCACAGAGTCTATGGCAAAGAAAAAAAACTTCTGCACTCAATAAGATTTGGAAATGGTCAGAGCTTATAGAAGGAAAAAAGAATAATTTTTTCATTTTCCTAGTTTACCACTTCTTAATATTATTCCTGCTAATATTACTCAAGATCTCAGCAACTGTTCTATAGCCAATAGAAAAGTATAATTCTTTAGAAATTTCTCATATATGGACTACTGTAGATTGTAAATTTGCTTTTCTTAGTCGTCATTCATATTGACCTTAAGAGTAAATCATTGAACCTGAAAAAATCTACAAATCACTGACTGAAAGCCATTCAATATCATCTCATTTCTCTCTCTGACACTTGCTTGTAAGATACTTTTTATTTATTAGCATTACAATCCACTGTCCAACAGACTTAGTACTTATTCACCAAGTATCAAGATTTCTGTAAATATTCTCCATCACCAGAAGATCACATAAACATATTTCAAGAAAAACATTCCATGTCAGATATATCTCAACACTAATAACTATTTTTGAATCTCAGCTAGTACTCTGAAATACAAACCACCAAGAAAAAAAAAAAAGGGAAAAAAACCCAAAACCAAAACAAGGCCAGGTCTTGGCGTTTAATGTTAACTTGCCTTCAGGACTGCTATGAGTAAAGCAGATGATACACCTTTTCAAATGTAGACACAGTTTTAATATTCATATAACTGTATTTTATGAAACTAATAGGTGCTATACATGCCTCTGTACTAGCTGTTCTTGTACCTTTTTTGGTCACAGCATTTCTTAATCAGTGTCTGGAATGATATTTAGTTATTATTAAAAGAGTTATAGAAAAACACTTTGAAATAGAGATGTTAATTTTTTTGCACATTAATTTATAGCTACAATCTGTTCCAGTTAAAACCAACTAGACATTTAAAAGATTGTACTTGCAAACGAATATAATTAGTAAAAAAAATCCCCTGCATTAAATTTCCGACGAATTTTGAAGTCAACTCTTTCCTTGGAACTTCATTGGTAGAATGATGGTAGAAAGATGAACCAGTTTTGACCTATGTTTGAGCATATTCATATAACAATACACTATATTAATCATAAATGTATATTATGTACTGTGCTATGCTGAGTTGCTGAACAAGTTGTCATAACAATGCTTTTGCTTATTATTTATTTTGCATATTCTATGGAGAGAATATTGCCTCCTTTTCCACACTGGTGCTGCGATGTATATTTGTCTGTCATACATAGTTTGCTTGCAGTTAGCTCAGTAGCTTAGACTGAGGCCTGTGAACTAGGATGCCTGTCCTCCTGGAGTAAACACTGGTCTCTCTCTTGGACTAAAGTGATTTCCAGTTTTCTTGAAAGGACTCAACATGAAAAAACGTGTTTCCCTTTAATGCAGCACAGTCATTCCGCAATTAACATACACCTAATTACTAGTGTTTAGAACAAATGCAAATGCTGCTCAATTAAAATTCAAGCCCAGGCTACAAATGAAACTTCTAATTTTTGTTATGTTGCAGTAATGACATTAGGTTATTGCAAAACGCAGAATGTATTTGTTTTGGTGCTGTTATTTCCTTCCTTTCCTGCAACCTCCTGTCTCCCATTTGGGATGTCAAAGCCAAAAAATTAAATTGGAGTATATTTTAAACATCAATTAGACCTGAAAACTAGTGTCATTTCACGAACCACACTGTGCTACGGAGAACTACACAAACAGGTATTATGAAGCTATTCTCCTAATTAGCCCATAAAATGGAAAAGATGCACATGAGGAATCAAAGCTACTTAATGTGAAGCTATTTTGCCACTAAGCTTCTAGGCCTCTTATCGTGATATTTAATACAGCCCTAGATTCTAGCAATTAAGATTCGGCAAAAGATTAGAAAGGTTTGTCCATCTCTCCCAATCCAAATACTTTGTTCTCATTCATGACACTAAAGATAAACATTTTGCTTCCAGTCAGCTATTTCAAGTATTAAGAAAAAAAGAACCTAAGACAAAAACAACAAGAAAAATGATCTGTAAAAGCTGAACACCCACACCTTTCCACAAATGTTCCTTCCTTACAGCCTCTAAAACTCACACATGTCTTCTCAAATACTTAAAATGTTAGTCCAGAACTGGTCATTGTCATCTGATTTTCACCCTGGAGTTAGTAATTCAAAAGCAAACTGTTCCAAGGACAGCAAGGACATTTAGAAGATTCGGTCCCTTTGCCACATATGCTACCTGTATTTTTTATGGGTTTTGTACATGAGATTCCTCTATACAATATATTGCAGTTAGGAATTCCTCTATATGTACGTTAGGAATTCCTCTATACAATATATTGCAGTGCTATTATTTGCAACTCTGAAGTATGGAAGACAAAGAAACACTCCTAGAACTGAAACACTTGGAGGAGAAAGACAAAAAAAATTCCAGACAAATGGATCCAACCTCAAGGGTATCAGCAAATTGACCTCCAACATGTTTGCCTGGGTTTTGTAATGAGAGAAAGTCACATTTTAATTTCAAACAATTACGGATTAATTAAATACAATTTACAAAAACTTAGGCAATGTCGTTATGGCAGCAGTGAGGCATTAGTTACGTTAGGACCAGATTGCTAAACTCCTACATATTCGTACGTGCCCAGGTTTTGTCCAGCTGAAGATACCATTTGGTAAATTCTCTGGAATCTAAGGCCACATATAATTCACACAAAGTGGAGCAGACTGCACTTCTTTGAGTTTTAACACAGATACAGACATGCTTTCAGAAAGACAGGCAGCATATGGCTGGGACAGCTCTTAAGTTCCCACGGCCACCAAGAGAAAAAGATGACCTCGAAGACTGAATTCTGTCCAACCAACTCACTATATTTGCTTTGGTACTCATCTGCTTCTATGAACCTGGCACATAAAATCTCTGGAGTACTTCTTAGATGTTTCATTACAATATGTGGAAGCTATTAGAACACAACTCAACAGAAGGCATAGTTCTACACATATAGCTTGGTCACACTTTGCTCAGCCTTTCTTTATTGTGTGAGATCTGACAACGGCCTCGCTCTTGTTCTCTTATGACATGAGATGGCTCTTGGTCCACCAGTGCTAGACAACTTCATCCAAACTCACTCATGTCATCTCAAAAAGATTCACCCTACGTCATCTCAAGCACAAGTCTTATGAGGAGAGGCTGAGGGCGCTGGGGCTGTTCAGCCTGGAGAAGAGGAGGCTCAGGAGAGACCTCATCACTCTCTACAACTCCTTGAGGGGAGGTTGTAGCCAGGTGGGGGTTGGTCACTTTTCCCAGGCAACTATCAGCAAGACAAGAGGGCATGGTCTCAAGTTGTGCCAGGGGAGGTTTAGGTGGTCTCTTTTCCCAGGCAACTATCAGCAAGACAAGAGGGCATGGTCTCAAGTTGTGCCAGGGGAGGTTTAGGTTAGATATTAGAAAGAATTTCTTTACAGAGAGGGTGGTCAGACATTGGAATGGGCTGCCCAGGGAAGTGGTGGATTCTCCATCCCTGGAGATTTTTAAAAAGAGACTGGATGTGGCACTTAGTGCCATGGTCTAGTAACCGCAGTGGTAGTGGATCAAGGGTTGGACTTGATGATCTCGAAGGTCCCTTCCAACCCAGCTGATTCTATGATTCTATGATCTCGATTTCAGCCAGTTTTGGCTGCTGGTTTTGGCTGGGATAGGGTCAATTTTCTTCCCAGTGGTTGGTTTGGGGCTATGTTTTGGATTTGTACTGACTACAGGGTTGATAATACAGAGATGTTTTTGATGTTGCTGAGCAGTGCTTACACAGAGGCAAGGCCTTTTCTGCTTTTCCCACTGCCGTGCTGGCAGGGAAGTTGGGGGTGCACTGGAGGCTGGGAGGAGACACAACCAAGACAGTGACCCAAACCGACCAATGGGATATTCCAGACCATATGACATCATGCTCAATATATTAAATTGGGGGTAGAAGAAGGAAAGGGGGGGACATTTGCAGTGAGGGGGTTTGTCTTCCCAAGTAACCATTACACATGATGGGGCCCTGCTCTCCTGGAGATGGTTGAACACCTGCCTGTCCATGGGAAGCAGTAAATTAATTCCTTGGTATGCTTGGTTTGTGTGTGCAGCTTCTGCTTCCCTAATAAACTGCCTTTATCTCAACCCATGAGTTTTCTACCTTTTGCCCTTCTGATTCTCTCCCCGATCTGGCTGGTGGGAGAGTGAGCGAGCAGCTGCGTGGGGCTTGACTTCTGGCTGGGGCTAAACCATGACACCACTGCTCCCACGTAAAGGATACAGAGGGCTCCAAATATTTCCTTGCTACTATCTATGCAGTGCATTAACAAGCTCAAAACACCTTACCAGAATCTCATAAACCTATACTCATCTTGAAAGTGCTTCATGACAGCAGTTTTGCTATATTTTTTATCAAATGAAGTTAAACCATCTGTAACTTCTGGGTAAACCTTAGGTATCTGAAGCCTCAAAGCAGGATATTACTATCAGTGGGCTTACACCAAAGAGGGCCTTCTATGAAAACATGGTCTTGCGTCCCAAAAGACCACAGGCATGCAGGTTGTGAAAATGAGCAGGATCACTACACATTTTCTCATACCTATTCTTCTACTAGCCAGAAATAGACTGACAGCCAGCAGCACCAGACCAGCATTTAGCTTCACTGCTGCATGAAATTGTTAGGTGCTGAAAAAGCAAAGCAGAATTAATTCTGTCCGTAACTACCTCTGAGAAAAGTGACTGGCAAAATGACCTCCCTTTCAGTCTCAGAACTCTTTAGAAAGAGGCAGATTAAAAAAAAAAAAAAAAAAAAAAGTATATGAGTATATTTAGGGAATGAGGCCTATGAAACAGACTTTCTGAAACTAAAAAATTTTTAAAAAAGAAGAGAGTAAAAAATTCCTTTTCAAGCCTTTTCCATTACCATTCAGGCTAAATACTTTACTACTTCAACCTTCCCACTATCATCTTCATTCATAAACTTCTAACTAGCTGCAGGTTGATTAAAAAAAAATTCTGCTGGTGTGTGACAAGTTGAAAGTAGTACAACACGAAGGTTAAAAATTCAATGATTTTAATACAACCCCTTCTTGAGGTAATTTACCATTCATACTATTTTCATTCAATACGAGTTGTCATTTTACCAGCCCATTCTTACATAGTTCAATAATGATAAGGTTAGCTTTGAAGTGATTCTTTTATGTTAATGACATTCTCCACGTGTTGGGTCATACTTCAGGTTAAAGAACTGAAAATGTAAATGAATGCCCATTAGGGTGGGTAATAGCTGATCATTAACTTTATATTTTATTAGATCTGCCAGCCTTACTCACTCTAATTAAAGGACAGTGATTTCTTTTTATCCCCCCCCCAACACTACAAATGTACTTTTCAAAGTTATACACATATATTTTTGTAACATAAATTTAGTGGGTTTATTTGTCTCTCCCTAAATTTTTTTCTAATTTATATTAGTACATTAATTAGCTGTCTTACAGAAAATTTTCATCGTAATTTAAGCAAACACTCAAACAATAGTCTTATTTTCGCATTTTAGAAAGGAAGAAAGCTACAGAATTTTGCGATCTGTTAATGTAAATGATGGGAAAAAGCCTAAAAAATAAAATTGATGAAGTTAGTTCTATTCTTTTAAAATCCTAAAATTATCTTCTACTACTTTAGTCACTTTCCAAAGGAATCAACCTATGTTGTTAATATTCCTTATGCAGAATAGTTTACTTACAAGTTTCCATGCCTTCATCATCATCATCTGCTACAGGTTTATCATAGGATTTGTCTATGGCAGCTCTGAAGCTTTCGTTGCAGCCTCGTCCTCGGATAATTCGCGGGCGCGGACGGTGGAAGGGAATGTCACCATTCAGAGTCACCTCAGCAACGGCTGTCTGCAGGCTTTCTAATGAGCTGGATTTCTTCAGACCTAATGAAGGCCCCACATCTCTGGTTGGGGAACCTTAGTGATTTAAGGGGGGGAAAAAATGTAATTAGAATTAGTATTGAGAACTGCATGCTTGATTATGCATATCCATCCTGAAAGTCTTTGGGGACACACTTAACATTATTCACATCGTCTCTCAATAATCTGTAGGGAATTCTCCACAGATTTGTTGGTCTCAGAAGCGAATGAGTATGTCAAGTCACAGTCAACGAAACAGACAACATTAGCAAAGTCTGGCTTTTCAAATCAGTGAAGAGAGACCAACATCCATTACTATTATTTTAAACAATTTAAATTATAAAGAAACCATGGGACTTTAAAAACATAGTTCATAAAAGCAACAGAGATGCATATCTAATGGAATTAAACAAAACTATTAATTATTTTTTGTTTGAGCAGAAAATTTCATCTGTACTAGCAACTGATGAACAGAGAGCTGATTATGGGCATGAATCCTACTGTGTTTAGAGTGAGAGTGTTGCAAAGTAGCCTGACTTCTGGCGTCAAAGAACACACTGTTTGTTTGAGTTTTAAAGACTCGCATCAAATTGCTAACAATTTCATAATTAAATGTTTCTAAGAAATATCAGTTGACTTGCTCAGATTTTGTGAAATTGCTTAAAATAATCTGTGGAAAGGACTCAATTGGACAAGCAATACCAGTTATCCGTCTGGAAAAGAAACACGCTCCTGGCAGTCACCATGTTGAAGTTTGGGCAGCATTACAGCTGGGACTGAGGGCAGTTCTTATTGCTGCAGCATGTCCAGAGGAAACCCCAGGCAGTATTCTGCAAAAGCTTTTCTCTGGATTTTTCTTCTCAGGTTTGTGGACTAAATGTATAGCCTCTGTTCTTAGATACACTCTCACAGTGCAAATCGCCTGACAATTGCACAAATTAGATCTCAAATTAAAGTTAAAACTGGGAGAAATATTTCAAGGGGGGCAAAAAATCACTGCATTTATTTAAAGTGATTTTATTCAAAAGGGCAGTACAGTCTCGGCCAGATTTTGCATAGGATTTGGGACTGGAGAGCAAGATGAGATGGTACAACATCACCATGGCTACATTTCCTGAAATTATGAGACCAGAGCCCTCTCTACCCCGAGGGAGCAGAACAGATAAATGTTGTGGCACCACAGCAGTCCACGTGGTGGGCTGTTACTCAGTTGACATCAGTATCCTTATCTGAGAGAGGCACAGAAAGATAAATTTCACAGCCAGCCACCAATGAGAGACAGAGCTAAGACCTGAACCCTCAGATACACCAAACCTATGAACAGTACAGTAGTAAGCATGGTGTTAAAGCACGGTGAATAAAAGTGTAATAAAGGAAAACTTTTCTTTAAGTATTTATCTCAGAATAATATAAAGTTCTGAAGTTGATCCCTATTCTGGTAGATATTAGGAGAGAGAAGAGGGGCAGTACCAGTCACTGCTCTTATGAAGGGTATGTGAAGTTACCTTAAAATGGGGAAAACTGCTACTACACTACTAAAACTATTCAGTATTGGTTGGGGAAGAAGAAGAAGGTTACTGGCCCCACAGAAAGGATGCAGAATAGCAGCATGACAAGTCTTCTCCATGTAATTTGTTAACTTAGTACGAGATGGAGCAAAACAGCAAATGCCTTCATTTTCTATTCAGCTATGAAAAGTCTGAGAAATTACATTAAACTGAAATTCCTCAGAGTAAATAAATTAAAACAGCAGCTATCAAAGTATTCCCCTTCAGCTGACCTACTTATGAGATGAACTTGTAAACAGAAACAAACTAAAAATCCTCTCTCACAGGTCTACACGACTCCTGCAGTTTGATTCCCCCAGCAGTCCATAGACTTGCTGCTTGGACCCTTGGCCAAAAGTAAACACACCTCAACAAATGAGAACTTTTCTCTTTATGAACTCACATCTCCTAGAAGAAGCCACCCTTTCACTCACAGCCTGTAAGTGTTGGAGGGCTGAGGGTCATGAGGATGGTTGGGGCCAGAGTGCAATGGCCAGCTGGGATCAGGGAGGGTTGGTGGTTTCCCAGCTGTGCTAACAACCTGCAGTCCAGGGTAACCAAACTTCTGAACATGGGCTGAAGTCTAGGGGAAGCATTTCACATAACATTCTCTTTACCAATTAAAAGAACTCCAATTAAGACAGTTCCCTATAAAACTGTTCACTTTCTAGTTTATGCCAAATCCTGCTATTCTTCCACTACACAAGAAGTGCAGTACACAAGAAGTGAGACATTATTTTGCTTTTTACTTTTCCAGACTGTATTTTTTTTAAAACAGTTCATGAGACAGAAAAAAAATGGATGCAACATTTTGAAGGAAAAAAGAGGAAACAGGACAATCATATATATCATAAACCAGCTGTTTGACAGATCCTATTTCATATACAAAAGGAAAGAGTGTCCTCTTACATGGTAACTTACTGTAAACTTCCTTATTCCACATTCTGCTTTGCAACCTTCCAAATGAAATTATCATATATTCTTTTCTAATTACCGAGTGGCTTTTTTTCTAAACAGTAATTATAAAGAAGGCATTTATGTGCCCATTTATGTTCATAAAGGACATTAAGAAAAATTCCATTTACTGACACCCAATACAGATCTTTGTGAGAACCATATGTACGTAAGTTGTGCTTTCCCAAAGGAAAAGCTAGATTGGATATGAGCTAATGTTGAGTACTGTAAAACTAATAATGGATTACAGAAATGATAAGAATAATTATTGAACTTGGGTGGCCATGAACACAAACGTGAACAGGTTGCAGAATCTGAAAAGGAGAAATCTCCTTTCACAAGCAATTTAAGCACTGTGATCATAAAGCCATGTATATTTTAATATCTTATCTTCTATGGTTACTTCATAGCAAGTCTACTATTTTCAAAACATATAGTTAAGTTTCCCTGTAAATTGAGTGAAGAATTTATTACTAGAATGCGCCAGCCAGAAAGTGAGTTGTTTACTGATAATCTGGTAAGAAAAAGCAAACTTTCTTTAAAATGGATTCTGTTTAAAATTTATGAGTCACATCAAAACCTTGTTTTCTAAATACAAAAATGTCAGCATTTTCTTCCAGCCTTTACAGCACTGGTGGTAATCATCAGAAATGTTATCTGCTGAGAATGACTTCTATTTTGACATCGGAATTTAAAGTAGAAAAAAAAACGAGCGGAAAAGACACATCTACCTAAAGCATATTTATATGACTGAGGATGAAAGGGATCCTTTTATCATTTTTAAAATTTGAATTTTATCAAAATTTCCCTTTCCAATGATTTTCTTAACAAATATCCTTTGAGATAGCTTCACCCCTCTGTAGCACAGGAGCCATCCTGCCACCGCATGCGTACTCCTCACACGCTCGGCCGTACGGTTCTGCTCTACACACCCCTGCCCATCTCTTAAGGGCTTTGTGACATGCTCACACCACTCTGCCAAGCTCAGCCCCTTCCCACCACACATGCATCTCCACTCCCTATGTCCCCAGCTGGGGGACAAGGGCCAAGCCTTGCCCTCCTGGCCATGCAGCCACCCATCCCCTGCTCATGCATGGCTGTGTGTGTCGGCCACATAACTTCACAGCACCTACAGATCCAACAAGACATTTAACCCACAGACATCACATGGAGCCTATGTGCTGCTTCCCACTCCAAGTCCTTTGTCTCTCCCTTGCACTGATGCTGTTTAACGACTCATTGTGCCTCCACTTATCTCACCTTATGTGAATTATGTATACAGTGACACAAATCCGCTTGGGCCATTTGCAAAGGTAAAACTCGTGGTGTCAAAGGCTATATGATGTTTCCTCCAGTGAATAATTTTTGCCAATGAGGCAAATTTTTCATCAGCACATTCTTTTAAGTCATTTAAAATGACAATTTGTTTCCTTTCTGAAACATTACTTTTATGAACTATCAAGTAAATGCTACCTGCAACTGATGCCAAAATCTTCTCTGGATTTGATTTAGCCAGTTATCCAAAGGCATGAAGTCTACTTTCTAAACACTTTCTTGAAGGACATTAGCAGTCAGTCTATTTACTTACTAACATCTGCTCCATTACATTTGATAAATTCTTCCATTTCTAGTTCAATTCAGACACTAAGAGAGTAACACTTCATCTGGGGAGAGCAGGGGAGGAATAAAGCAAGAATGTGCATTAAAAACAGTTTAGTTTTGGTTCCATTTAATAAAACAGTTTACTTAAAAAGCACTGTGTGAAATAATAAATAAATAATTTAAATAAATGTTCTTTGACTTTTTTTCTTTTTTTTTTTCATTTTCATAATGTGTACATGGACGAATAACCACCCAGAGCTATAGTATGCTTGGGACTCTATAAATGAGCCATGCTCAATTGCTACTGAATATACTTCTAACCTCTAGGATGAACTGTAAACACTGCAAGGATTAGGTAATTCAAATGAACTATAGAAAGAAAAATAATTAAAAAACTATTACAGTAACTAGGGCTGGTGAGTTCCATGCTCTCCTTTTCAGCCAATACTATTAAGTCCAACTGTGACAGTAACAGAGTTTGTTTTTATCTTTTCTAAAGTAAATATATGTTGAAGTTTTCTGGCTTCTAGAGTTCATTAAAGCATAGTTCACCACACATTTGAAGCATTTTTTTCCCCAGAACCAGACAATTTTTAAGCCAAACTACAGTAAGTGGTTTGTTTAACAGCCACATCCATCTTCAGTAATGAGAGAAATCCGGTGTTTATATACAAAACCTGGTTAAAAGCACGCAAGATAAATAAAATAAAAGTACAGTGAAAGGTGTTTTTCCTTTTTTCCAGCCACTGAACTTTCTATGCAAAAATATGTAACTGCCTAGTCCAGATGGTATGGTCATGCTCTTTCACCCGTGTTGTCCGACTTTTTTCCTTTTTGGAATTTAATCCAGGTGTTACACGTAGAGAAAAACTACACTCAATTCATACCACCCTCTATTTGATACCACCAAAACCACTGTGCACTTTTAAAACCTAGGCATCATATTTTACTAAAAGACACAGGTTTTATACCATTCTAATCACATCACATTCAAAGAGGCAGGTTAATAAGAAAATTAAAAATAATTTATAATAATTATGAGTTTGATCTTTAACTCCTCTCTATGTGAATAATGCTCAGGGGTGAAGGCAGTTCCTAAGCACTGATTATTACCACAACCATTAATACAATTCATACATTCACACTCTGATGGCTTTAATACTTCAAAACATTCATACATTTTAATTTTGTGTACTCATTTTTAATCTGTAAAGCTGCAAGTCTGTGGCCATATTCTTCAACATTTTAAGAGTCAGAAGACTTAGCTGTTCAAATAAAAATTATAATTTTATCACTTGATTACTTACAGCTTTTCAGTATTCCTACTCATGTTATAAAGTCTGGTTAAACAGAGATGCAGTTGTGAATTAGTAATTGTAAATTCTGTATGGAATGCACTACTTCTTAAATCATGCTAAAATAAATAATATTTTCAGGTTAAAAAGGTGAATTGTTCCTAATTAGAGCTAAGTAATGTTATGGTGTCCTCTGGATCTAGCCTAATTAAAATAGCATTCCATAGGTCAAAAGCTAACTTATATTAATAAATCATAAAGGTTCATAATTGCAGTTGGTGCATTATTTTAATTACTAATAAAAAATATGCCTTGAAAGCTATTTCTCATTATCATTTTGAGAAACATTACAATGAATGGTATACGGAAAAGATTCTATTTACATATTCTTTTGTTCTTTTACAAGGCTCAGATTTCAGCTCCAAAAGCAAATCAACTTGCACAAATAATCTTCAACTCAGCGCACAACATGTATCTGATGACCACTTAAGGCCAAGGCAGCAGTTTTCTAATTAAAATAATTGTTTTCAAGCACTGTGTTAGCACTGTAATAGCCAAACACTCGACTCTTCCAAATCATCTATTCCATGCATTTCAGTTTGAAGCTAGGAGGAGGTTTTCCAAGACTTTTTTTGAAAGGACAAAAAACTTCAAACAACTCCAAATATTTATGAGTTCAAAGTGTAGAAACAGGTGTCTGCCTACAGTCACATGCATGACCTTGTTGAATATAATACCCTAGATACTTGTCTCTATAGAAAATTCTCTTCTTCTCTACGACTTGATTATTCACAACAATAGAAAGCAGCCATGCAAGTACTGGAATATTCATGTTTTCATGCAATTTGACTGGCAGTTCTGTAATTGTGGTAAGCTGCTTTGACCAAGGTTTCTATAGCAACAGCCTTACTGTCAATTCTTACCTGTTTTCTGGTCATCCATTGTACTGAGCTTAGTCTCGTCAGCTACTGTTAAAAGGTAAATGCATAACGGTTAGCCCAGTTAGTGCCCATGCCCCACATGCATCCAACATTCCTCCTGTTTTGCCTTTTCTTTTTCAAGTTAGGGGACCTTAGAAATGTCACACTTCATGCAAATAAACTGCAACAGTAAGCAAACATTCTGGGCAGAAATGGCAGCAAACTAGTAACCTTCATGCAATGTCAGTCATGTTCACATCACAGGCAGGTACAATATGTTATTTACACGTTAGCACATTGCAACTAGTCAAGACAAGTAATACCACCAACCTTACTGTACCCTGAGGAAGTTGGTGAATTAAGGACTGTAGGTAAGACATTCACAACTATTGTAAAGTAGTGAATTGCACTATAATTGCATTATATCTTATTATTCTAAGTAGAGAATTTTGTGTGTTTAAACAATCAAAACTCACTGTTTAAGGTTACTAGAGTCCACAAATCAGAATCTAAATTCAATAGCAGAAAAATAGATGGGCTCGTTAGCACTTACTTATTCTCATTTGGTTTATGAGTTAAAATGATTACTGATTGCCTGTCTCAGTTGTGGCTACTTTATAGGGCTTCTGATACAAATATTAAAACTTTGATCTCAAATAGACGTCAGACTTGCTCCATTTTCTAATTCTGAATTCATCTACAAATTGAGAGAGTCTGAAGGACCTTTAAGGTTAACTGCATTATAACAATGAACTGAGAATAAACCTGGCTACACAGAACCACATTGAGGTACAGTTTTACCCACTTATTCTAAATGGATCGGTAAAATGCACTTTTCACCTCCATTTTAATAAATACTGTTTATTATGTTTATGTATAACCATATATCCAGAAGGCTACAACGTTCGAATGTATGGACACTTACAAACAACAAACAATACACAGGTCACTTAGGCATTTAAGTTAGCATTTTTCTTCCCACAAGTAGACATTATGTGCAGTAGTACTGCATACACACAATGTGTTTGGAATTACAAAATCTATATACTTACAACATGAAAATCAGGTTCAAATAAAAAAAATTGAAAAAATATCACTCACTACCTAGATCCATGCTTTTGGATTTTCGTGTTTTAACAAACTCCAACTGACTGGCATCTGAAAATTGCTTTGTACGCTTTTCTGACATGCTCTGGCGTCCAAAACCCTCTCGCTGGAAGGCAAGCACTGGATCAACATCTGGACTAAGAGTGCTGTAGGAAGGGAAAAAAATCATGCGAACATTTATCAAGATCACGCAACCTTTCACTCTTCAGAGAAAAGCATTTATTTAGCACGTGACTTCTACCAATGAAAAAGTGTACAGTTTCAAATAAACCACTGCAAGTATTCAGTTACACACACGATGGATTTGTTTTACTTCATCAAGCAATTCTAGTTAAAAAGTATCAAGAATTTCACTTAAGAGCTTAATGAAAGATATACATATCTGGTGCACTATACATATACTATCAGAACATAAAGCCCAACATAGGAATAATTTGAGGAAGAATAAAACAGTTCCTTTTGATTCCTGAGAAACAAATATATTCTATTGATAGAAAATTATGAGATTTTTCTTCTCAAAAAATGTTTTCAGTAAAGCATAAATAGAATCTGTCCTGCCTGAAGCCCACAAAGGTTTAAACTTCTTCATTTAAAGACTCTGCATTAAAATTTCTCTCCATATGTGAAATTGCTTGTAAATTTTTCACAGTTTCTCTTGCTTTTAACCTGGCTATGACAGACAACCATATATTTACTCATTGCTTCCCTACAGAAAAAGTGTTCACCACAATGGATCCACTATTAAATCAGAAATAAGGGCAACTGTTCTGAGTTTTGGGTTCTTCTGAAGGTGTGACCTTGGCTGAGTGAGTCAGGTCTTCAGTGAGCTTCATCAGAAGCATGCCAAAGGTAGATTTATTAATGTTGGTCAAACACTGGCAGAATCATGAATGCAAGTAAAATTTGGTATGCAAGCTAAACCTTAGGCTTGCAATGTGTCACCATGGCCACAGCACATGTTAAGAACAATTTTAAAAAAAAAAAGCAAGATTGCTTATTGTTAATAAACAGTAGGAAAGAAAACACACAAAGATCTTCTGACTCCTGGAAAAGGGGAGAGTATTTAAATTTCTACTTCAGCTGGCACAAAAAGAAATCAAAAGCATAAAATACTGAAAAATGAGTATTTTGCACCATTGTTATCTATCCTATAAGAAAATGATCCCTCAAAATCCTCCCTTTGATTGTTGTTGTACTTTAAGATACAAAAAAGCTAAGCATTTTGTCACTGAGATCTCTAAGCAGATCTCTAAATGCCATTCAAAATATTGTGTACACACATCGTACTGTTTGGCAGCATACATTTTTTACTGTAAGGGGTAAGTATAATATACATCTCATTCCTAGTGAGAAACAGGCAAATAGTGAATTTCTGCAGAAACTAACTTATAGTTTTAAATTCTGTAATATGTGCATGTTTTTGTAGGCCACGTACTATAATTTACAAAAGCATCTTTGATCAAGAAACAGCTGGGTATTAGGTACAACAGTAAATAGAGGTAAGAAAAAGTGTCCAAAGGCATGAAGTACAATAAAGGACAAAAATCACTATCCACATTACCAGGCAGCTGAGAAGAAATTCAGTCTAGTAATGGCAGATTTACAAATAATAATATATGTGCATGTGACAAGCACATAATACTTCAGTGTGAGCAGGATCAGAGCTTATATGAATAAAGCCAATGTCAAGTGCCTTTTGACTTTAATGTTTCTGGCTCAGGCTCATAATGTTTTACATTTAATTACTGCAACTATTTCAGAGATGTCTGCGCAATTTAGCAACATTTTGAAGCATATGCTTAAAAGCTTTGATGAATCAGAGACCAAACTCAAAAATAACTATTTAGTCTTCACATTCACTCCCACAAAATAGGGAAAAAATTATCTCCACATCATAGAAAGATAAAATTGTCAAGGCCAATATACTATTCTAGCATTTACAGCAATGCAACACATAGTTGAATAAGAACAACCTAAGTCTGAAATGTCCTCTAAAGTGACTCAAACTGAACTCACAGGGTTTCAACACCTTTCATAATCAGATTATAATTGACTTTCCCAAGGCCACACAGAAGTTTCTGGCTCACTGCTACTCAGCCCTGTCTCTGAAGGTCAGAAAAATGTGAGAATTAGCAGAGTTCACGTTTGTTAAAGATGACCAGCTTCATCTAGCCAAACAAAATGTATCCTGTGACACTTTCTTCAAAAAGGATGAATTTCTAAAACTATTTCTCTTGGCTATATGCTTCTTTTTTTCATATGAGTTTGCTTTGATCCACCTGTATAAAGCTTCTAATAGAGCTGAATATCATTTCCATGTAAACACACCACACACATATATACTGAACTTGAAGTCCTAAGAACAGACGAAAACTCCAAAGTCAAATATAACTTGAAAAGGACACCACAGATCCCTGAGAGAGCAGTGGGCCTGGACACAGCATCAGTGACTGGGAATGTGGGAGACTGGATTCCAGCATTGCCACTGACACCACCTTTAGGGACTTTCTGCTTCCTTGATTTGCCCTTCTCATACCTCCTCTTCCACACACACTTACTAGGGGAATTATTATTCCATGTTTACATAGTATCCTGCACACTAAAGGTGCTACTTAGCACTTTTATCTGAGCCCTATGCAGGGTTATCAATTTTCATGTCCTGTTTTACTTCTATTATTAATGACCCACAAGCATGTTTTAGTAATTAAGGAAGAAGCAGATCATAGGAGTCTGAATGCATGTATATTGTCTAAAAGTATTCAAAAGTCCCCATGAAGAGTCACAACTGTAAAAGCCAATGAGCACAGAGGAGGAACTAATGCCCCTAAAATGCCTCATTTTAATATTTTTCAACTACATCAATAAAAGACAGAAGGTGAATTTAGTGCAAGTCATTAAGCAATGCCAAATGCAATTTACTATATTCTAGCACACTTAACAAATAAGATTTCTGGAATGACAGCTGATCCTTAAAAGAATGTAACCGTCTTCTGACCCTCAATGTTATTAAAATTCCACTTATTAATCCTGTCTTATTGCCCCTTTGTTTTCATAACATTTTCATCAAGGATTAGGGAGATATTGTGAGGCTGGAAAAGCTTACATTTTCTTCTGTGATTCAGAACAGCTGCCATTCTTGTTTGGATAACCCTTCATCCATATTCTTAGTTTTACCCTTTGTGCCTTCCAGCAAAATCATACAATGCACCTTCATTTTACAAGTCTTCCTTCATCCATTAGCAACAGGAAATTAATGCAACACTCTAATTCTAGTGCTATTTACTTTTTTTTTACAGATAGAATACATTAGATAGTTAAGTATGGCACTGATCTACTCTTTTAAGTGTCATTGTATCTGAAGACCTTTACAGTTTCTCATAGACATGCTTAAGTTTTTTGAGCATGATCAATTCCCCAATATCTAATCCCTATTTTTTTAACTGTTACTTTCATTTACAAAGAAGTATATGAATAGCAAGACACACTGCAGAAATCAATATAAAAGCATCTGCACGTTTCAAATGGGCTTTTACTTTATGTTATAGGTTTTGGCTCATATTTAGCTAAAAAACCCACCCTCAGCAATAAGGTATTACGTATAAGCTTCGATACTATTCTATTTAAATGTCTCAGATTCTCAGCTCTAAAAGGTTTTGCAAAAGACAAATGGACTTTTCATGGGCCCAAATTACAGGTACGACTTGTCCATGAGAAGAACTGCAACATTAAAAAAAAAAGGCAAATGAAGATGAAAGAATTACCTTTTAAGGAATTATTAAAACAGTGCTTAAAATATGGAACTCAATTCCTGGATATAAGATGAAATAAACTAGTATAAAGTAAAGAAGCAGCTGACAGGTGCATATCAGCTGGCAGGTGCTATTGCTGTTTTATTAAGATATTGCTGACATACTCATAACAGGCTCAAGAGACAAGAAAAATAAGAAAATTCATATACTTCACACCATTCGTGGTAATTATCTAGCTTCAAGAAGTGGCAGTGTACAGGGGTGGGCTTTTATTTTGCTATTAATATAGATAATTACAGGACTTGTAAATTAAATCTTAGATCTGTATTAATTGTACTAACTAACCAATAAACAGTATTTCTTTGCCAGAAACCTAAGCAAGTAAAAAATGGAGCTCATTACATTTCTCATTAAGACTCTTTTATTAAAATATATTAATGTAATGGAAGAGTTAACCTAAGATTCACAAAAATTATTTTTATTATGGATTAAACATATAAAGTTACTATCCATAGTTTTAAATGTGCAGCTACTACTTTCCAAATATTTAAATGTAGAGCTATTACAGTACAGTCTTTGCAAATCATATAACAATATGACTAGTATTTCTTCACACACAATGAAGAAAACTAGTTCTTTTTACACAAGCATTAACACTAAAGCAAAACAAAGACCTGCTTTGACCTCTAAGAAGGTTTTAAAAGTACTGTACATTATTAGGAAAAGCAATGAAGTATGCAGAAGTATTGAAAAGCTCTTAGAGATATAATGCAATGTAAGAATAAAATTTTTGTTTTATAGACTTAGAAATATTTACAGTGAGGTTTAAACTCAAGTGTTTAAATTTTGCAAAGTTTCTTTTACAAAAGCTAGCTCAGTTGGTAATTAAATCAATATTAAATCATCAAATTAACACAGCTATATACTGATTTTGTCTTAGTAACATTTTCACAAATATGCTTTAATACAGCACAACACTGCAACCAGAAGTATTTGTGAAGACTTCCTTCCTGAAGCAGGGACAATTACCAGTTTGAAAATAGTAAAATCCAAATGTGAGGAAAAAACCCTAATATTAGCAATAACCAAAAATGTAACTAAAGGAAAGGATGCAATCACAGCTGTCTCTTTTTTCCTTCCACCAAATCATGCTCTTACCAGTCTGTTGACTCATTAATTGCAGCTTTAGCCCATCCACCAGTATCAACAGTGCCAAACCCAACATCATCATGGGAGCTGGATGATGACTGGTCAGATAGATGAGGAGGAAGGACCGACAGCCTGTCATCTTCAATAATGACAGTGTCATCTTGAGGCATGTTCACTGTTGGAGACAGCTGATATTTACCTGAGAAAAAAAGAGAAACCCCCCCAAAACTAAATATTGGCAGAGAGTGCAGAGAATGCCTTGAAAAATATATAATCACAGCTGATAAAAGGTCATGTCAAACTGCAGTGCAACCAATGAGTGACACAATGCAGACAATAAAATTAACTATGTCTCAGTTTATACTTATCTTCCTATACAGAGGTCTGAAAAGTAATGCACACCAGTTGTATCTGTGGCCTACTGGAAGAAGACTATAGTGTCACAGAAGGGTTGAAATTTGGAAGGGACCTCTCATCCATCTCAACCCTTCCTGCTCAAGCAGAGACACCTCCAGCCAGTGTCCCAGGACCCCAATCAAATTGCTTTTGAATACTTCTCCTCCACCGCCTCCCAGGCTACTCTGTGCCAGTGCGTGGTCACCCTTTACAGTAAAAAATTTTTTCCTCATGTTCAGAGGGAACCTCACATGTTTCTGTCTGTGCCTATTGTCTCAGATCCTGCCTGAGGAACTGCTGAAAGTAACTCCCCCAAAGGACAGCAGTTCCTCTTGCATCACATCGTTTGGTAGTAACGAAGAATGAGTTCAACAAGGATTAGCAGAGCTCATCACTTCTCCTGGTTAGTCTTGCCCTCATGAAATTAGAAACTGTTCAACTGCTGCTGGGAAGTCAATACATGCAAAATTTTGAAAAAAATTTCCAAATTCTATTACCACCAAATTCAAATAAGTTTTAACACTGTTGCTAAAATGCTTAAACTAGAACCATCACATACAGGAAAGGGACATAATAAAGATTCTATGTTAGTCTTTGCTCAGTGTCAGACTTCATTGAGTTAATTTCTGAGTAGAAGTTAAAAGATTATATAATCTTACTAAAACAATTAGTAAAATTGTCACATCTCATGAGGAGAAACACACTAGCTTAAATCAACCATTAATCTGACAATAAACTGTAAATTATCCTAAAACTATGATGCACCAGAGTAATATATTGAAAAACTTCTATTTCCATAACCTAAATTGCTTCTATGGACACATCAATTATTTCCACCCTCTCCTTTTCCTATAGATATGGAAAAATTGTGTAGAATTAGGGGAAAACAATTATTCTCCTTTTCTGGAAAGGTTTCAGTTACCATCACTACCTTTGCATGCAATTATTAAAAAACAAATGAAAAAACCCAAACTTTATGTTTAAAGAGCTAACTAAAATCCTCACTGCACTAGATAATACATATTGCACAGTTTTCCAAAGAGGGGAAAATTTGTTTCAAAAAAGATCATTAAAGAAGGCTGAAGAAGTGGCTGGAAGAAAAAGGTACTGCACAGTGAACGTCTCATCATTGTCAAACTGAAATAAAAGTATGCAGTTTGCATAACAGCTGATTCTGCCCAGTAATAGCTCCTTTGATGGACAGGTTAATGTTTAGCCTGGTAATGTACTTCTTTCCAAACATAATGCCTACAAGACTGTTAACTCTGTAGTTAATAACGTCTCCAAAGAATTGATTGTGAAAAGGTATAACCTTATGGCATTCGGCAGATTGAACTTCCCATTTGAGAGGCTACAGTAATTCAGTAACATTTTTAACTTTTCACTACCCTTCTTTATTTCTGACAAGGGTGAAGGCTGACGTTTTAATAGTTGCTTTGGAATTTAGGAGAAAACCCATCTGACGTGCCTATGCTTTTCATTGCACATGAAGCTAAAAACAGGTGAAAGGCTTCACCTCCAGCAGATGGTTAGACAAACCTCAGCAATGGACTCAATACATCCTTTGTAGAGAACTCAGCTGAAGTGGACAGAAAATACCCCTGGAGAATTAATTCTGCGAGTGTTGTGAGAAATGTTACAAGGAAACATCAAAGAAACTTCAAACCCAGTAATCATCAGTATATTTGACTGATCTACAAATCTAAGGCACTGCTCGAGCTGTCTACAAACCTCTTCAAGACGATAATTTTCCCTCAGGCTAGAAAAGTGCTATAAAATTTAGACTCTGAATACATTTCAAGTCCAGTTTTGCATATATTAATTCAATTTCAGTGAGGTAATCTGTAGTAATATAAAGTATTTTGGACAGTGTACTGAGCAAGGGAAAACATTCTCCCTTTCAAGTGTGTCTCATCTTAGGGCAACAATGTTCAAATTTCTTGGACAAGTTACCAATCTAAAGAAGCATAGCAGACCACACCAAACTATGGTGTAAGAAGGGTTCCCATCTCCCTGTGCAAAAAAAGAAGTCTCAGAGCTCCAGTAGCAAATGGCTGGTCTCCAGGTCCATAAGGATTTTTACCTTGGAAGTTAAAATATGCCAAACGGCAACACTTCAAACCTATTACATACCTATAATAGACCAGAAGATAGTCTGGACCTGAATTAAACCACCAATATAAAGCACTCCAAAAAACCCTGAGCATACACAGGCCTATTCAAGAAGAACTAAACTGCTCTGGGTTCTTTCAAATCTTGAAATTCTCTGAAGTTTAGCTAATAGGTTTGCTGGGATAACTTGGCTCCCATACTGCCACTGCATTACCATGAACTGTATCTGGCTTGATCCCTGTGGTTTTACTACTGCTTTCTTTTTAAAGTATGGTCTACAAGATCTGTTGAACAGTCTCACTATATGTTCAAAACCCAGTATTCCTTTATGAATATCTCATGAGCGTTTTGATACTGTGGGATTCAGACCAATTGTTCAACAGATGCCTGGGGAACATCTAAGGACAAGAATTTTTCCACTATATCCAGGCCTTGCATCTGTCAACTGTTGTATCTGAGCATCGCATTCTGATGAGATTCCTGGCCAAGGAATTACATTCTAATTGTAAAGGGTTATTTTCATTTCAATGACACACACACTCTAACTAAATTTTTGTCAGTAGTGCTTCCCCCTGATTCTATCCTTAAGATAGCGATTATTTATGTAGAGAACAAAGTATTTCCTGTTGTGTAGGAGCCATCAAATTTCTGGGAGATCCTTCAGGATGAAAGGCAGATTCAGTGCAAGCAATTGTTATTCTGTGCACCCCCTGATAACTAACTTCTGTTTAGTCACCGTTAGCAACAAAACCCACCGCGTTCATAAAAAAAATATAAGCAACTAGAAGAAAGAGATGAAAGAGGACTTTGTACTAAGCTGTTTGTTGTATAAGAATAATTTATTATAGACAGGAGCTACGTGTTTGTGTATTGCAAAATTCACGAGCATAATGCATGATATACAAGAAAGGTGTATCAAAAGAAGAGACTTGAATTTTTAATTATAGTCAAGCAAACCAGTATAACACAGTTGTTATTCTGAATGTGCTAACAGCATGCAACCTGAAAATATTAAAATAAACAAACATAAGAGTTTATTACAGCCATCTAATTCTTAAAAGACCTAATTTGTATAAATAAAAAAGCCTCATCAAAATCAAAAATATTATTCCCTGAATACAGAAAGTTATATCTTTTCTCCATCAGTAATTTTCAGAGAAATATTATAAAATGAAAAAGCATAAGAAAATCCATAATAGCAATAATCATCTAGAAAAGGAGATCAACATGAGAATCATCAGAAACATTAAAAGATTCACGTAGTCTTTTTGCAGTAAGCAAACATTATTTTACATAATTTAAATCACATTGTAAAATTGGTATTTTATTCCTACTCTCACAGCAAGGCTCTGACAACCAGTTCTTGCTGCCAGTTATGGATTGAAAGAGTAAGGAAATTGTCTTAAACACCTTTCCTGAAAATTACATTAGTGTATTTAAAAGAAACAAAACTCTCTTAAAAGCTTCCTTCCAACTTTAAGCAATGACTAAAAACAGCAGGTATTTTCTAGACTTTGAGATTATTGCTTTTGAATAGGAAGGACTCAAATCCATCAATTTTATCCAATAGCAAAAGCAGCAGAAAGACCTACTCCTTCACCCATGAAACAAGCTATGACTTCCTCACTAATAAGTACTGAGAGTACTAAAAGTTTACATAGTGAAGCTCATTGAGGGGTAAATAAAAAGACATCAGATGATTCACAGAGCCCTTAAGTCAGAGGGCTTCTTGATATGGGGAGAGCACTCAAGGGAACCAGCACTGCATAAAGTACTCCTTTTTGGCTTGTTTTCATGGTCAGGGCTTGCATGGGAAGGTACAGACCTCCTGTCTTCCTCAGCCAGATTGTTCTTAGGAGTAATCCTCACTTTTAGGTCAATTTTCAAGAGAGGAAAAAACTCTGGAAGTGTCATGTAACATAAACATGCTCAAGAAAATAAAAAAAGTTCTGAGTTTTACCTTATTATCAATGCTAAAAGGACAGGAATTCCACTACGTAATAAATGATTGGGTCTTACAAATGTTAGCTATTCTGAAACAAGCAACTGAACTTATCTCTTGCAACAGGCTTTCTGTCATCTTTCTGGCACTGCAAGAAAACTTGCATGCAATAATAACACAAAAGGTTGTGAACACTGCAGTTTTAACTTAGTGGCACTGATTAATTCAGAAAAATTAGTCTATTAGAAAACTGACAGCTCCCTAAAAACTGGATTTATACATGACAGCTCTGTGAAGCTGCAGAAGGGAAAAGCCCAGTTAGTTCTGGCAAGACTACTTTTCAGTTACACTGCACTAGATCACATTTACTGTGGGTTTCAGGCAAAATTTGATTTTCCATGTGCTTCCACTAAAGCATCAATGGATTTAAGTTGCAACCAACCAATTTTCTACATAGTTCCTGGTTCCTGAAAACAATACAGAAAAATGATGATTCACAGGACATCAAAACTTGAACTTCAGGTTATAAAAAACTTAGAAAATGCAGGATGAATTTTTTTTCTCCTATGTTCACAGTGCAGAGGTATTCTAAAAGCATAGGATTTCAAAAGCTTTGGAAAGACTTTTTTTTCTTTTGTTGCAACATCAGTTACTGGCTACTGCTAAAGAGATGATACCAGACTGATGAACTATTAGTTCGATTTGGCATGGCAAGTTCTGTGTTCCTTTGATGTGGAAGTAAACTGCATTGCTGACACACATGCACACAGACTCGCTGAGTTTCTTCTCCCATCAATGGACAAGGTGTCTAAGCGATAACTTGTTAACGCTTATATGAGCTCTGTGTGTAAATCCGCTGCAGCACTGATGGGAAAAGCAGAAGGTAGCGCTTTACAAATGTTTTATCTAAAGCCTTGACAACACAAGAACTAGTTCTTTCTATGGTAGTGCTAAAGACTCCAAATTACTTTATCACTCCTTAAATTTGTTGACAAATAAACAGGTTTTTTTCTAAATGTTTCTCTTTAAGAGCATATGACTTTGGGTGACAAGGTTTCACGCTTCCTTGATTTTCATGTACACAATTTTTCTTCCAATCTGCACAAAATGAAATGCAATAGAACAGAATATTTGTTTCCAATTATTGTTGCCCAAACACAAAAAAAAAAAAAAAAGGACAGAACACTTAATGAAATAAATACCTAAAGACCTAAAGAGCAAACTTGTGGATTTTCAGAGACTTCATCAGCAATCTTATTCTGTTAGCGCGAAGAAAATGCAAACCCCAAAATACAAAAATTAAAAAAAAAAGAAACCCCAAAACAGGGTGAAAAATACACACAAACTGTTGACTGGAAAAAGTCTAAGTGGTAGACTTTAAATTTTCTGAGTCTGAAAATCAACCTAAAGCAATTAAAAACTAAGTTCAGCCTTGTTTCATATCAAGTCTATAGAAGCATTTTCTAATATATTCTGTGTATGTAAGACACTAAGAAAACTCCCAGATTTAATGGTCATATCTTCTGTTTAAAACTTGCAACTCAAGCAAGCAATCGCTGCATCTTCTGTCAGGTGCTATTTTCATCAAACCGCTTCTTGTGTTTAAATTTGAAAATCCTTTCAAACTAATCCCATCCTAGTCAGTAAACCCAGCCACTCCCGTGGCAAGGCAAGTCTTTATTACCTAGCTCTGTATATCAGAAGTTGAATTGCTGCAGAGCAACCTCTAATAACCTCATTATCCACTGGGACCACGCAGATGGTATGGCACAGTATCTACACAAGGGATGCTTAAAATTAGTTATGAGGCTTTAAAATTGGTGTCCTGCAAAGCAAAAATTCAAACAAATTAATGAAATGCCCTAATAAGCATAAATGGATGCAGGTTTGCCTTATTTATTTTTGTATTTTAGTAGGACTGAAACAGAGGAGAAGAAATGCTGGAAAAAAAC
Source organism: Manacus vitellinus (assembly GCF_001715985.3). Taxonomy (NCBI): domain Eukaryota; kingdom Metazoa; phylum Chordata; class Aves; order Passeriformes; family Pipridae; genus Manacus; species Manacus vitellinus. The sequence continues at coordinate 42,228,101 of NW_021940535.1, forward strand.
TATAAATTCCCATGAGTCACTGACTTCAATGCAACTGAAGACTCAACAAGGAGCCTAGACCAACCAATAATTTATTGTCCCAAAGCAGACATTGAAAAACCACGTTAAATACTACTGCTATTCGTTCTATCACCTGCCACAGGATATGAAACTCACTTTAGAATTTCACTTTCTTTCTCACATTAACTATCCAGAAGGCTTGTGTGGAACAATTTGAAAGCATGTTTTAAGTTGGTCATTGCAACCTATGTGTTCCCTGATTCCCACATAATGCATTTATTTCCCTTCAATGAATCACAGAGAGGAATAAAAACATGCCCTGCTTAGCAGAGCTGCTTTGACTCACCCATTATCCTACTCAATGCCATGTTCTTTGTGGGCGATTCGCTGAGACCCTCGATCCCGCCGTAGAGGGAGTGGGAAATCCTCCGCTCCCGGTCATCCAGCAGAGTCTCTATGGGCAGCTCTGGCCCGGAGGGGCTCCCAGGTGATTCCAACTGCACAGAGAGGGAAAAATTAGCACCCGGGGTCCACTTAGCCGCATGGGGGAACTGTAACAAATTGCCTAAGGGCTAGACCTGTCTGAGTACCAAATGAGGTAGAACTTCTCACCCCGGACAAAGATAATTTGCAATGACAGCTCTGCTTAATGACCAAGTTTCTAACCCCTTTACATTGCACCCCCCATGGTGCCCTGTCAAATTTCAAATCCTTCAGCAGAAAATTGGTGAAAAAAAAAAACATTTTATTTTGGTTGGACAATTTCTTAAACAGACAGTTTGGGCTGTTTTCAATACCATCGGCAGACAGCTGAGCCACTTTCCCCATGCTGACAGCTGGACACATCAAGGTTCCTGTCAGAAGCATGGAACAGGAACTCCTATTTGGAATTGGGCTGCTGGTGCCAAAGAGACGCAGCTCACTTTCAAATGCAATCATCATGGAAACCCTAGGAAACCCCACCACTCATATTAGTAACCAATGCAGAAACAAAGTTTTGTAGTTAGGAGGGAAAGAAAAACAAAAAGTTGTCAGACTTCACTGTAACCTTTCTTTTTCTTCTTGAATTCTTTGCTCTGTCCTTCGTGCCTGCAGAGTAGACATCTCACATGCTTCATTCAGCTTGGATGTTTCCCTGATCCCTGACTGCAGCATCCAAAGAGTAGACATGGCAAGCTGGGGTGCCCTCCACCCTAGTCCTCAAACCTCTGGAACTGCCAGATCCCTGCCCACCACAACTGCAGCCAGACTCTCCAGGGCATCACAAGACAAGTGAGGTATGTGGTGGAAGAAGGAATGGAGATGGGCTGCTTGGCCACGTGCACAGGGAAGAACGCTGTATGTACAGCCGCCTGCCTGCCCCACCTGCTCTCCTTCAGAAGACTTCCCTGAGTGACTTCCCAGCTCAGCCTTTGCTTGCTGAAGCTGGTCATCCCGTCTTCCTACATATACCTCTCAGATGTCTCAGAAACAGAAGAAAAAGTCAAGTTTTCCTTAGTGAGCCCCAGAGAATGAGAGCTCAGAGGAAAGCAGCACCCATGTGAGGCAAAGAAAACAATTTGATATCATCTAGCTGGGTATAGCCACCCCATCAGGCACAGGCAGCTCCTGGGAATAAGGAGAACAAGCACCTGTGCACTCACAGGTCAGTGTGGATGCCCAGTCTGCCAGGACCCAGTTGCTCCCTGCAGAGACAAGAGACTCCCCACGCTGTGGCCCAGTCCTCCCACCATGCAGCCTTCCTGCCCCTAAAGCTCTCAGTTCACCTGGGCTCCAGCAGCCTGCTGGGCTCTCAGTAATGCTACCAAGGTGCTTCACTGAGACCATTAAACCAATTCACCTAAATATTGTGAACTGAATTTAGCGACATAAAAAATAAGCAAATATTATAAAAACACATGTATTTTGCAGGAAAGTAATATGAACTCACACATCAAAGCATTAGCTCCTCTCACCAACACACATATTGAAGCACATAGTTAAATTTTGAAATCAATGTCCTAACACAAATCCCATGGCATTTATTTCATATGTATTGAAATACAGCGGGGACCAGACACTGCAAGAAACTGAGCACATTGCAAACTATTTGAAGCCACTGGGAATTTTTATTCCAAGTACTAGTCTCCAAATGAGCACGAGAGGAGTAGTTCATAGTTCTAGGAATTACAGTAACAAGCAACATGTTTGTTGGTTGTTTTTTTTTCCTTCTTGAAACAGCTGCCCATTATTAATCAGTCCACCCGCAATTCCCAGATGACTAAGAAATGTATGCTATGAAAAACTTTAAAAAATCTGCTTCAAGGGCTACAAAGCTTTCGGCTACAGCCTCCACAGCAAAGGCTTTGAATTCAGCCTGATGGACTGACGACTTGTGACATCCGGGCGCTGGCGTGACGCCCGGTACACGGAGGGGTGGAGGTTTGCGGAACGCCACGTTACAGTCGAGGAGACCGCGACTGGGAGGTCGCAGACTCTGTAAAAATTATTATTTCTGTTTCAAAGCCATCATCTCTTTAATATAAATGAGATATTTAATGAAGTTCCAAATTGTAGACTTATCTCTCCCAGTTTGATAAGCACTGGGGAGATTTACAGCATCAGAGGGTCAACACAATTACAATTGGAGGCACGTCAAGCTGCAGGAGAATAATAAACTTGCAGTGCAAGTGAATTAGACTCAATAAGGTTTAAATTGTGAAATGAGGATTTGTTCTATTAGTTTTTTTAAATTGCAGATTACAACTGACAGCTTTACTGAAAAGTAAATTAAACAATATTTGTAGCCTCTGTTATAAAGGAATCTAAGGCAAAGTTGAAGAGAAATGTTAAATTCTGAAACACACTAAGAAAAAAGAGCATAGCAACATTAAACTGCATGAGAGTTTAAACTTGCATGATACAGGTATTAAATTATGAACTAACCTTTATTTCACTGCCTTTAAATAAGGTGTGAAACTATCAAAGTGCTTTGGGATTTATTTTCCCAGTGCTATATTGATGACTTTATGTAAAAAGTGTCCAGCTTCTAGTGAGCCATATCGCACAGTCCTTTATGTGACAACCCATCAACTTTCAAACTCATTTGTGGAAAGATCTCAGGAGATTTTCAGAAAGATACTGATAAGAAGATCACTCTGAATCAGAGAAATACATAGAAATTCACTCCTGGTAATAAAGTACAGGGTAGATAAAAGAAATAGAATGAGTGTTGTCTTTAGATGGCCGTGTTTTGTGAAATGGATCACATATTTTAAAATTTCCACAGGGAAAACTTTTTCCATTTCAAATTAGCATCTCAAAAGATGACTTAAACAAATGAATCAACAGCCAACTACACAAATATTTTACTGAAGTTACATGCCTTTTATAAAATAACAAAAATTGCACAACTGGCTTTCATTAAAAAAAAAAAAAAGTCTTTTCCTTACCGTGTTAACAGAAAGTTTGTGTAAGAAAAAAAACATAGAATTTGGAAACTGTGTTGTGGGCAAGACAAAGAGACCAACATCCAAAGCAACATTGCAGTTCAAATAGACTTGTTCTTCCTGATGCATTTCTAATAAAGAGCATGAATTATACATTCTAGTTCCTTCTCTTAGGCAGTTTCAGTGCTATCAGGTATAATTTAATATGATTAACTGATAAAAGAGTAGGTAATATAAACAAAGGTGTACAAATTCCTGACTTATTAAGGGCTTAGCAATAAAAGAAATCCAGGCAGCAACTGCCTCCCATCAATAGCTGCCCCTAGCTGGAACACTCCTTGGTGTGACAGTTCAGAGTCAGAGACCAACTGAGGTTGGACGAAACCACTGGAGATTATCTAGTCCAAACTCTTGCTCAAAGCAAGGTCAGCAAGGGTAAGCTGTGCCAGTGTTTCACATCTAAGAAGAAAATTCTTTTCCTATGTATATAGAAATTTCCTGTATTTCTATTTGTTCCTGTTGCTTCTTGTCATGGCACTGGGCAGCCCTGAGAAGAATCTGGATCGGTCTTTCTTCTTACGCTCATCAGGTATTAATAGACACTGACTGGTAAGAGCCCCCTGACCCTTCTTCTCTCTAGACTGAAAAGAGAGAGTTCTCTCTCTGGATCCTAGCACTGATCTATAATAAATTATCATATTCCAAAAAATGCAATAAAACCTCCCATGCTACAGATTCCCTGTAGCTCCTTTTCTCTCCATTCTCTTAAAATAAAAATAGAAACAAGATTTTATTTTTTTTTAAAGAAAAAGGGTCTCTACCCTGGCCCTTTGTCATTCAGATAAGAACCAGCTGTTTGCTAAAGCACTGTCTGTACTAACTAGCCCAGCTGCTGTTTATCTAGATGATAAAAGGAGAAATAATACATTCCTTTTTACTTAAACACTACCATCCATCCTATCTGAAATTATGCACATAAATATGAAAAAAAGTTTATGCACAAGAAGACTGCCAAAATATTCAAAACATAAACAAACTTTTTTTTTTCAAAGAAACAAGAATCAGACTCCCTTTTTCCTTCAGAAAGTAAATTATCCAAATATAGGCATGCAAGCATTACGGTTTTTAAAGACGCCAGTATACAAATTTGCTACATATTACACTGCATCTAGGGTACTGAAGCTCTTTCTGCCACACAGAATTATTTTCCAGGCTCTCTTTTTTTCCTTTCTTATCTGTGTACTGTGGTTAAGATGTCCAAAATGTTTCACCTTCCTTTTAAAACAGAGATACTTTTAAAATACTACTACCAATATTAAATACTGTTTTCTTTGTTACCACCCACGTTGGGATGCTGCTTGAGAAACAGGCTTTGCCAGATGCTAAAATGTAGGTAAATAGTCAGTAAAAGGGTCAGGTTTGACTTACAGGGACAGTCCTGCACTGGCATATGTAAATTTAGTACAGTGTTTATAAGAAATACTGCATTCTTCTTCTGGCAATGTTAAAAAGCAAGCAGAAGACAAAAAAATGCTTTCAGAATGGTATGACAAAGCCCCCACAACTTTGCAAAATGTAGTTAGTGGTAGGTTACTGGGAGGAATCTGGGCCAAGATGGAGCTTGTGAGTTGATACAAGGACAGAAAACGGATAAAGGAGAAAAAGGTAAGTCAAAATAAATGGGTACAGACAGAAGGGTGGAACAGAAGACACAAAATACTACAAAATAGAAATCCATGTACACATTTTCTTAACTAAGGCGGGATTTAAGCAGCATCCTTCAGAAGATGCTCACACTGAAGGTAAAATGTTCACCCAGGACATCCGACATAAGAAGGTACAGAGATGGACCCCTTGACGGCAAGAGTGAAAGGAGCACCAAGGGACAAGTCTGCAGTAGGAAAGTTCAATGATTTCTGTGCCTTGTTCTTTACTGCTAAAGATACTGGGGAGATTTCCACACCTGATCCCATTCTTGCAGCAAATAAGGAGAGGAGTGAGATCAGCCAGATGAAACTACATTAGACTAAATGGGCAGGTGAAAAGTTTACACATCACCCAGGTTGGATGGCATTCTCCCACAGGCTCTGAAGAAACTCAAACATGAAGGTGCATAACTGGCCGGCCAAAATGTTCAACATACTCTGACGAATGGCTATGGTGCCATAGACTGGTGGCTGCCTGGATATCTAGAGGGGATCTCAGGAACTATAGACCAGGCTTCTGATCTCCTTCCAAATGAAGTGGTGGCATCTACAACAAAGAGTAAGATCACTGAGCACAACAGACATGGATCCACAGAGAAAGCAGAAGTCCATGGGGAAATCCTGACTCTCTGAGCTTTCGGGCAATGAAATGGACATAATAAATTTGCATTTTTTAAAAGTCTATATTAAGGCTTCATATCAAAGGCATTAGAGAAACTAAGTTTTCATGGGACTGGACGAAGTTTTCATTTTCTGGGTTGAAAACTGGCTAAAGGATTGGACGGGCTAAAGTTTGATCTTCAGGATGGAGAAGAGTTGTAGATTCCCCCAGGAATCTGAGCTGGGAACAGCTTAAGCTGATAAACAGCTTTATCAATGACTTGGAGATGAGAGTAAACAGTGAAATCATTGTGTTTAGAGAAGATGCTAAAGACTCTGATAGTTAAATTCTAAAAGGTCGGCACAAGACTAATCTAGTGAGAAAGAAAAAGACAAACCTTTCATATAAATTTCAAAATAAGTAACTAGGTAATGCATGCAGGGAAAAATGATGCTGAATATCTTATACTTCCACACATGCTGGGGAAAAAAAAACCAGTGCTTGCTTGTTTGTTTTATAATGAAACCACTGATTTGAGAAGTCTCTCTCATTGATCTGTCTACCAGTCAATTTATCTAAACAGTTGATGAGGTCCTTATATGGACTAGAATCACGACTATTTCTCTGTTTATTGGTTTGCTCATTTTCAACTGGAGCAAAAGATGAACAGGCATACATAAAGAAATCTGGGGATCTGCAAATTATTTGCAAACCTTCATTTCAGGAAGGGTTGGCAAGACATTCATTCTGTCAAAAAAATAAAAAAAAGAGAGAGAGACAAGAAAAACCCTTGAAATTTCTCATTTTGAGGAAAATGATGATGCTCTCTCTCTTAATGGCAGACAAGTGCTGCCTGGATGTGACACGAACAGAGTGCAGACCAGCAATCTGTGCCTCTAAGCTGTCCAGGTTGCAGGACTGAAAAGCACAGGATTCCAAAAGTAACAATTACCTTTATTTTCTTGAATCAGCACGTAGCCACCAGCTGCACAGATCTGCCTGACAGCCGTGCCTGAGTGCTGTGAACGCATTGTGGTGGTACAGTCGGCAGCTGTTTGCCCATACAGGCTAATCATAATAATATCACTAATTAACAGAACACAGAACAAGCAGCTCCAGTGTTTCTCCTTAAATCTGAGCAATTTAAAAAATGTCAACCCTGAGTAAAAGATCTAAAAAGCTGATGGCCATCTCTTCTGAAAACTGAGATGTTAAATACTGCCTGCATATAAGCATCATCAATATTATTATTTTCTCCCTTTTTTTTCCACTGTTTGACCAGCTTTGAAAATGTATCTTAAGTATTCTCTCCCTGCTTATAAGGAAAGTTGTCAAGTCAACATGCAAGGCTGAAAGCTGAAAACATAGAATAGAACAGCATATTTAACTTTTTTGAAAGGGGGGCAAGGGAACATTAGATTTAGCCAAATCCCAGATCAACTGTTTTTGTTACACTAATCTAACAACTGCGTGATTTTGTCTGGAGTGGCTGAGATATTAAACAAAGTTTTGGAAGGTTTGTAGTAGTGCAGCTTACAGAATTAACTATATTGCCATACTCTGTATAGACATATTGCAAACAGGAGAAAAACTCAGATACACAGCTTTGGCTTGGAGTTCATTCATAACTACCACTCACTCCATGCTTATATCAATATTTACTACAAGATAATTCATTTGAAAACCTGGATGGATTACACGCTATCTCCTGGTGAGTCAGTGAAAATTCTTCCTACAGGCAAATCTTCAGTTCAGCAAAACCGCAACAGCATAAAACTCTCTTTACCTTCTGGGAAGTTTGTGGTCTCTTTAGAGTTTACAGTTATGGAAGTGCTGATGATATAAATGATCTCCTCTCTACCTCTCTGAAGACAAGATAATACTCTTAGGGTGCTAATGTACATTTTATTGTTACTATAATTGTTGTGGAGGTTTAGTCTACAACATGAGAACTTGTGAAGCTGTTTTAAGAAAAATGCTGGCATGGAGTATCAGGGGTCAATTCACAAAGTTTTGAAACAGTTTCATGTTCAAGAAGCCAAAGAAAGCTTTCTGAAAAGAGACAGCTCCTCTGCAGCAGATCAGAAGCAACTCCGCCTGCCTCTCTAAACCCAGGACAACAGGGGTTGAGCTGTCCCTCTCTTCCAGGACAGCAGCCAAAATACAAAAAGTGCATGAAAATCCTAGTCTCAATTGGAACACCAAAAATGACAATCTGCAGAACTGTGCTGTTGAATGAATTCTCCCTCCCCTGCAATTCTTAGGGCTGATTATGAAAATTAATATTAAAAACAAAAGAAATGTATCCATACCACTCAATTTCTTAAAATCCAATTCAAACTCAGTTTAACTGAAGAAAGAAGCAGACTGTAGAGCCTGTCTATGGCAAAAGAAGCTAGTTTCACTTTGCAAATGCAAAACAACTACGGGACTTGAAGTCAAAAAAAAAGAAGGCTTTGTTGTTCTTTTTGTTCTTTTTGCTGTTATTTTTTTAATCATTTAGATAACTGTTTTTATCATCCAGATGTTTAGCATAATTGCTTTTTACATTGGTATTATCACCCCATGTACAGATTTCCCTTTCAAGACACTTGCAGCTGCTCCATGGCATGGGCTGGGAATCCCAGGGAGCCAAGCCTGCCCTTGAACTGTGGCACAGGACTGACCATGCACTGGGATAGAGCAGAATGAAAACTGCTAGTGGTGATGCACACAAGGGAATATAACTGAGCCAGTTCCACTTAGCTATGGTTTGGCCAGACTAACAAGAGAAAAAGCTCTATTTTTGTCCATAAAATGTTCACATACAACACCGAATCAACAAAGGAAAGACATCAGCTGAACGGGACCTTTTTTGTTGCTGCTGTTATTTTATGGTGACTCCTTTGGAGAATGAAAAGAGAAAAGCATAGAAAACACCGAGGAAATACTTTCTCAAAAGGTAACCATTTCTTTTTGTCTTTAATAAAACCAGCAAATCCCCATTTCTGAGGAGTTTTTTAGCCTGGAGAAAAGAGAAGTCTGAGAAGAGACCTTATCACTCTCTACAACTGCCTGAAAGGAGGTTGTAGACAGGTGGGGGTCAGTCTCTTCTCCCAAGTAACAAGTGATAGGACAAGAGGAAATGGCCTCAAGTTATGCCAGAAGATGTTTAGATTGGATATTAGGAAAAATTTCTTCATGGAAAGTGTGGTCAAGCTTTGGAGCAGGCTGCCCAGGAAAGTGGTTGAGTCCTGTGGTTGACCCTGCAGGTCTTCAACAGATGTGTAGATGTGGTACTTAAGGACATAGTTTAGTGGTGGACTTGACAGTGCTGTGTTAATAGTTGGAGTAAATGATCTCAAAGGTCTTTTCCAATATAAACGATTCTGTTCTATGGTGGTAAAAGGTGGGATTTATTAAGATAGGATTTACTCTTCTTATGCTTTTGCTTCTAATCTGTGAGCTTCTAAATTTGCCGCCAGTCAAATGTAATTTCTTTTGTGTTCTAATACGAAAAATCTTTGCTGGTGGCAGCTACAGGAATGTTCTAAGGGGACAACTTGTGTACTAGCGTGTCTAAGTAATCTGTGTTGCTGAATTAAGCACAATATAGCCAAGGTTGCCAGACATGGCCAGTGGCTGCCACTCCATGGGAAAGTGAATGCCACTGAGATCCTCACGTGCACAGTGCTGCTCTCCAGGTCTCAGTCCACACAGCTATTACTCAGGGACTAAGCTGACTGAATAACATACTAATATATGGTGGTCATGCAAGATACAGGAATAACATTATCACAGCTATCAGTATTAGATCAGCAGAATAATATCTAAAGTTTAAATCTGTCACGTTCTTGAAGAAGGAACTGGCGTTTAATTGCAAAATGCCAAGAAAAACATTCCCTCTTTTCCTTTCGTTCAAGTCTGGGCATTGCAAGACTTTCAGAAAAGCGGCTTCTTGAATACTGCCAGATCAGCAGGTAAACAGCTTTAGTAAGTCCTTTCATCACATTAAAATATGCAAACAGTATCGACATCGTATTTCCTTTGGATGAGTGTGATGAAAGCAACAATTCCTGAGAAAAATTACTTACCAAAGTTATTTTGTAAAGATGATCACTAGAGCAATAATGGCATATCATGGCTTTCCCTAATCATTATGGCTCATCTCACCAGTTTCTGAAGGAGTTGGGAAAATGCACAAAAAACTGTAAAGGAGGCCCAGACAGAGCTCCCTGTCCTGCCCTTGTGCAGATACATTTCAGGGTATCTAAATCTGGTTCCAAAATCAGTTCTTTCATCTTGGAGCACATATACTGCAGACTTTGCTGTGCTGTTTTTGGCACATGGTTTTTGCAAAATAAATCATACTAAATGTCAAGGAGATAAAGGGCACCAAACTGTTCTCAACTTAAGTGAATAAAAATTCTATCAGATTTAAGGAGAAATGTCTTTGCTTCATCACTACTGGATTTTCTCCATCACGTTTACAAACACTGTCTTGATAAATTCAATCTAGAAGACTTTCACCAGAAGAAAAGGAAACATCTTCTACATCCTTTTAGAAAAAATTATACTAAACAGAGAAATAGTCTAAAATATTTCACCCTTTTTATGTAGTTACATATAAAATGCATCTGAAATTGGGTAGAAATGAGGAACAGTCTCTAAATGACAGTCTAAAGTTCAAGTTCTATTAGGGCTAGAACTGGACTTCACCACATACAAAAAGACCAGAATTCCTTCAACACCAAGTGAGAAACCATGTGCATCCAAGCTGGCTCTCTAGCAGTGTGTACATGTAAATATATGTATGTTTATAAAAGCTGTGTATAAGCAGTTAATGAAGAGGTACTTAATACTTTTAGAGAGGTTAGTGTCTTTTTCAAACATGATTTTATAATACATTGAGGACTGAAATTTTTAAAGATCAGTTTTATGCATTAAAAAACAAACTATTTTTCCCCGTGGGCAGAAGCAGCAATACCAAACCAATTTGTGCACATCATTTTTGAAGCATGATGATTAAGAAACAGTGTTCTCAATAAGACCTTACTGGTGTTAACAAGAATGAAAGAATTGGCTTTTAGATGTCATAAGAGCAGATGCTTCTCTGACCCGCCATTCAACCGTACCCTATTTAACTCAGTGCATTTGTCCAACTTGTTAAAATCATTTTGAAGCCTAATTCAGTCCTCCACAGCATCTGCAGTACTTCTCAATATCATATGTCCACATATTCCCACTGAATAGCACTATTTACATCAAATAAAAGTTAAACTATTAGAAATCATGAATAAGTTTCAAAACATCAACACATTCACACTTCTCTGGAGAAGACAGCAGTTGCAAATAATCAGAAAAAGAATCACCACTTCACCCTGAATTCACTATTTTATACTTACCTGCAACTAAGGCCAAGGCACAACATAGTTAAAATTCAAAATGACAGAATTATTTGTAACAAGTTTTGCAGAATATTTACATGAAACGTTTAATCACTTAGATAAAATACAATAATATATATAATATAATAAGAGCTCTACGCTTAATAAAAAATCCTGAAAGTGACAAAGAAACAAATCAGTTAACACAAAGTCTATAAATGAAAGATTTAATAGACCTACATAAAAAACTTCAAAGAAAAAATAACGTTTACAGTAGGATCCAATTACAAAATCAATATAGTTTTATTCAGTGTTTCCTGTTTCTCATTGACAAAAATACTCAAAAGAAAAACTTTATTGATCAGTAATAACGTTAGCATGCCTAACACTGAAGTCAGATCATTTTGTAACTCTCTTTAAATTCTCAAATATTATTTTTGAAGTCTCAGAGGAAACATGACATCTCCTGTAAACACAAATAACATAGAAGTGAAAACTCCCAGTCCCGACATCAAAAGCTTATTACCTCATTGCATTTACTTATTCGCCTCGCCACAATAAGCTGAATCATTCCCCGTTTGTTTCCTTCAGTGGACATGGACCTCCTTAAGGTTTCCATAGCATCTTGATTTGTTTTGCCTAATAATGATTCTCCATTAACTGCTATGAGTTGATCATTCACTCGAAGCCTGCCATCCTGGAAAAGGAAAAATTACAGACGGTTACATGAAACCAACACAAAAGAAACTTAGTCTGCTGAAGAGAGAAAAAAAACAAAAGAAAAATAATCAACCAACTATGCCTAGTCCTAAGAGTTTATGGGCAAATGAACACTGGAATAATAGCTTCCATTGCAGCCACTGTAAGAAATGTCTATTCCAATTATAGATTTGCACTGCAAGCTATTATCATAACCTGTTTGCTCAAACAGTATACTAATTGAACTGTACCAGAGACAGCTCGTTCCTTCCTGAGAATCCGTTAGGGCTGTTTAGATCTTGGGAGGTGCAAACACATGAGTATAAATCTGAATGTTACCTCTGATGGTATAACTGGAGAAAGCTAGTTATAGAGCAATCTCACTCTTCTTCAATCTATGGTTACTTTCAAAACAGCCTCAGAAAACTGAGGACGACCAAAGTACACAGATGTTCCCTCTTACCTTAGATGCTGCTCCACCATTAATAATGGACTTGACGAAGATTCCTAAATCAGCGTGGTTTTCTTTTGACCGGTTACCTTTGACACTCACACCAAGACCAGCTGATCCAGAGTCATTCAGTGGAACTTCAAATGTCAGGAATTCCCTGGTGCCATCAGGTGTGAGGACAAGTTCCTCTTCTTCTGCTTTCTGTTGGGGAGATTAGCATGGGATTATAGAATAGCATTTCTCCTTGGGAATTCTCTTCCCTCTACAGCTATTAGCATTAAAAACTCTCTGCTTTTAACTGCAGTGCCACAATATTTTCCACAGTAATTATGTGAAGAAATGTGCAGAAATAGTGTATTTTCAATCACCTCCAGCAGACGCCTGGCTTCAGAAATATCTTACATTTGTGTCTAAGTGCTTCTCTCTCTAGTAAAGTAATTGAATCACATGTCATTACTGAATCTGCCATCAATACCAGCTCACACGTAAGCTGCTATTTCATTAGCCATAAGAGAGCTGTATCAGAAATATTTTCTTACTTGCAAACCGACAGAATTTTTAAAATATCATCACCATCTATGGAGTTTTGCAGTCATAGGAGAAACTAAGTGCAAGAAAATTAAATTCAGAAATTATTCATTGTTTAAAACTAGCTGTGTTAGGAAAAACAGAAAATTACACAGCTGAGATCTGCAACAGCACATCTCTGCTATTGCCAGGCTTAGCATCAAATCCAGCTCTGCCACCAATTTTTCTGTCTTTCCCAGCTCTGCCCTTCACCTCTGTCCTCTTACCCACCTCACTGGAACTTTGCTGCCCTCCACACACAGTTTTAGCTGGGCTGAGACAATCCCAGGTTTTAAGTACCTGGATTTATAGTCCCAGGCCTGCCACAGCCCCCAGCAAGGAGATCTGCAGTGACACTCTTCCATGCCTCCAAAAGCTGTGCAAGTGGAGGTGACCAGCCTCTCACATCACCTCCTGCTGCACTCAGGGTGCCAGCAGGCTGGGAGCAGGGCCCTTGCAGTGTCCCCACAGTAGTGACACTCGTGGGGCAGCAGCATGGACACAACAGCAAGGAATGAAAGTGGTCATGCCCTGAGATGCAGTGCTCATGCCCAAGAGACTGCTGCAAAAAGCGGGAACAGAAGAGACAGGCTGTTCACCACCTTACTCCTTGCAGTAGACACTATCCACTTCTCTCTGCCTCTCTTCAGTTATAACAGAGAACCACTTTTGGTTAGAACTTTATCAATTAAAGAAAAAAGTCATGCCCTTAAAGGCAACTCTCTGCAAAATGATGCTCATGAACCCAATTGTGCTGGTCTTTTCTCATCCACATGAAGGAGAAAGACTAAGAGAACATCCACCAGGAGGTGCACACTCCTGTCCCACACTGGCAGTTCTCTGGAAGAATTAATCTGACGAAATTTTCATAATCTTAGCAAGCATGTCACCTCCCTTACTGACACTGATTTTATACTGACTTTTCCCACGTCACTGATCTATTTGCAAAGCTCACTCATATGAGTGAGAAGACGTATGAGAAGTTAACATTCGCCTGCTGAGCCGTGCCTGTTTCTTAAAACTTGAGGAAATGCAAAGCTGACAGGCTCTTCTGAAATCCAAACACAGACTATGGCAAAGATAGATGTGAAAGCCATGTGGAGTACAGCAGACTGAGATGATCAATTTGGGCACAAGCATGCTAGTTGTGTCACCATTGACCTAGAAATGCAGTGTGAAAATGTCACATGGGAAGGCAATCAGACTGCTGAGAGAGCCGTAACAGCCAAGGGAAAAAAACCAGGATCTTTTCCCATTTTGTTAAAAGCATGAACCTTAATGTGTTCACCAGCCCTTCCTTTGCACTAAAACACTCTTGTTTATAACAAAGCATAAGGGTTCATCAATTTAAAAAAACAAACAAACAAACAAAAACAAACCCCTCCCCAAAAAAACCCACCAAAACCAACCAAAAACTTACACCCCCTACGCAACTGCCACAGCTGGCTTGCTTATGAATCCCATTATTCAAACACGTCTTTTGGCCACACAAAAGAGCATGATCAGTGCTAGCTGTCAGGAAGGGAAAGGTGTACTGTGCCCATTGAAAAATACTGGATCTAAAAGATGTTTCCCAAATTTGGGGAAAATTACAACTCTAATTTTCCTGCTTGGCTCACAGAAGCACTAGCTCCAGCATACATTTGAATCCATCTTTTGTCAAGTGGCTGCAGAATAAAACAATCTGAGACAGACACACATTACTTTTTAGTTTCTGTAACACTGATTACTTTCATATTCTTAATAAATAGTGGTAGGAATAAAAGCTTGCGAGCCAAAAGAGAGATAAATCCAAGGTAGGATGTATGGCTAATCCAAGGAAGCAGATATGCTTATTGAATTTTTCTTTACTACCATTAACATAAACTAGAATCAATTGCCCTCCTTCTCCAATATTTTCTAATCCTCAAAAAAATCTGCCAAAACTTCAGGTAAAGCAATCTCCCTTCCAGGGCAGAGAACAAAACTTCTTCCCTGCACAGCCTGTTGGGTGCACTTCTATATTTTAAGGGGGCAACTGGAATGAACAGTTCACAAGCACCCCCAAGGACTTGGCTAATGGCCTCTACCCTACTTCTCTTCAGCAAGACCAAAGAGCTACATTATCAGCTCAGCACTGTTTTTAATGCGAGGCTTGTGCTTTCTTGTTTCCTGCAATCTTGAATAAGGAAATAAGTCAATATCAGGCTACAGACACCTAAGTGCACAGGTGAAACTTGAGGCCAAAACCTGGAGTAAACTACTCCTTAGCAGTTGCACATGAGTGAGTAGATCATGCTTACGAAAAAATGAGAAACAGCAGCCTCAGCACTGGATCACAGGTATCGATGGCATGAGAAAATTGCTCAACTCATCTGAGGAAGAAAACTGCCATTACTGGGCCATGGTTAAATTTCTTTAGGGACTTCATGGGGTATCCACAGATTTTCCTGAATAAGCAAGCTTGCTTCACCACCATACCTGTGTCTGCAATTTTAGGGACATGAGAAATCTGTGTATCACCTCTCAGTATCATATGCTTGAATACAGATTTTAGAAAGAGAAAGCAATAGAGAGGACAAAAGTGAAAAACATGGTTTTCAAGACAAAACAAACTATTAACAGTCAAGAACTACGGATATGGAAGTACCAACTCTAACATTTGCACCACACCACGGTATCAAAGAAGGTCTTATTATAAATGATATATTGAACACAGCTTCATACATACAAACCTTGGAACAGGACCACACATTGATAAAGAACCTCCAAGCATGTCAAAAAGGAGCCATTCACAGAGAAATGAGCAGGCAGATTTTATCCTGCTATCATAATATTTTGAACTGAAGTTGTAAAAACAAAAACCAACCAAAACCAACCAAACAAAAACAAACAACAACAACAAAACAAAACAAAAAAGCAAACAACAACCAAAACCTCAAAATGACCAAATCCTTTGTTTCCCAAAGCCCTTTAGAGTACAGAAACATTTTACATACTGTGACTCTCCTCAATCAATTTAATAACAGCTATTATAAAAAAATAAAATTTGTAATGAAATTGTGTTGAAAATTAAGTATTTAAATGTAATAAATCCCTGAAATTCCTTAATACACCCATGAGACAGCAAAAAAAGTGCCCAAAAATTGAAAATGCAGCATTAAAAAAATTTCAACTGAGAACACAATCACTTCCGAATTGCAATAGCTTCCATTTGATCTTGATATTCTCTAAATTAACAGCCTCACTATGTCAATCAAACACCTCAACACTATTTTCATGATTAGTTGATCTGTGGGAGAAATTTATTCCTTCATATACTTTGACAGGCCAGCAGTAAACATGCAAGTAAAATTATGTACTGTGAACCCTGAACAACAAAATTCAACTCCCTTAAGATTTTTCACACACTGTGTCCAAAACAATTAACAGCAGAACAGTATTCTGTTCAGACAGAAGCTGCTGAGAAAAAGGTCATCTGAAATTACTTCAGCTGGATGAATGAAGCTGCTCAAGTATGTAATTTGTATTAAAAATTTGATTGGTGATAAAATATGTAGGTGACTTTTTTTGGCTTCAAATTCATGTTTAGCATCAATGTATGCTAAACGACACTTGAGATAAGTTTTTCACCTTTTAAATACAACATAAATATATTGTAAATTTAAAGATAAACTTCCTGACGAGCCCAAACTTATGGCAGTGTTTTGATATACACAGAGATTTTAAAAAGCCAGAAGATAAACACAGGGGGAATTGTTTTTCTCTTCTATACAATATTGGTTTCTGATCTGATCATAAAATCTGATTTAATTTTATAAACAACATTAAAATAGACTTTGACAGTAAGAGTGCCATAAGTTTTCTCATTATGCTAGTAACAGCATCTCCTCTCTATCCTTTTATTTTTTACATACTATTGCTTAGGACTTCTCCCCTTTACAGGACCTCATCAGGGTTCAGCTGGTGAGTGAGCAGCATGAGATGGGTGAAAACAGAAACTGAACAGCAAAGAAAAGCCTCCGCCCACCTAACGGGGGGAGCAATTTTCAATCAAGCCAGGACAAGCTTCTGAAGTGACTCGCTGCAGATACAAATCTGGCTACATTCTCTCCAGTGAAGTTCATTCTCTTGCAAGCTTAGACATGCTGCCTCAGTGGCTATTCAGTCACAGAAACTTGTCTGCATGTTACTTTGTGATTATATATAGAGAAAAGCATTCCTGTTTCCTTTCACAGAAGCAATCAATAAAGCTCTGCATCTCCACTCTTAAAGGATAACCTATATTTCCAAGTTAATGAAAACATGTACGTGAAAACTTTTACAGGGCTCTCGTAGGTACATGTATATGCATGTGCATATACAAGCACACCCATATATAAATAAATATATATACCACAATGATGACACTCACATGATAAATTATGTAACTATAGCACAAACACTAACACCTCCAGCAACCACACTGACCATTCAATTCACCTGCCTCAAATCCTGTTGTGTCCAGCCTTCTAACATTACAGTCCTGTTAGCCTCTGTTTAACTATTATTTTGTTAACCTATCAACCTTTTGCCTCTCAAATGTGTCTTCTCTCTTTAGAATTTATCCAGATGAAAAATCTGAAGTTCTTGGAAGATGAGTTTGAAGTCTCAAGGATGTAAGAGTTCACCAGGTCTGGCAAGTGTAGGTTGTAAAACTACAGGAAACTACAGGAAACTGTAAAATCCCAGGTTTAGTCATTTGCTTCCAATAATGGGGCATTCCAACCTAACATCACAGCCTTTTCCAAGGTATTTTCAGTATTCAGAAGATTTTAATAAAGATCTATTATTTTCTTCTTTCTCATAAGGTACCCACAATACTAAGAATTCATAAGTCCTATACACTGGGAAACTAATAAAATTTGTCTCAGTATTATTATAACAAAATAGAATGATGCACAATTTACTCAAGAGATTTCACTTAGCTATTGTGCAAAGACATTCTTGACATCAGAGATGACTCAAACTGTTTTGTCCTTCAACTTAGGATGGTGACACTGCTGTCATACCAGGCCACCTTCTAAACTGAGATACACAAAAAGCTGATGACTCACTTTTATCCTATGCCATCATGCATACAAAAGTAGAACATATGAAATTAAAAGCTCTAAGGAACCAAAACAGCTTCTCTGGTCAACAACTGTTTGGGGGGGTGGGGAGATGTTTAGTACTTAAAAAAATGTAATGTATTACTGCTGGAGGGACTGAAAACAGAGCAATGTACCTGGCCTGAAACACACCTTTATAATGTCAGTTCAGGTTCCTCCTTGGGAAAAATAACTGAGAGCTGGTGCATCCTGCCAGGGGTAGGCATTAAAAATAACTATAACTAGAGCAACTCAATCAGATTTAAAGCTGGACCTGTGGCAGAGAAAAGCCTGCCAATTGATCCAATAATGGCATGCACCCTCCAACCCAGTTTCCCCCTGGAATATAAGACCTTTTATTGTGTTTTGGTTTGGTTTTTTGTTGGGGTTTGTTTGTTTCTTTCTTTTTAAAATAAAACCATCATGTGTTGCATTACAGGTTGTGAGGACCTGAAGTGTCTTCTTATGAGGTTATAAAATGATATTAGGGCTTAAGACAACTAAACAACTAGAATCCTAATGCTTGCTTTCTTTTTCTAACTCTTCCTAGATGAAGTATTTTAATATCTCCCATATGTTAGATAAACATTAATGAATCTTACTTGCACATATACAGAGACTCGTTACTCATATTAGCCAAGTTAATCTGTCACATCTGGCAAAGACAGCACTCATTCAAATCAAACAGCACATGCTAAGTATCAAAACCTACATCTGAATTCTGAGATTTTATGGGAAATGTGGTCTGCTTTAATCTTAATCCTATCAAGAAAATTTTTGTTGTATATTATATGTGGATTAACTTTGGTACGTATTTATAGGCAGAAATGCTAGTTTATGAAAGTACTGTAAAACAGGCCCATTGCATTTCCTATTATGTCCATTTTAAGGATTTAATTTAATATCAAAAAAGATATTCCACACTCAAAAATGTCTTCAGTTTAAAGGCTTTGATGGATTAAAATATGATTTAGGAAAAAAAATAAATGTTTTTCCAAAGCACAAAAATTCTAGCATATGATTTTCATTTAGTATGGAAATCAGAGCTCTGCAAAAACCCATGTTTAAGTACATCCACATGTTTGTTATTTATCTCTATAAGAAGTCCATTGCTTTTGTATGCTAACATTACTCTCCCTAATGCCAACACTCAGATCTGGGCTGTCATAGAAACTGGTTTAAGCAGATGAGATTTTACATTTCAAAAACTGATCAGACCACTAAAAATATTCTGCTGGTTCTGTACCTCAGGACTTCATGCAGGGACTAGTCTGCTGAAGTAACCATAATGATCGTACTTTATTCCGGCCAACATACCTATTTCCAAACTGTTGTTCCTACTCAAACTTTCTGCTCCTACTGTATGTTCTGAAACAAAAATATGTGATTGTAATGCTAACCCCTTTTCTTTACAGGTTGCTTCTCCTAGAGAAGTGAAAACCAAGGGAATAGATACACAGCAGGTGTCTGCTCCACCAAAGAAGCCTATAAAGCTACAGCTCTCTGCACTATCCCTTCTTCAAGAAAAACTTCAATGCCCAACACACTAATGACACAGCTCCCCTAAAAATCTTTATATTTCTCTCACTGGCCTATTGGATTTACAAGACCTGAAAGACTAAATAAGGAGATAGAGAGTGTCTGGGAAAGCCAGACAGAATAAACAAGTTGAAAGAGAAATAATGCCTTTGTAGAAGTTCATGGCAAGAAACACATTCCACAGGAAGCATATGGAGTACTCAGACTGATCTGTGTCTTACTCGTACTTTCAGGCAACCATGGCAAACCATTTAATCTCACTATTTTCCCTGGATTTAATATCAAGGAAAAATCAACACAAAGAGTCTGAAGCCAGTGGTGCAGTAAAACAAGGTTTGCACCAAACCAAGTTTGTACACACCAGTGTGACTTCTGGATGACCCTGCAGTGGTGGCACTGAGGCAACCCCCTGCCACAGAACCCAGTGGAGGGACAGGTTGTCTTCTACAAAATTGGCAATTGGCCAACAATTGCTACTACCAATGCCAGTGTCGAGAAATCTGCCAAAGTTGCTCCATGGTGCTGCATGAAGCCAGCTTAAGTGTGCCACATCACAGCCCACGTAAATCACCTGCAGGTGACAGTCAACACTATGAGCCTGAGGGTCAACTTCAAGCACATCATTACACAGAAGTTTATGTGGATCATCACTGAACATTCCAGGAAATTCAGACTGGTCAAAAAGCATTCATGAGCACTATCACTCAACTGCTGTATTAATTATTTAGTAGGAATTAATGTCTCATCACTACTCCTAATGCACAGAACATGCTATTCAATACTGGAGTATCTCCTAAGGTAAAAGACTGAAAGTACAACAGTAGCCTGCAGAAAATCACACATTCACTACCTGTTCTTTCATATGGCCAGTGATCTGTTTCTTATGTCACAATTATCTGAAACCACTCAAAATAGCACTAAAATAGCACTTTTAAAACATTGCAATCACCCTTGTGCCTCACACTGTTAGAGGATAAAAAGGTACAAAAATATATCTGCAGTACTCCTAAACACTGTGGAGGAAATAACAGCATCAGCTTAAACATCAGTCAAACATATCCTCTTTCAGTGAAATCATTCTGTTCCTAATGATAGCA
Organism: Manacus vitellinus; assembly: GCF_001715985.3. Lineage (NCBI taxonomy): Eukaryota > Metazoa > Chordata > Aves > Passeriformes > Pipridae > Manacus > Manacus vitellinus. The sequence continues at coordinate 42,248,663 of NW_021940535.1, forward strand.
GCATCTCTGCTGGTGGGTCCGATATTAGTCAGTGTATGATCTTGGCTCCAGTTTTAGACATTTGGATCACCTCTTGTAACAATGGAAATTGATGAAGCTTTTAACTGGTTTTCAAAGCTGGTTGTGTGTGAAGGAAGAGTTGCATCAACCGAATGACATAAAGCTGGTATAAAAGCTGAAGTTCTCTGTAAGTGCTAAATAGAAAATGATGGAAACTTAACTTACAGCTTTTGAAAAATATATATGGATACATCTCCAGTGATTAGGTATCTTGAAGTAATACAAACAGCTTTTGAGCAAAAGTAAAAGACAAACACACATGCACTCAGAACAGCACTCTCTTAAAGCTCAACACTGACTGTGGTTTTTTCCCCAAGAATTTTCTATTTGCATAAATCAATACAAATAATGTATTTCTAGGCATTTGTGAATATTATCTCTCATATTGACAACATGAAAAGTTGCAAACAAAATAACTATGCATTAGTGCTTACAAAATGCCTCTGACCAGTATCACCCTATTCCTATAGGTAATGAATTCTTGCAAAAAAAAAGTGTAGCTAGCTAATTTACTCAGAATCACACATACAGTATATGGTAAAAACAGCAACTGGATCGGAAAAAACGTGGTGATCAAAATGAAATTTAGATAATAACAGGAGTATCAAATGTTCAAGTTCAGAAGAAAATAAAAAGCAATCCCATTTGCAATTTCTATCAGGGCTGCTAAACATTTATATACTGTTCCAACACTCTTGTTATGTCACTGTTACGAATCCTGCACTCACTAAAATACATAACATTCTGCTCACTTACAGCAATTTGACAGAAAAACAAATGAGAACAGAAAACTGAAGGTTTCCCATGCTGCTGAGTACAAAAATCATGAAATAAAATCCTGAATCCTAACTTTGAATTGCCTTTTATCAATAGACAACACTCCCTAGAAAACACTTATATGATAATTATTATTTTTCTAGTATTCTGCTTACATGAAAGTTAACTTGCTGGTTCTGAATTCAGAAAACAAACAGTAAATGACAATTGTAAGAGCAAAATATTACTAAAACATTATTGACTTTCAAAGAGTATGAGGAAAAATTAATTGGCAGATGTTTTACATAGCATAATTAACAGTTCATTTCAATGCACTGTAACCAGATTAAGATAATTATGCTTAGAAACAGAAATGTAATAATGATAAATTACTAGTTTTCATATTACGGTCAATTTCCTACATTCCAAATAATCACCACATTTAGAAATAGGTGCATCTGTTCCATGCTGTCATCAGCTATACAAATGGCACAAACTCATGGCTGGGTGAAACAATGTTTCAACCAAGATATGGGAGATTTCCTTGCTTCATAAGTAAACAGCACGCCAGCTCTGTTCATAAGCAAAATAGAAGGCAAAACCAGTAGTCCTGTTTTTACCAGGGCACAGTTACTGATCAGAAGCTGAAGATGCTGGAAAGCTTGAATTCTGTGAGTCGAGCAAATTACAAAATCTCCTCATATGGAAGTTCAAGACTGAGAATATAAGAATCTGTATTCTGTGATAGCATATAAAATACGAAGTTATATGCTTTCTGTATGGGTTGTAAGAAGTAACTCTGTCAAGGATTTCAGGTCACAAATCAAGAAAAAACTGATCTTCAAGGTTTTCATTTATTACATCTATGAGGACTAACTACTGCATCCTAGTGCCACAATATTAATGTAAACCATTTCAAAGTAACAGTTACATGAATGTAACCCCTGAGTGCTAAGAATTTACTGATAAATTAGGCTTGATATTTGAGATTTTATTTCAGGTCTTCCACTTTCAAGGTTATTTTTTTTCTTTTTCTTTTTTTAATTTCAAAGGTGCACTTTTCTTCTATTTCCGCACTAAGGAATAAACAACAAAAAAACCTCACAACCATTTTGTCTTTAAATTAAAAACAGACTTGCATTTCACCTTTCTCATTTCTGTAGCTTCACTGCTTTCATCATGCTTTTTTGTTGAGGTTTTTTTTTGCTTTGCTTTCTACTATCAAGTCCTTGACACTTGGAGACTAAAACCTCACAACTAACAGCACAAAGATCAGAGCAGGCACAGAAATAGAAATTGCAAGATTAGAAATCTCAAAGACCTGAAAAGTAGACAGATGAAAAATAAATAGGTATTGAGGCAGAACCAAGGAAAATAAAGGAAAGCAATGAAAAATACTTTCAAAAATAATAATAAAAAAATGAGTAACTGTATTATTAATGTATAGCTGAGGAAAATTAGTTTTGTAGAACTGGATTATCACAGTTATCCAAAACAAAGTAGATTGGTAGAAGGGAGGTAAGTGTAATAGCATTGTGAATTATAAATATCCACTGACACCTTTCACATTTAGTCCATTTTTTATTCCCACACTGGAGTAGACAATATAAAGAGACCTAGTTTTCCTACTATCAATCATTGTTGTTCTGAGTCTTCAAATAAATAACAAAAGAATCCCAACACCTAATGAATGAAAAACACAAGACATTAGGCATTTTTTTTTATATAGTGAGCAGGTTTCTAGCTTCATTCCCTCAGTAACCACATATGTTTTCCAACTAGTTTCCATATTTCCAAGGCTTGCTAGGGTTTTCTGGCTGTTTTCTTCAGAAATCCCTAGCTACTCATACACTATCTGTCCCTCCTGGTTAACAAGCAATTTCTACCTCACATCTAAAGAGAACAAATGAGAAATACCTATTCTCTTTTGGTCTTTCCTTGGATGGGTCAGAGTGTTGGTTCCAAGAATGCCAGAGAAAGGGTTTCACCATGGAATTTGCTCCAAAACATTAACTTTGCAAGAGATAAGCAACTGATTTCTATAAACACCTTGCAGGAAATCTGCCTTATCTTAATGAGTTTTTGGGGCAGAATTTCAACTCCTAAAACCAGGATAATTTTATAAGGTTGCACCCACACATTATTCTCAATGGTATCCAATTTCAGCTAGAAATACTATGCTGGGCTTTGATCTTTGATCTCCCTTTATATCAGCAGTACGTGGTATGAAACCATGAAGATAAAAACATACTGTACTCTAATGAGATGCACTAAAAAGATACTGCAAGGCATGTCTAAAACAATGGTATACCCACGTTTTAGAGGGGCCTTATGCAGATGACTTTCACACTAGAAGGACACCAAAAACCAGAAGGATAAAAGTGAATATTGCTACATTCAACCCAAATGCCCGTTTTAACAGTTACATTCCACTGGCCTGAAAAAATAATAGTATCAGCCAATGTACCCTTGACTATTTCACTGAGATGGCTCTTACATCTATTCACTTAGTCCTGACTTTCTTTTTTATGGCAGACACCATCTCACCATTGCTGCTAAGGCATTCTAAACCAATTGGACAAGCTCTTTCTGGTTTTCCACAGCTTAAATAATTTCAAATCCCCACATGTACTCTCTCAATTTCTCCGTAATCTAATTTCTTATTTAATTTTTAAATGGGTACCTAACTGAATGGAGCTTCTTGAAGTATGTTTTTAATTAAAATACAGTGCAACTTTAAGGTAATATATTATAGTAATATCCTCTGCTAGTATTTAATGAAATAAACCTTTTATTTTAGAAAAACTTGTTATATGTATTAGTATATTGTGTATTGAACTGATCCTGTTCCACTGACTAAAGTGAGGAATATAAACAGTATACAACCTCAATATAAAGCCTCACTGACACATCACATACAGACCAGTTTCAGCCTTCTTAAGGTTGAAGTTGATACTATTTCCCTATAGTTTCTTAAAAATAACTAACACTAGTTTGCTATGAGGATACAATTAAAACTTAAACCCCAGCTGCCTAATTTCTGTGTTTGTATCTCATATTTCAGTCATATAATCATGATTAAAACAATTAGCTTCAATATGTAACCCAAGTTAACAGTCTACTCTTATCATTTAACTTTAGGTCGTTGGCTGTGTATAAAAGATGTAATTTCAAATAGCACTTGAACGTATGTAATAAATGAATTGTATATAATTTTTAAACAGTATTTGAAATTACATTAAAAAATGCATTTAAAATTTAAAGCTACAGAGAGCCATCTACAGTATATAAGATGAAAGAAGGATCTGTAAAACTTTGATGGAGAAGTGCCATATCAAGTTAAAAACATTTGGGAGTCTTCCAATATGGAAAAGACAAAGCTCTTACCGTTTCCTTTGGAATTTGTGACTGGCTTTGTTCTGCATTCTAAAGGAAGTAAAAAAAATAAATAAGAACACGACTACATATGACATATACTATCTATCATCATGGGGATAAACAAAGAGCTCTAATTCTGATGTGAAGTGGTAATGAAAAAATGAAGGGTGTTTGTCACAACTCTGACTGAAAATTGTCTAAACAAGCACTAAAAGAGAGGTGAACAAAAATAACTCCAGTGATCTTGTGGTAGTGCACCTGACTTTATTTGGTTATGGGGGAGGTGACTATCTGGGCAAGGAAGAACCATGGCTGCTTGCACCATTTTCTGGCTGAGGGAAAGTTCTCATTCAGGGATGTTCTCCCCTGGCCTTTCCCTTCTGCTTCGAAGTTTTCAAAGAATGACCTCGGTAGTCCAGATGAACCCTTCCAAATATTTCAAATGAGTACCTATTTTTTAAAACATCCATTCTCATTTTAGCAAGGGATTCCCCTTTTGAGCATGTTTGGATGAACCAGAACAACAGCACTGGATATCCCAGTACAGGAGGGTTCTTTCAGTTCACTGGAGATGGGACACTCCTGTACTTTGCATTCCTCACCTGTGTCTCAGGGCACATAAGGCAGACACATGTCATTGGAAAATGCAACCCCCAAACAATTCTGGAAACACACGTAAGGAACTATGGCTCTTCCAAGCCCATATTAAAACCCATATGAACACTCAGGAGACACCTTGCTGCTGGCTGGCTGATCACTTTTGGGTTAACCAGCTATTTGTTTCCATTCAGCTGGGAAACAATGAAATGCTAGGGTTTACTGGACATTTTTGCTTTAGGCTGTTTTGAAGGAGATTCAAATGATAAAGCACAAAAAAGTAGTGGCTAAGCAGTAACACAAACATCCAGTTAGCTTCAACCTGAAGCCAACAACCAGTAAGGAAAAAATGATGAAGGAGACAACTACCAGAAACATGTAAAGGACATATATGTACCAAGGGGCATATTAACTTGTAGGGTACTGGAGATTAACTCTGTTAGCTAGTCTCTGTTGATACTGAGAATATAGCTCTAAAGTTAAATAAGCCAAGCCAATCCTTCAGATTATTCCCATAGACAGTAGCAGCTCTAAGAAAAGGCTACACAAGTTACATGAGGTAACCACAGTGCAACAGGAGCTTTATTTAACCAGAGTAATCCTCACCCCTTTCATGAAGGGAGGGAGCAAGGAATATCTTTAAGAGACAATGTGCCTCTACCTCACATTAACTTGGACAAGCCCTAATAGATTACCTATCTGGCATTAGGTAACTGCAGAAGCAATAAAAATGCCTGGTATTCTGGTGAAACATAATCATTCTTCCAGATCTTACTGGTCAGAAAAGTTGATTTCTGCCAATTTGATTTTATGCCCTGCTTCCACATTTTACTCACTTTTACCATGATGTGCTGCACTGCACATGTACATACTTCCTGACCTGATCACACAGGCTACAAAGATTCCATAATAACCTAAATGGGCTCAGTTTAAGAATCACGTAAGTTTTCGCTACAACTAGTTTTGTAGGTCTACATAGTCTACATAGTTTTGTAGGTCTCTTTCAGACAATAACAGCAACATACATCAAAGACATTAAATTCCACAACATTCCTAAGTTTATTATCTTCATTTTACTCAAAAAGAAACCCAAAGATACTTAACTTGTTTTCAAAAGTCATTCAACAAGCCATAACTCAAAACATAAAATCTAAACACCTCTTTTATTGGGACTACTATCAGTACAAATGTTGGTAAATATAAAATGGTTTAAATATTGACCACTCCTCAGCAAGCAACAGCAAGTCCTGCCCTTTATGAGATGGATAACATCAAATGACATGATTTTATACATACGATTTTTGAGACACATCTCATTTAGTTACTATTTAGAGCACACAAATGTAGAAATAGAGAAATAGGGGAAGGATGCAAAGACAAATTGTTCCTAGGTGGTCAAAGAAGGTTTGCATGTGAAAAAGATGAACTGACATGACTTCAGACTTCCCCTCCCTGTTTCGATATTATTATTTTTTTTTTATAAAGCTAGTAAAAGTCTATGAGAGGAGCTGGTTGAAAAGACCTCTTTTATTTTTTCTTTTAGGACCATTTCTTACCAGAGAATAAAGAACAGCCCTTATGATGACTTTTAGTTCAGCACCTTTCCCAGCAATTCTGCTCCCACTCTTTGACAGCAGCCAGCAGTGCATGCCTAAGAGTCCTTCATATCAGAATGCAAACAAACAAGTCCTTATGGAACAGAGGATCATCACAGGCATGTACTGTCAGATCCTCACAATATCATTTGTTCAACTGGAGCTACAGAAAAACACACCAGTTCAGATCTGATCTCTGATTACATAGCACAAAACCCACCTACTACCTGACACAGCCATGACTGCCTTCCTTATGCTGGTCTTTGCCAAAATATTTGAGGGAGTATTGCCTGAGTTGCAGCAGGGAGGCTACTGAGGTTGAACTCATTTAAAGGGGCTGATTTGCTGTTATTTTAAAACTACTTCAAGTATTGCTATTAAATCTCTGCATTACTCACATCGTATCTTTGTTTACAATTATTTAAACAAAATCCTGTGTCAAAATATGCGTTAAAATATCCTCATTTTACCATAGAAATAATATACACAAAATTAAGACATTTTCTTACTTCTAAGTTTATTTAGAAATCTCAAAAAGCATTTTCATTCACCTTTATGTAAGATAGTAATACTGTGAAAATTACAGCATATACTTATAAACAGATGGCTTTCACTGTTCCAGTGATAAGTAGGGCATAATAGGATCTCAAATTGTTTATTTCTCTTCATTTTACGACAGTTTTCATTTCAGTACTTGAAGTCATGTTCCAAGAATATTAAAGTAAAAGTGAGGTTCATTTGTGACCTTCTCTGTCACTTTGACTTCCTAGGTTTAATTGTAGTTTTGAAAAGTAAAAGGCTAATGTTAAATGTCTTGAAATGGCCAAATGAAAATTCATTCTCTTTGCATTCAAAATAACACAAATCCAATAGAAAAATGAAGCAATTAATTCATCATACTTATATTTGTCTATCTTCTCACAATAATGCAACTAAATAAGTTATTTTTAGAGCTGTACATAACTGCAACAATACAAATAATAAATAAGTTCAGCAGTTTAATCGAGTACAGAACAAAGTAAAACTGCTACATTTACAGTCTATCTTTTCATAACAGAAATTATCTTGAATAATTATCAGAGAAATATCTGTATACACTATGCAAGTGGAGCAGGGATAGTATGAAACACCGTTTTATTTCCATTTAATGTAAATTTCTCAGAAACATCTTCTGAATTGCCCTGTTAAATTAATAACTGCAGGGTTTCCATTCCACAGAGATTGCATTTCTATTTCTTATATCTGGGATATTTGGATAGAAAAGTATTTACATATCCTGTTTTGGCATAATATTATATGCTCTAAAACATATTAGTGAGCAGGTAGTGGGAAAAATGGTAGGCTTTCAAACAGATTTGTCCTTATGAAAGATATGAAATAATCTACTTGTCTGCATGCATCCAAATAAAGTCTATGCAATAGCTTCTTCTATAAACATTTTGACTCAAAATAAAGCTCTCACTTATACAGTACCAAAAATACTTAATTCCAATAGCAAATCTCAAAGAAAATATAAAACATGCATGTAAAATATTCTAAATAAAACAAAATAGCTTTTTTTCTTTTTCTTATATTCAGTGCTGGCCAGGCATGTTTACTAGCAGGTGACAAGATCAAATCATTTTCTCATACTCATCTAAATCTCTTAGCTGCTCTCTATTTTACGCACCAGTTCCCTTGGATGGAATGTTTCTTCCTGTCGAAAAATCAAAAGGCCAACTGTCCCTCCCATCTTGGTACTTCGCAGCAAGGACACAACTTCTTCTTGAGTTTTGCCTGTTAAATCGACTCCATTTACCTGTGACAAAAAAAAATGTTAGAAACTAGTAAGACTCCAAACCAGGAAAAACAGCAGAAATTAATAGTAAAAAGTCACGTGAATCATATGGGACAGTATTAAAAAACCCTCACTGGAGTAACCTGCTCATTAGCTCACATTACAGTTTTCACTTAATAGAACTAATTAAATGGTCATCCTTCACAGACAAATAAAAATAACAAGCCAGACAGCTATACTTCACGCCTTTTCAGCAGCAACAGTATAGTCCAGAGTACTCTAAGGTCAACTAATCCCATCTACCAGTATTTCTTACAAGAATTTCTGCATAAAAATCTTTCCAAAACTGGTCCTGTTTCCACATGTCTTGGTGTTATACCTACCTTCCAAATACATCTTGCACAACAAATTCTGACAACAGTAGAAAGTAATTTTTTCCCTGAATAACTTTGGGGTAGCTACTCTTTATCTTGCCTCTGTTCAGCGGTCCAATCCCTTGGCCTCCACATGCCACTTATCAGGACAGACAGGTATGGGATACATGCAGAATTTCCCACTGTATGAGCTAACATCAGTAAGGGAGAAGCCAGAGAAAGACCAAGTAATCTCAGGCTTGCCTGTTCAGAAACATTCTGAAAATGAAGGTAAATCAACTAACGGTGCTAAGCAAGGGAGCATGGTGCTCAGGAGTCAGAAAACCATCTTTTTCCTTCCCCTTGTAAGAGACCATAGCTCACACTGTTGAGATGCCACAGCTGTCATCTTAAATGCTTCTCAGTCCCCTTCTAGCCAAGTCATCTGGGTTACCTTGAATTACAGTAATTACAGAGGGCTATCCTCCAGCAACAATTCAAGCTGACTTGGCCAATTTTGCAGTAAAGTGAAGTTAGGGCACTGAGAGGCAGTTACAGGCTCAGCAGTACCTCCAGTGTCATTTGGCTTAGGGACAGTAATGAAGAGCTGTGGGTGGTAACATCTTATATCACTCCAGCTAGATTTGCAGAAAGATCTCTGCGGTGCACCTATCTAAAAGAAATTTTGTTCCCTTGAGGACATCCTTCCTTCAGGAGGGAAGTGGCCTTGATTCTCTTTAGGACTGCCCTCCTCTTATATCCCTTTAGTTAATTCACTAAACCTTTTCAGGGTACTGCCTTCCATACTTGGCAACATCTTCGATAATTTCTGGTCTGTCACTCCATGCTGATTTAATTCTACTTACTAGGTAACAATCATTTTGCTTAAATTCATTGCTAAGCAGCAATGCAAGACTGTGACACTACATTCAATTAGGACATGTAAATTCATGTTTTTATAGTATGTCTGGGTCCAGCTCTTTAAACAGTTATGTACTGAAAATGCCAGCAACTTCATCTCTTACCTAAAAATAATAAAGCCAAAGAAAAAGGAAAAATAGGGAAACATTTTCCTATAACATAAAATATATTCGCCTTTGGAAGTGAAGTAGTGTGTGGGCACATGCCAAAACACAGACAAACAACATGTAACATTTCCTTACCTCAATTAATCGGTCTCCAGCTTTTAGTCTCCCATCTTGAATAGCTGCACCTCTCGGAAGGATGTTTTTCACATAAATTGGAGCAGAGCCACCAATTGGGACATCTCTTGAAGTAATGCTAAATCCCAAGCCTTCTGTACCTGCATAAAGAATGTACACTGCTAGTTAAAATGCACATTTTATATTACATATTATTTTTACTGAGTAGAATGTATGTATACCTCACTGATGCAATCCATGAAAATACATATAAGATGTAAGAATTACTGCATGGCAAAAAAAGAAAACAAAAGGCATCTATAAGAAGGCTATAACTGAAGCATTGAGTCTGGGCACAGGTGGCTCAGCAGGCCCTCCCTGCAACTTGCTGTTCTGATGATTTCCAAGTCATTGCCATATTTTCGACTTTCTATTTCAGATGAGCTAAGTGACAAGGAATCAGAACAAAGCATATCTGATACCCGATCACTGTCTTCCCTCTTGTCAATCTGGATCTCATCAATGATCCTTTCTTTCTCTTTTGCAGCACTTTCAACAGTGACAGTCAGCCAATGGTGCTGGCCATAGGGCTTTGTCAGCTCACTTATGGACACTGGCAGGTGACAGAACTGGAACTCAGTGGTCTCATTTCTTCTGCTCTGAGGGATCTTGGGCTGTTTTCTTTTAACAGCTCCTCTGCCCCAGGGCTTCACCCTGGCTCTCGCTGGGTTCCACCCCATTGTCTGTTCTGCAGGCAGGGAACAAACCAGGCTGCCACTTTTGCTGAGATGTCCTGCTGTACATCCAAGTGACTGACTACACTTGGCTAAGACAGACTGAAGCAAAACAAAGATATTTAAGATGACCTGGAGAAATTCAGAGAGGGTGTCGTCAATATGGCAAATGAGACTTGTATTTAAGAGAAATTATGCCCACAACTAATTATTGATAGGTACCACCAGCTCCAGAATTCACAAGCTGAGAGGGCAAACAGAAGCCTTTCCTACTACACAGAAAGCTCATTTGTGATCCTCTCTTTGATGCAATCTGTCCAGTGTTATCAACAACCCCTGAAACTACAAGTTGAAAACTGTCACTCTCCCTCCCTCCCCAACATTACACATCAAGTCTATTCAGGACCCCTCATCTAGCATGAAAACAGATGGCCATTCAGCAGAGACCACCCCAACAGAGTGGCAGCACCTACAACTTCCATTTGAAACATCTCAGGTGTTGACGTGTTTAAGAAGGGGAAAAAAAACAACTGCACAACAGCAGCCAGAGAGAAGAGTGAGAGAAAGAGCTCTGCAGATCCCAATATCAGTGCAGAAGGAGGGGGAGGAGGTGGTCCAGGTGCCAGAGCAGAGACTTCTCTGAAGCCCATGGTGAAGCCCATGGTGAAGCAGGTTGTCTCCCTGCAGCCCATGGAGCTCCACAGTGTAGCAGAAATCCACCTGCGGCCTGTGGAGGATCCCACACACAGCCTGAAGGAGGCTGTGACCTGCTGGAAAGCCAACCTGTTGGAGGCTCCTGGCAGGAATTGTGGCCCTATGGAGAGGAGCCCATGCTGAAACATGGTTTGCTGGTGGGACCTGTGACCCTGTGGGGCACCCACACTGGAGGATCCTGTTCTTGAAGGGCTGCACCCCACGGAAGGGACCCACACTGGAACAGTTCTTGAAGAACTGCAGTCTGTGGGAAGGACCCATGTTGGAGATATTGGTGGAGGACTGTCTCCTGTGGGAAGGACCCCACCCTGGAGCAGTGGAAGATTGTGAGGAATCCTTCCTGTGAGGACAAAGGAGTGGCAGAGACAATGTGTGACGAACTGACTGCAGCCCCCATTCTCTATCCCCCTGCGCCTCTGGGGAGAAGAGGTAGAGAATTCATGGGCAGAAGGGAGGGGTGGAGGGAAAGTGTTTTAAAATTTGGTTTTATTTCTCACTATCCTACTGTGATTTTATTGGCAATAAATCAAATCAGTTTCCCCAAGTGAAGTCTGTTTTGCCTGTGACAGTAATTGGTGAGTGACCTTCCCTGTTCTTATCTTGACTCACAAGATTTTTGCTATGTTTTCCCTCTCTTGTCCAGCTGAGGATGGCAAGTGATAGAGCTGCTTGGTAGGCACCTGGTGTCCATCCAGGGTCAACTCACTGTAACGTTGAAGACTGAATTAATTTCTGTCTTACTGTTCCCCATGTTCATTTGTTAAGTCTACTTTATTGAGCAGGTTAATATTCACACATGAAAAGAAAACAAGAGTCAAATATAGTCACCACTAGTCTACCTACAGGTTTCTGAAATCTGCACAATTATATTTGATTAAAATTTAGTACAGTATGTTTTACTATCAAGATGATAAACATGTTAAGAAGTAAACTGACACAGGTGACAGGGCTGGGCATGATATAATCTTTTAAAATCTTCATCTTGAACATAACTAAGTACTCCTGTATGCACAGTAAGGGCATGTAGTTCTTATTGTTCAGGAAATTTGGATCAGTTTGTCTAGGCTAACTATAATGAGACAACTTCCCTTCCTTCTGCAGCATTTGAGATAGCTGACATTTGAATTTGAAAGTCTTCATCCACTTTCAGGCCAATATAAAATTTATCAGTGCTGTTACACAGAGAAGAAAAAAAGATATTAGATCTCATAACATGCATTTTTTACTTAGGAGACCTCACAATTTTAATGACACTTCAAACATTCATAGAGCTCTTTAACTCCCAGCAACATAGAAGATGATCTGTATAAGGATTTTTTAAGGCACATTTCACATTTTTATGGAATTTATCTTTTTCTCATTATAAGGATCTGTGTTGAATATTGCTCTTTGAGTATGGGTTTTGTCTGCTAAAATTTCTAAAGTAATATCTGAACAGGAACGCACTCCCAGGACAATATTTCATTATTAATAAGCTTAATCCCCATAGCCTGATTACAGCATCATTACAGATGTCTGGTTCACACACTCCACTTCAAACCCCCATGGAAAAAACAGAAGTTGAAACATTCACATTACAAATGCACGCAGGATATAAATCTGGACTGTGGCATTTTCTGCTGTCAAATCTCCAGAAAGCCTTTACCAAAGCCTCCAGAATACCACAAATCCACACTGAAGCCAGACATTAGCAGAAGAAAATTCTAATTACTTGTTTCTGTGGAAAGAAGGGCCCTCAACTGGGCCGTGTTTTACTATGCTGCTCTGTGCAGCTTTGCATGAGGCAGCTTTTGGGTGCTATTTTCCTTTTACCTTCTCTCTGATTCAATCTGCTATTCATGCACCATAGCTGCTCTTAGCTGTAGGATACAGCTTCATAAGCTCCTATGCTTATTATATATAAATTAGATGCTCACAAGACTGGGAAATAAATGGATACATCCAACCGAGGCCAAAAATAAATACAACTTCTGTGACTGAATTGATTTTAATTTTTTTTTTCTTTTTATACACACAACTGATTTAGTTATCTCTACTCCATGTATTTCCATTCTCCTGTTGATAGAAATGCATATAAGATCTTAATATCTTCCTGCTGCTAGAGTGTTTTCAGTTCTTAGGTTGTAAAACTGCATTATAATTATGAGGGAACTGTGCAAACACACTGTATGCTTCTCTGATATTTCTGATTTATACTAGTAATACAGGAGAGACTGGACACACATACAGGCAGAACCACAACATGAGTAGAAAATAGAAGAAATTTCCATATTTTTGAAAACACAGGAGTCATCTTACACAAAACTTTACTTTGCAATGTTTAGGTTATTTCAGCTATGTTCACTTTAATATCTTAAAGATTTTAAAAAGGGTAGATTTTAGAAAGGGTAGAAAACATTTTTCTCCCTCTATAGCTGTCATCTCAGACAACGATCAAATTACACTGAGTGATAATAACATTTAAAAATTACCCACTAATTTGTGTAATTCAAATTCTTAGGCTTCTTTGATAAATCAGCAGCTCTCTCGACAAGTTAGAGCTCCCTTTTTTTCCTGAATATGATGCTGAACACGCCTTCTAAGGTCACATTACTCTCAAGAGCTAAGCCAGCTCTGAGTTGAAGACAAAGTAGTTTTATATGAATAAAAAGGGCAGTTACAATAGTAAAAGAACTATTTTGTACAAACAGAAGAGGGGCAGATTTGATGCTTCAGTTGGTGGTTTGGAGGAAAAAAGTTCTGGTAGCAGTTAAAGCAGGGGGTAGAGGAGATCCTTTCATAAAATTTAATTAAACGTATTTTCAAAATGAACTTCATCATTTTATTTGGAAGCAATCTGATCATAAACTGACAGGATGTTAAAAATTTTATTACTAGACTTTCTTATCTCCCAGTGACAAAGTACTTAATTTCTCACTAATGCTGGGATAACCCTCTTCATTGTGGAAAGACTGTCTGGCACAATGTTTCTGTTTTCATAAGGCTATTCTGCATGAAAAGTTGTGCGTTCCTCACCCAGAACCAACTGCAGGTCTGAATTCTCAGTAGCAAAACGTGCTGCTAGATAGAAACACTGACAGGATACAATACAAAAAGCAAGCATCACCTCTGCATTCTCACTTAATGAAAGGAGAGAGATAACATTACAATAAAACTAAGCAGAAGAGCCAAATGCCCTCTGACAATAATTGGAGCAGACATTGCCCTTCCAAGCATTTTAACTTCCTGCTTTTTCACAGGAGACTCTTTCTGGAGATCCATGTACAGAGGGGTGACTACCAAAATAATTTTCCTAGTAGTTTATGTTGGAAAGCAGTTTTTTATGAAGGACTCAATCTCATGCAAGAGCCAAACAGCAAACATGTTCTCCTTATTGTAAGGGGCTTCACTAAGCTAACCAAGACCATTTTACTGCTCCTAGTTTAAGTCCCATATTTTCTGAATTTGTGCACAAGTAGTCAGGCTAACTACACATGCAAATGACTGCTTAGAAGGCTGACCGCTCAGCTGTCTACAAAATTTCTGCAGCCACATGCACAATCAAGACTAATTGCATGTCCATTTTTATGTAGTTGAGTGATTTGGAACAAGCGTGGTTTTTTCTCCAAGCAAAGCTCAGACCTCTCAAGAAGATCTTCGATCAACCTAATAGAAACATTCTTTTCCCTTTTTGCTACCGCCTGCTAATAGTGATCAGAAGTGGTTTTAAAAAATGGAAATATGAAACCTGATGCACTTTATGGTTCTTCAGTGACTAATAAAACCCAAAATTATCTGCCTTACTTTTGAATCTCATTTCTCAAGGTCATCGAGGTAATTTAGGAATCTACATGCTTCATTTCAAAAGTGACAAACACCCTTATTGCATCTGAACAGGAATTCTAAGAGAACATATCGCTTCAAAAGCAATTTTAAACAAAAATTTAAAATGTCAGTTCAAAGTCTGGCTCAAGAAACTGTGTGGGGAAAACAGGAGAGTATGATGAAAAATGCATGTAAATCTGTACACTTCAGATACATGATGCAGGATATCTTACAGACAAGTTCAGGGTCCTCTCTATATAAACCCAAGTAAAACTAGTAATTGTCCATAGATGTGCCCTACTCCAGAGCAAACATGAAGCAATTTTAAATTAACTTACTCCCAAACTATCCATGGCATCTTATTTTTGTCCCTAATGACTTCTTGTAGAAAGGAATTTGGGCACAGTAGGGATGAATATCACCATGTTATAGCACTGAATGCCCAGTCACCTGGTGGGACTTGCAGTGCTTCAGATTGTCTCTCTATGTAAGATGGAGCATTATTAACCACAGAAAGTCCAGCAAGCCAAACAGGAACCGAATAACAAATTCTGAAGAGTAAAGAGTCTTGTAATCCTGCTCAAATCTACAATTTAAGCATTTTTCTTTGTTGTAGTGAGCAGAGATGCCTCTGTTTCAGGACTCACCATTTCCTAGAACACAGTTGCCACATCCTTTCTGTGATGAACTTGGTAATTGCTACAGTTTTCCTGCTGTAAGGTATCCTACAGCCCTGTCACTCATTTCTTTCCCTGGAAGCTATTCTGTTTTGCAAGAGAGAAACATTCTTTGGGTCGAAAAGGAAGAGATGATTGTGATTCCCATGGTAAGTAGCTAAGTCACCCTCTGAAAGCGGGGAGATGGGGACTGAAGTCCTGATTCACTGAATACCTCAGAAAAAATTTAGTAAAATATTTGGTAGAACTAGGACCAACTGAAATAACGTGACCTCAGTTTTGACATTTTACTTAAAGAATTAGATATTTAATTTATCTAGACAAATATGTAGTTATAGATAGAAATTATATGATGCAATGAGCATTGTATTTAAGGTCAATCAGGTTCATCATGGCTGGGCTTCGTGAACAAAGATTTAGGAAGGCTCTATCCACGTTTGTTACAAGCATGCTGGTGGCTAATGAGGCCAATACGAGATAGACATATCCAATTGACTTAAGGTCAATCAGGTAAGATGAAGTTAATTTACAGATTGAGTACTACAGGCTTGTCTTAGTACAGCAGTGTCAAAACCAGTATATATGAAATCTGAGTAACACAATGTCCAATGGAAAAGTCTTTTGGATGCTTTAGTGAGTATCAGGCTAAATGCTGTGAGTTACTAAGTGCTCAAAGACTGAGCCTTAGACTCATTTGCTGTATAATTGCTTATTCATTATTTATAAGGGTTGGACTAAATTCCTCTCAGTTGCGTTGGCTCAAAGCCTTGCAACCAAAGAATAAAGACTCTGGGAGTGTCCTGGTGTATACGAGGTCAAAGTTTGTCCTAACACTCCTAGTGTTATATCCGTGGCCTTATTTTCTTTATTAATTAGCTGCAAAGAACTATTTTTATTTATTTATACTTCCTGTGTATCAGTTTACACCAAAATATATATAAACATAGGCTCACTGTCATGTCTTGCACTATCTTAATTTGTGTGAGCTATTAAGCTAGACTGTTATACAACCTTAATGGCATTAGAATATCAGCAATAACCCCTACATCTATATGCTAAAAGTTCAGGCCCTGACCTTTAAGGCAAGATAAACAGATATCCATTTTCATTTAGAAAAGCCAACAAACATTCTGCATTGACTGAAACATATGACTGACCTTCTCTTCTGACTTTATTAAACAGCTAAATCCTATGAAAGTTCAGGTTATTTTAAAATGCCAAAACAGCAATAAATATTAAGAAATCATAATTACAAAAGCACATACTGTAGGGTTATCTTAGCATGTCATCCTATATAATAAAGCTGATGCAATATAAAGAAACACAGTTGTAATAAAGAAGGTCTGCCTGTATTGAAAATGAATCAATTCTCATATACTACATCTGTAATCAGAATGTACAGGTTAAATCAAAAGTGAATTTAAAGACAACATCTTGTATGCCTGTGTGCCTTAATGCAGTTTTTAAAGTAATGATGGTGATTGGTGAAATAATTGCTGCCTGTCAGCTACAAATAAGCACATTTGTTAAATATCTATAGAGCCTGTATTATTACAACATCCTTCATTAGAAATAATCATCAAAGGCAATCAGCGTCCCCATTGCACTCATATTTACAACAAACTACTTGGAGGCATCCCTAAGTATTGCTCCACATGTACGTTCTCAAGAGTGACCGAATGAAAGTCAAAATGGGAGGACACGCCTCTTTCTATACTGGATATTAACAAATGAAAGACAGCTATGATAAAAAGCCATCCTTCCTTATGCACATTTTTCTTTAATTTTGCTGTGCGTAAAACACAGCACACTAAGCAGTTTCTATCTCTATCTATAATCTGAGGCAGGTGCCATTTCATCATAAGCAGTATTCTCAAATAAGCAGACTGTTAGGAACAAATACCCCCTTTAAACTTCTAAAATATATTCTAGATATGGATTGCAAAGCTTTTACTAGTGCAAGAGCCATCAAACTTCTCCAGTATGAACTAGATGTTAAAGTATCTTAGGGATCATTTTTCATCAACATGCATCTCCTTTACTCCAAACCCATCTAATATATTGGTGCCAGCAAGGATAAATTACGTTATAGCCTTGGGTGGAGTATTTATGAAACAGTATCCAGTGCAAGATGACCAAAATATAACAACATATCACAGCTGAAAAATCCATAACACACCAAAATTATATTCTTGTATCTTATGGGCAGCTACAAGATCATATTTGTTTCATGCAAAAATATTGTGGTCTAATATTCTATATTCATTTGTTTGTGCTTTTAAATTATATGAAAGATTTATTTCTACTCCTGGCTATGAATTCTTTAATGTACTATCCGAGTAATATTTCTACAGGCTTCCACAGACACAAATAAAAAAAAGATAAAAATCACTGTAGTGACTGAGAGGATATTTATAAGCACACCCATTCCTTACTCAACCAGTAACAATAAGTTTTTCCAAGAAGGCTGATCTGAGCTGATGGCCTAAAGAAATTCTTGAAGGAGCATCAACAACAGAAGCAAACTGTCAACTCAACCTTATGTCATCCAAGTTTGTAGAGCTTAAAATTCAGCAACCAGAAAGAAGCAATCTGGTGGTTCATGTGAAGTTCAAAGAAAGGAAAGCAGAATGATAATTTGACAAGTAGCCTGGTACCTGTAAAACTGTAAAATCTCTACTGTTCAATGCATTGTCTTCAATGACTTTCAATAAAAACATTAATTAATAAATGTTATTAATATTAGCACTTATAATATCCTAAGGGGAATATACTCTGAGTTCATGGAGAATACTGCCATATGGGTAAATTTTTGTTGTGTAATGTAAACACTATTCTTGCTGCTATATCTAACATTAAGCATGCTCATTTTAATATCATAAAGTTTACAGTATCTATAATCCTTTACAAAAATCATTTCCCAAGAGCTAAGAAATACTTGCATATAAATATCTTTTTATATAGTTCAAACTATCTTAAAAGCATCTAGATGGTAACTACACAAAAATACCAAATTTTCTCACATCATAAAAATTCCAGGGATGTACCAATGCATCTACATGTGCACATATAACACTAATGTTGAGATAAGCACAGACCACTTTAAATAGTCTCTTACCCCCATTCAAATTACATTAGCATAAGGGCCAAGATAGGAAATATCACATTACATCTCAGCCAGAGGTTTTCACATCTCAGTGGAATAAAGAAAAGATTTAACTGGAAATTAGAAAGTTCAATTTACCAACTGGATCAAAAACAGTCTTAAAATACAAAGGCAAAAGGAGTTACTCAATTTAAAAAGTCATTATAACTGCAAAGTACAGAATATGGGCCATTTTAGCTTAGTTTTTTATGTTAAATAATTCACCACTCCCTGGGTCTTGGCCAACAGAATTTGAGGCACTTGCTGCATTTCCTTATTAGCTGAGAGACAGAAAACAATGTTAAAGCACTCCTCAAAATGGCCTTTTGCAAACACACTTCACACACACAATGCAGGGCAGGACTCCTGGGCCTGCTATCAAGGACAACTCAGTGCCTTGGCTTCCAAAATCAACCGATTGCATCCCCCGTGCTCCTGTCAGCCATCCTGCCCAACACAACGGCACTGGGTACACATGCATGCACTACACACACATACCTCATGCTATGTGAGGAGTGCACTAGTGCCTTACCTTTTCTTAGCTGTATACTGAGCCTCTTCCCTATTTTTTTGGTGTTATACCCACTGTTTGCAGTGGAGGTGAGAACTTTCTGAGGTGATGGTACCAGGCCAGAGGGTGGTTTCCCTGATGAATTCACACTATGAGGTAGCTGCGAGTAGGAGTCTGTCTGATCGGACTGGTTACCCGCCCGAGATATTCTTTGTAATGTGTGAAGTCCAGAATTGTTAATACTTTTCCCATCAGCATACTGGGAATCGGGGCTGAACCGGCTGGAGTAGTACATGTTCTTCTCGCTTTGGGACAACTGTTCGTACTGCTCTTTATTTGCCGCAGGGACCACGTGGAACCAAATGAACGGCGTACGCATGGCTTGGCGAAACATATGCTGTGCTCTAGGTTTCAAAATGAACAGAAAATTAGCAAATTAGGACTGGCAGGCTACAAGGCATTATAAGCATAATTACTAATGTTAATTAAGCAACACGAGCTGACAGACACGTTGCACTCAAGCATAAACCATAAAGCTTGAATCTGCTCACTAGTCTATTTGGTCCGCTTTTCACTAAGGTTTATTGCTTTAGGGCAACACAATGGTTAAACATGCTTAACAACTAACGTAGCAAATACTGAACTCAGAATAGCGAAAATTTCAACCACACTCTTGAAATGCAGACAGTTCTATAGCAGGACCGCAGTGCCCTTTTGTTTTGAATTTTGCTAATTGCAATAATTGTGATAACAGTAATCACAGTGACAACAGAATTATTAGAATGAAAATTATACTTTATAAAAAATTATGTATTCCATAATTTGGTGATTATATGCAGTCTTGCAACTAGTCTAGTTTACACTTTAATTTTTGTAAGTCAGTAGTCTTTCAGAATACAATATTAAGAAATAGGGAAAAAAAATGCTCAATCCTGTAGAGAAAAAATACTCAAATCCTGTACAGACAGCCATTGGGCTCTAGGTCATGATCCAAAGTCTACAAAGTCAACAAGTCTCTTCACAGACTTTACAAATTGTGATTCATAACCATAGAACAATCAGAGACAAGCTGCTTTCAACCATATGGGACAGGGTTATGTTCCAATTCAGGTTAGAGTCAAAGAAATTAAAACACATTTCAAATATACACTAAGTACAAAACGATCAGAACAAATGATATTCCTTTGGTCCTCAACATGTTATGGATTTTAGAACAATATTATCTTTGAAATTACTCATTTTGTGCATACCTCTTTTTTTTTCTTTCAATTATCTGTGTATGAACTACAATCTAATTTCATTCTTAAAAGTCTTTCATCTTTCTGATTCACCATTTCAGGATTCTACCAAGACCAGACAACAATGGAGCAAATATTTATCTCTCAGACTTCTCCAAGAAGTTTCTGCACATTGCACCTACAGTTCTCACACACACAAAACCACACATGTTTTTAAAATGTTAAAAATACAGCCTCTGTGCTGTCTGCTTATATTGAACAAAGTGCATTGCAAGTATAAGAGCAAAATTCATATGGGAATTTCAGGATAAACTGTTTAACAATGTAAGAAAAAAATCTATGATGTACAAAAACCAATCAAATGAGAATTGCGTATACTCTAACAACAATAATTATCCTTAATTTTTTCAGACTGACTAAATATAAGTCACTAATGTCCCTTAGTGACTCTTTTCTTTATTAGAAAGGCAAACTTAAAGATTTTTCTCTTACTTTCCTCAAATTACTGCAAGGTGCAGTGTTAAAGATCAAATAATTCAATGTCACGTGTAGTAAGAACACTTACTGTTCAAATCTCCTATTCCGAAGGTCTCCATCATTAATCCTGACAATACAATCATTCTCACGAAAAAGGTTTTCTTGTTCAGCTTTTCCACCCTTCTCCAATCGCTTCACCAGCAGTCCCAGGGTTCTGGAACATTAAGATTACAAATGATCACTGTTGGAATAATTTGCAACATAGAATATCCTACTGATTAAATATTTTATCATAACCATTACAGAAACTACATTTTAAACCATCTTTACCTTGAAGTAGGATACCATAGTTTCAAATAACTTATAAGCATTACCTGAATTATTATCCCTTTTCCATAAAACAAAAAGCCCAGGTGAATCAAGCATGTCAAATGTAAGAACGAACAGGCAGTGTGATGACAGCGCGTCCGTTCTTGCATAAGGCCAAGATTTCTGAGCAGTAAAAGCTCCAAGAACCACCACACATCTGAGAGATGGCATTTTTTCTGCTAGTTAACTGAAGTTAAACAGGTTCAACTTAAAATATGAATTTCTGAATTAGCAGAGAATACCACAGCCATCACTACTCCTTCTGTGCAAGTGAAACGTGGGGTCATCTCACATAATATGCAGCCTATAATGAAGGAATGGATAGAGAATTCAGGACTGTCATGCAAACCAAATGCTCTTATTTTTAAATCCTGACTTTTTTTAATAAACAGCAAAGAGAAAATTAAAAACTTAAATGTAATTTTTTAATTCAGCATCTTAAAAAAATTATTTAACTGAAGATAATTTCCATTTGAAAGCTTCTGTGCAATGAGTTAGTCACCTCAGTCTAGTGCTTACCCGTGGTATCATCTTAAGGACATTCTTACACAGAAAAGGTAAAAAATATTCAACCTGAAATTATGAAATGGATCCTGAAGAATGGATTTCACAGGTACTGTCAGGATAGCATGAAAAGTCAGTGATGTTTCTATACCTGAACTCTAGGTTTGAAGGACTCAATCTTCAGGATTATTCTTGCATCAACACTGCACTTGATACTTTTTTAAAGATCAGCTCTGCATTGAAATCCCACAAGATGTATCAATGGGCCAAATTCACATGATCCAAGTCAACAACATTACTTTTTCAGAAGTCATTTCAAGGCATGGCGTGGAAAACACTTGGTCACGTAGCAGGAATTGCAAGATCACATACGTCTTTTAGCAAAAAAACTTTCAGTGATCACAGAACTTCAGTTCACACATACCTCAAAGTAAACGAGCAGTCAACAATGTTTAAAAGGACTCCTCATGTGCTCAAAAGTTACATATGCACTTGAGCACTTAATCAAACAGGTCAGAAAAGCAAAATTAACTTATTTCTTCCACTTTAAATTCTTCATTTACCAATTTATCACCAACATATGCAAATGAGACATTTATTTTACAGAACAGTCATACGTTTTCTCCTACAAGGCAGATGAAGAGTAAGAGAAACGATCCTAGTAGTATTTCCACTTTGGAACCACCTAGAGACACTAAGATATGATGTTGAAAGGATCTAAACATGTAAACAGACTGTGAGGAGAAAAACAACACAAAGCATTCTGACAAAACAAATCCTCAAATGAAGCTCGAGTCAGACATTAACATTTAAGTGATGCTATTCCATTTTCAACTGATAGGAAGTGTTTTGCAAAAACCTAATGAATTGCACCTTTGACCCATCTGGGGTCCCATCAGAGGCAAAACTTGTTCCACTCTCATTTGGTTCCCAATGGGCTGTTTGAGTACAGTAAGTGATACTAACTGTGACTGGACTTGAGTTCAGGTCAGCTGCTGCAATTAGCTATCTGTCTCTTTGCAGTAACACTGCTGAGCACAAGAACAGGAGAATTCCATAAAGATAAAGAATGATTTCTCTAAAATACATGCATTTCTGAAAATAAAAAAAAAAAATCTGGAAAAACACAATCAGTACTAGTTTGAACCTAGTCCTATCCCTCCCCATCACAAGTTGATATTCTTTGTGTTTGGAAAGTTCTACCATTTGTAGATTCCTTCCAACAACCCAGCATCTCTCACAAAAAAGGAAAATGATTTAATGAAAAGCAAACTAATTTTTCCTAAATTTTCTAAAGCAAAACCAATTCTTCCTTGCTTGCATTTTTTCCTGATCACCAAAGCAGCAAAACCCCTTGTATTATCTAGATATTTTAAGTGGTTTTCTCTTTGCCTTTCCCACAATACTCTAATATTTTGCATGACAAAAAATTCTAGAAGTCCACAACAGCGGCACACTAACTTAATGACAGTGTTGTGCTCCATTTATTGTACTAAAATTTTCTGATAATTATGAAGGTATGATGTCACAGGGAGTAAAGCAAAACAAATTTTTAAATATTTATTAAATCCCTTTTTTCATTCTGTTCACTAAAATAAGCTTTGAAAACAGTCTTGGATTTTTAAGACTGATCCATAATTATAAAGAAATTATAGATTGTTTGATAGTTGCAGAAAGAACTGAAGTAACAGTTATGAATATTAATGACAAAAATGAAAAATACTTGTATGATTTCACTACATTATTTTTATCAGAATTATATTTTTGATACATAGAACACCGGTGGGTTAGAAAACAAGTTCATGACTTTTTCACTTGTGACTTGATGAATTTCTCTGAAGTGATTGTCTTTGAGCCACAAAGGGAAGATACTGAAGAGGATACCTCTAAATGGGGAGGAGAAAGGCAAGCAAATATAAAATTGGGAATGCTACACTAAAGAGAAAACCACTCAAATATTTGAGGAGGAGATGAAAGAATTATGCCTTCTTTTCTTTCACTTGATGTCCAACAGCTTTTTGATGCAGTTGTACTCATCTGTAATGCTCAAAGACAATTTAGAATTTGGATGTGCATGCAATGCTTGCACAAGAGCATACATAGTAATGACAACAGGTGTTTGGTTTATATGGTTAAATATAAAAAATATCAAAATGTCAAAACAATATCTACACAAAGTACAACAATCTAAGTTAATACAAATATAGTACACTATACAAAATAATACAGTTTTTTCATCCCAATGTCTCCACGTACTTGTGATTACAAAGTAATTGCTCTATCAATAGTTTTGGCACAGCATTTTTCTTGAAATGTTGCTTTATACTGTTTCACATTCCAAAGTTATATTAAATTATTATTGTAAGATGCACGTTTACACATGGTTTGTAATTTCTTAAATGTGCTTCACCTAAGCTCTCAAATCTAGTAAAAATGTTACTAATCCTAATCAACAGTAAAATAATGTAACAGATAAGTAAACTACCAGTCAAAATTGTAAATAATCTCATTAGACAAAGGCTACAAGTTCTGCTAATGCAAGACTGCTCATCTTGGACTCAGCATATGGTCCTCATGAGGATTTTGCTTTTTAACAAATGTTAGAGCTAGGTTAACCAAGGCATATAAAGCTAAAGTCACTGAGAACAGATTCAAGGCTGGATGAACAGCCTGAGTCAAACCTAAAACCAGGATCCTCACAGTGCCTTTTAATTTATTTAATTTTTATATAAAGATATGGGGCAAAAGATCCCTTTAGACACAGTTCCAGAAACAATTTCCAGAATGAGATTCTGCATAGCAGAGGAAACTCTACTAGAACTTGCAGAAAATGAATGTTCCTTAATATTTTAGTAACAAAAGCCTACCAATTTCCTACAGCATTTTTTCAGCATATTATGGTTAGATGTAAGAATATGACTCTAAAAAAGGCATTAAGGGAATTCGTGTTTGTTGTTGCACTAACTAGAGATAAACAGAGTAGACCTGATATTGCAAATATGCAATAATCTAAAGACTAATTGGATTATTTTCCCTGCTATATAACACCATCATTAATCCTGACAAGTGGAGATGTATCTCTATTTCAGCTTCAATATTATGTTTCCTACATTAGGAAGACATAAATTTTGAAAGCCTGTAAACTCATCTAGTATAAAGTACAAAAGTCAGTGTATATTTTTTTTAAGCACAACCATGTAGCATACAAATGTATGGATGTATTTGAATTTGCTTAATCTTGCCCAGTTAAAGTAAGTCAACATGGTTTCTAACAAAAATTCTTCCATTATAAATATTTTAAACTCTAACATTTTCAAGAATGAGATTAAATATCATGTAAACCTTTGAAAAACACTCTGCAAGTCTACAATCCCGTTGAAACAATAATTATAAGTGGAAATTTGGTACCTGTGCTGTTTTAGACTAACATTAGCTGACACAGGGACAGAAGGGAAACAGTGCCAAAGCAAAGAGTTCAGTCTTTGTATTTGTTTTAAATACCTAATTGGGAATGTAAGCAGCTGAGATTATATTAGTATTTGCACCACTGTATTTTCACAAGGTTCATTACTCTAATTATACTACTAAAATAAACTCAGCTACATGTGTTAACATTTCACTTCTCAGTATAAATTACAACCAATGATAAAACTAGAAATAAGCAGTGAATGTTTTATTGACATCTAAATTGCCTGAGTTAGTCAGGGTAGTTCTTGAAATGTGAACTCCCCACATGCCATCCAGATGTATGGAAATGATGATAATTTGTCTTAATAAAAACTGACAGTGTAAGTAAAAATAAAAACTGACATTTAGCATCTAGAATATGATTTGACCATCACAGCCCATTGTACGTACTCAGTGAAGTTATTTACCTATTACCTGCAAGCCAACTGTAATGTAATCAGACAGAACAGAAAATAACCAATTTAGATGTTTACATAAAATCTCTAACATGAAAAGACAAAAACTAGATTAAGTGACAAAAATAAGGATTGATTGAAAAGCTGATGTGTAGCAGCTTCATGGAATGAAAGATCTCTGAGAATTTCTACAAGAACATAAACACAGTATAAATTTCCTAGATTCACAGGTCAGAGTAGGCAAATCAGTTTGTTTGTTCAGGTTAAATTATCATGGTTACTCAAGGTTAAATTGGACATAAACTCCTTTGTCCAATATTGACGTCACAGAGCTACTGTGGAGGCACTAAAATAACTTTATCAGATTTCATACCTGAAGTTCACAACCAATTTCCAATCTTCAATAACTACTCCTCAGCCTTTTAGTTTGAGTAATACTTCAAATTAAGCTTATAAAACTTTTTAAAGGCTGACATCAGAGATATCTTGAATTCAGACACAAGAGTGAAGGAATGGTACATTCACACCACAGAGAATTTTTTTCCTCATACATATGTTTTTGAAAACCATGGCTACCTTTGAGACTTAAAAGGCTGGAAATGCAGAGGAATAAATGGAGAGGCAGGCAGCAGATACCTCCTAGTTCATCAAACAGAATATGATCGTTAGAGAGGCACCTTGAAAGCAGTATTATGGACTCTCTGCATAGACAAGGGCCATTAGATATCACTTTCATTTTCATTGTGTCTTGAGTAAAAGATTAAAATTTTTACAGTGATACATTAAGTGATTAATAAACTCCAGAAAATGAAGGACAATTTAACTAAAAGAAAACAAACAGAAAAACCCAACCTACAGAATAGAAAAAGTATGAAACATCTTCTAGCAAGAATCTGTGCATGTTTCAATGTCTACCTGCATTTGAGATTTATCTCTTTTTTTAAATAAAATCTGTTAAATTCATCATTTAAACTGAAAAAAATCAGCCTCTTTTTTTCCATTCTTCTGAGACTTCCTAACATTTTAAAGACATTTAGGATATAAAACAAAAAGACAGATTAAATATTTTTAGCTGCCAAGTTTTAGACGTACAGTGTGTCATGGATTTTGTGGCATACGTCAATAGCAAGAACAGCTGGCAGAGCTGTACATACCTCTCTGTATCAAAGTAACATGCCTGATACTTATTAATGGATGTTCATTGTGAGGTTTTCAGATGAATATCCAAATCCTTTTCTGTTCTGTTTTACTAAGTAGCCTTCAGACTAGTCTTGGGACTATGGGATTACAACTTCCATATCATTATTCACAGACATTTCTGATGTTATCCCATATATGCCTTGCATCAGTTGAATCTCCTTCCAGAGACAGACATGGCAGGATTTCAGAAGAGCAGCTAGGGTATAGAGCTTGAGAAGATTTCAAAGACTTAAAAGTAGAAGAGGCCATATAATGGTAAATTATGCTATAATTACTGTTGAGCTTGCAGAGAACTTGATGCATCCCTATTTAAACATCAGCATATCATTCCCCATCAGCCAGGATTGCTCAGATGCTATTCTTAAGGGACTGAGTGTTTGCTCTCATCTCTGAGCACCTAATAAGAAGGAAGGATTGGTGCTAAAGGCAATTTTGCACAGATTTAGAATTTTCTTTTCTTTTATGCTGTCCTATCATTCATTTCCTCTTTGTTCTACTCTTATCTAAACACTTTCTCGTTTCTCTCCTATTCTGTCCTTCCTTCTGCTTTCATTTTCACGCCTCTTATTCTGCTTAGCACTTCATCTATGCCATTACAAAAATGTTCAAGTAGGTTTGCAAACAAAACTTTAATCCTGAAAAATGCACAACCATAAAGTGATGAACATGTATACCCCTTCTCCCTTTTGATAAGGTGAACAAACTCCGTTAAACAAAAACATATAATCAAAATGGGCAATAATGGACTGATAAACTTCTAGAGGCAAAACGGAAGGATAATAAGGAAACATATCCATAGAAGAAAGTTTTATCATGTCTTTACAAATCAATAGTACTTTTCCCAGAGAAATACAGAGCTATTTTTTTTTATTTTTAAAAAAGTCTCACTTTTACTGGGAACAGAAATAATTGGTAGCATCTATAAAGATGAGGCAGAGACCCTTACAGATTTTGTTCAAGATCAAAAGCCAATGCTGAAGAGATTCTTACTCTAAACCCTCAAAAAACATGAAAAAGTAAAATATTTTCTCAATATAAATAAAGGACATAGTTATGGCACATAATTTTGAGAGCTTTGAAGTGTTTCCTGGGTGGGGGAGGATTTTTTGGTGAGAGAAGGCCCCTGCTTATTGCACAGAGGGAAAAAAAGGTGAATTGCATATTATGTTTTTATACTTTTTCTCTTTTTAAAGTTATTGATTTAATAACCATTGCCTACTGAGTAACATTTTTAAAAGCAAAAGAAAGGAACTGCAAGAAAAATAACTGAAAACACAGCATAACTGGAATTCAACAGCAAGTAAATAAAAAACAATATTGGGATAATGGACTAATCTCAATGACATATTAGATCTTTTCTTTCTGGACATCCCTCAAAGTCTTTACTGAGTCCTGTGTTTGGTTTTGTATATTTAGGTTCCTAATGAGCAGATCCCCTGCTCCAGTAAGTTAGTTGATTGTAGCAGGGAGCCTTATGCTTTGCAGCCAGAGGAGGAACAAAGAGCAGCCATGTGCCAGAGTGAGAAACATGTAGGCAGCATATCCCTGCCATGCATATGCTCTCCCTCTGAATCTATCAAAAGGAGAACCAAGTGTGTCTTATCTGCTCAAAAGAAGTGGGGAACCAGGAGGGGGAGAAAAAAAGAAACCAAAACCCCCACCAACGGCTTCAAACCTGAAGCTGGGTGTGTTCTTTTGCCTGCCCACACTGCAAGCAGCTGGAGAAAATGCCTCTGTCCTCACTGAAAGCATGCAGAGGTGTGGGCATGCAGACAGCAAAGCAGCAGCACAACCCAAGTGCTTAAAATCAATCCCAAGCCATGAACTCTACTTTTCTTTCACTGGAATAAAGAGAGCACAGGAGAAATGTTTTGGAAATATTGGAAATCCTTCCCAACTTTGCTTTTCTACACTTTTGAGAAATGGAACAAAATGTCTCCTCTCTCCACCAGATTATTCTGTGGAGGGTCAAAAAAATTCACGTGGCAATTGCATGTACACCCATTTTTCTGTGAAGTGAGTTCTAGTATTATGAAGAAAAAGGGGATGCGTTTTATTAAAAAAATGATTTTCCTTGTAACAGAATTTAGTTCTCCAGTATGTCCTGATTCTAACCATCTATATTTCAGATTGAATTCCCTGTAATAAAACTTTATCATATAATTACGCATGGCATCGTTAGCATCCTTTAAAAAGAAGTGAGATATTTTATTTCTGTGTTTACGGCTTTTTCATTTAACATGCTCTCATTATGTATAAACAAGTTTCAGACTTGACAACCACACGAACAGCCTGGAATTGAATTCTACTTGAGTTAAAATTCTTATTCAAAGTGTCAAAATACATATTTTAACATCAGTTTTATTAAATAAGTACTTAGAAGGCAGTCAATGTTCTTAAACCGGTCCTTTCCTTGGCCTTGACACTGTCTAAATCCCAGATAACTGTGTGAACATTTCAACCATTTCTAACTCTATGGGATTTACTTCTGAGTATGTTTGAAGTACTGTTCACTTATGCCCTTTCCATCCCCACACTGAATTTACTGAATTTCAGATTATGAAGAGAAGAATTTATCACTTCATGGAAGTTTGCTCTTAATACTTGTAGTCCCCAGAGAAAGTAGCCTTAAAGTAAAAATAAAATTACATTTTCTTGTAATACATGTCAGACTATGAAAGCATTGGGTTTAAAGTAAAAACTGCAAATAAAGCTCTTGTACTGTGTTTAAAATCCTATGAAGGTATTTGGTATAGAAGGAAAAATATCTAAAATACTAAAGCCTTTTTTAAAGTAGGATATTATTATTTGAGAAACATACTTGTATAGCAAGTCAGGTTTGCTCTTAATTATAAAACTAAAATTGCTGTTGGGATGACAGATGTGAGAACATAACACTCCTTCATGTCTAATGAAAGATTACTTTTAACATGTGTATTTGTTCCCCTTTTCCTTAAAGAAGTAAAAAACAGTGTATACTTAGAATACGCAACAAAAATAAAATTTGCATATATTGTTGAAGAATTATAATTTTTCAAGATAATAAAAAACATCCACCACTAATTACTACAAACGTTTAGTTATTTTTCTGAGATTGTTAATAACCCTAAATGCTAAAACTCTACTTTAGTAAAGGAAGCATTAGAGATTATATATTGTATTAATAGCATCCACCACATCATATTTTTTAATGTAAAGAACTTTCTTTACTCTTTTTTTCTTTGTAAACAATCCAACTTCAGGAGTTTCA
Source organism: Manacus vitellinus (assembly GCF_001715985.3). Taxonomy (NCBI): domain Eukaryota; kingdom Metazoa; phylum Chordata; class Aves; order Passeriformes; family Pipridae; genus Manacus; species Manacus vitellinus. Next base: position 42,278,807 of record NW_021940535.1, read on the forward strand.
GCCTATCATACAATAAAACAGCTTCGCCTTTCCCAAAACCAGAATGTTTCAACTGGTTTTGCTACTTCATTTTAACCCCAACAGATGGGACACACGAAATTTCAAAAGCACGGTGATTGTTTCCTCTCCCACTCTTATCAAGCACGGGCGTAGGATGCCTCTGGTTTAGACTCCTGCTGTTATTTGGAAACTTGTGGCTCGAAACAGCAAGGAAACGCATAAATATCCACTTGAATTAAGGCAGAAGTTCATAATTTTTAAGAGTCCAAAAGGAAATGTCTTTATCCTTAAACTTCCCCTGAGATTACAATAGAATCTCCATTAAAACAACACAGTTCTAACTCTTTTTAAGCAGGGCCTTTGAATTATAGAGTCCATTATAAGCACAGAGTCAGTAAACTTGCATTTCTTCCTGCCTTAATCAATGAGACTGCCTTTTGAAAAACAGACAATACTCTACTGAAGGCAAAGGCACACAATACAAAAATTAACACAACCAAGATAAAACACAGCAAGTTACAACTCAATTAAAATCCTACACGATACGTTACCTTCCGCCTCGGGCACTGAAAGGCACTACATGGATTCCCAAAGGCCCGCCGTCATTGGAGACTTCTACGAGCTTTACCATATCACTGTGAGACAATGATGAATGAGGGAATGTGAACATGTACCGTGAAGGAACCGAAAAACCCCACACAAACATACACAGAAAAACAAAACCATTGCAGAAATCAAGTCATGGCGATGAAAGCACTGTTGAATGCTACATACCTGAAGATTAATCTGATGGCATGAAAGGAGATCAATCATCAAAAATAGTTCAATTAATAGAACCAACACAAGCCAAAGAATTTTTTTGTAAACTTAGTTTGCTACATTAAAATAGGTCTCATCATCATCATTGCATGCAGATTTCTTCATTTCTTTCTTATTCTAAAGTTAAATTTAAATTTGACTGTTGGGACCATTGAGCAGAAATACCCCAAATGCCACACACAATTTTTCCTCAGAAGCCTAAAAGCTGATCATAGCACTAGCACATTTTACTTTTTTATCTTAAAGCCGATGCTAAATCTTAACATTAGCTTTCACATAACTAAGAAATAATCAAATGAGAATTATTAAATTTCTAATTGGCTAAATTATTGCAGTTTTGCAACACATTAATTTGTTTTATTGTAATTCCTTTTCTTTATTAGAAGACTGCTGTGTTTCCTTACTGGGCAAAGCTTCCAAAGTAAGATTTAACTATAACATTCAAAACCAACCAGATGTCCCCTGAAGCAACCATGCATCTAGTTTCAAATTATACTTTTTTGCTGTAGTGAGGGGAAAAAGTGGAAGAGGAAAATACAGGTTCAGAAAGAAATTGTAGAAATAGATTGAGACCAAATCTATTAATGTGTTTGAAACATGCCCACATCTGGAAAGGTGGAATATAGCTCATGAACCATAAAGAGCTATAAATACACAAATGAGAAAATAATATATGAAGGCTGAACCTCTCAGAAAAACTGGAAGTGAGAGACCTGAACGGAAGCCACAATCTAAATTTGTGGCTTATGTCTCTCTCTAGTGTTACATATTTTTTCCATATTTCCTGGCTATATATACATATATATATATTTATTTATTTATATATACGCACACACAGTTTGTTCCTCATAAGCATACAAATCAAATTTAATCTCAAAATGGAGCAAAGAGCAAGACCAATGCCCTGTGATGGCAGTAAAAGATTTTCTACTTCCTTCAATAAGCTCTTGATCATATGGGGGCCCATCAGGAAAGCTTACAGCACTTAATCTGGAGTCTGAGAATAACCAGACCACATACGGTTGGGAATTCAACAAAAATACTGTGTTACAGTTTGGTTTACATTTCTTCCATATTAATTTTTTAAAATATATTTTTAAGGTAGCCTTTACATTTGCTGTATGCTTTAACTGATGTCTGAATTTTTACTTGCTTTTTATACAATGCAAATGGAAGGTCTGTCACTGTTAGCTCAAGGAAGTAATGCAACAACAGGAGAGCTGAGAGACTTCAGTCAAAAACCTGTTAGTCTTCAGACATGGACCAGTGTTTTAAGACTGACAGCAATACAGCATTTGGTAATGTTCCCTGTCACAGTTTCTCTATAGGCTAACTTCATGTCCTTCTCACTGTACATTAAGGCTGTTTTCATTGACAGGTGCAAAGCAGCTCACAGGAATCAAGCAACATCTTCAACCTCCAGAGGGAACTCTAAAAGACATCTTTTGCCATTGGTAGGCCTGTGGTTCGCTATGATCAGCTTTTTTCTGACTTGCCATTAGCTTAGTCAGAAAATTAAGGGTTGAGGAAAACATCAAGTGAAAATTTGTGTGATTCCTGGAATTGCCTAAGTGGAAACACAGCTTAAATTAAAAAAAACAAACCAACCAAACCCAAAACCAAAACCCTCAGTTTTCACATCCATTCCACATGATTTAACTTGTTCTACTGCTTGAACAGTCATTTTCCATCTTTTCAAAATGCTCATTTAAGGTCTTTCCACTCATTTTTCTTATACTTTTTCTTTCAAAAAAATACATCTCAAATTCAAATGTTAAATTCTGTAAAACAGAAAACACAAGGAAATTATCACTTCCAAAGAGAGTTTCAATTTGGATTCCTGACTTTCTCAGAAGTTCGGGTCAACTGCTTCAAACAAACATGCAAACAAGTATGAGATCAAAACAGGAAATAAAAGAAGTAGCATATGAGGAGAAGTCAAGAAGTTACTTAAAAGCAACACCACGAAGCATTAAGTTTGACAGAAGTTCTGCAAATTCTATTTAGGAAACAGCATTTGGAATTTACAATTAACAGATTAACAGATTTTGTAAATGGAACTGAGTAAAACTCACTACCTACTGCCTAATAGATGTCACCATGATCTTTATCTAATATTTAAACCTTCTGCACCTAATTCATAACTTAATTCAAATATATTAGGAAGAGAAGACTTATTTTTATTTAAAATTTAAGTTAACCAACTCAAATGATTTAAGAGCAGAACGGATATTTGCTCATTAATTCCATAGCAAGGTATGGATCAGTTCTTTGCAATGAAATGCAAAAAGTCAAGCTTGTATCTTTTGATGAAATAAAATATCATTTAATGTAACTGAGTTTCTAAATTAGGAGCAGCTAACAAAACATCCGTTTTGATCCATTCATAATGTATAAGGCTTTGACCATACAATGTGTGACCCCCCACAAGCATCTTCCCAGTAGACTGTGAACTAGTGACAGGAATGAAGATTTTCCCCTTTGAAATTCTTGCCTGTTGATCTATTTGTACTAGCACTGACCCTATCCCTTCTGTCAAGTTTTCAAAGTTCCATCAAATAAGCATCTTCTTTGAGGCAGAAAATCTACTGTAGCATCAGCACTTATAAATGTCAAGTTTCCAATGCTCATCTTTAACACAGCTTTTTTAAACTGTTTAAAATCTGTTTTAAAAGGTCCATGAACCCAATTGTTTAAAACCAAAATGACACATGACCTAAAAAAGATTGCCCCACTTTCTTAAGAGCAGTATCACTCATACTATTTTGAGTACTTTGCTAGTCTATGTTCAATCTTCAATACTCATCGTTCAAACAATATGTTCTGTCAGTAACTTACTCCAGGGAAAAATTCGTAGCATTTTCCAAGCCAGTGTCTGCATGTCCAACAGGCTCAACTCTGCTGTTGTCCTCCTCTGTTCGATCTTCATCCTAGATATTGAAAAAAAAAATCATTTAAACCTAGATTTAATAGCTTAACTGATTTTAGTAATGACATTTTACCATTTTCAGATTATTGGGGTTACCACATGTGCAGTGGAAATGTTGTGCTTCCACAATTACAAAAATCTTTCCTTTGGTGTCTGAAACTGCTGTAAATTTTGTCACTTAATGCATTTTTGTATTGATATTTGTAATATAGTCAGTTTTATATCATAATTTTACTACAGTTATAAAAGCAATGCTACAGAAGCTATCACAGTCAGCATTTTTTTAAAAGGTAGCAAAAAATCAGCTGATGGTCAGCAGTGTTTGGGGAAACTCCTCCCAGGCTCTCCCTAGGCAGGTTATTGGAGGCTTGACTGAACATACAAGGCAGCTTACTGAGGCTCTTTTACAAAGACTTAAAAACAGTATAAGAAAATGCAGCTTCTTTAATTCCATAAAGCACCAAGACCTCTTTAAACATTTTATCACAGCCTTTATTAATAGCATGCCAGAAAAGACTGACATCAAAGAGGCTCTAATTCTAACCAATTGATTTTATTTTTAATTTCACTTTCCAAAAAGTACATACATTATTCACCAAATGTACAACTTTAATGTCAAAGTTGTGAATGCTGTACTTTCAAATTTAGATCAGGGTAATTCAAGGACTTCCAGTTAGAAGATCTAAACCCACTCTTATACCTACGTTAATTATCAGAAGTTTATACTTTTAAATACTCATGTAATCAAACAGAAAATATTATGAAGTGTGAACAGTAGGTTTTAAACACAGATTCTAGAACCGGAGCCATCAGGTCAGTAAAAAAACTTGTGATAGGTTATGAGTTTAGCACACAGAGTCAGACAACTTATTAAATTATTAAAGAGATATTAAAGGCAGGCAGAGACAGTTGGTAATGTTCAATTGACATTTTCACAGAGAATCTGAAAAGCAGGAGGCTGGATGTGTGAAGCTTCCATGGACTGTAGATAAGCCTTGTGCACCCTGGATAGCAGCACACTGCGTGAAGCCAAGGTACTTGAAGATTGATGATCCTGTGTTTTGAGAGGCTTTAATGCACTTCCTTGTCATCTCTCTCTGTTAAGCACTAGGTAAGTATACATTTCAAAGGTTAACCAGCATCTTGAACCTGCCTAGAACTGCAAGAATCCAAATTAAGGGTTTTCCATATAGTAAAAGTTGCTTACAAAAACAATATAAACGATAATCCATATAATTCATAGATACACATAAGCTAGTGTTTACCTTTCTATATTTACTGATTCCAGCCAAAGTTGTATATGTACTTTATGCATATATATTCTACATGTTCTATATGTACTAAAGTTTAAAAATTAATGTATATTCAAATCTCCATGACAATTCTCATTTTTGCATGTGACAAAGTCACATGCAAAGTTCATAAAGGAAAATCAGAACATTTGGAGGTTCTGAAAAGCATTTCATACAGCATCTTGCAGATCTCTGTTGCCATGAGTTTCTTGTTTTGAAGTTAGGGACACTGGTGACTGTAGAAAACTACAGAACTATTTTTATTGCACTGAAGCTATTATCTGCACATCTAAAGAGAATTCTTTTCATCAGAGTTGCTGATGAAACCCAATTTTGAAATTTACTTATGACAAAAGACAGATGAACATGCCTTTGTTAATACAATGTTTCTGGCAATTTTCCATGTGTGGTCTTTTTAAGCAAACATACCAGAAGTGTATGTACATGTAAGAAGAGACTGAAGTAACACTCTATCTATTAATAGATATGCTTCTGCTAAAAAATAAATTACTGGCTTCATGTTGTGCCATTTTAGCAAATCATCTATATATGTGCAATGTAACCATCATTCATTTAGTACCAGTTGGGTTCTACACTTTATCACCTTTCAGCCCCACAAGCTTTTCCCTTGACTAGTTTAGAGCAAGTCTGTAAACAAAACTCCCCTTGCCCCACTCAGCCTATGCAGCAGTCCTTCAGACTTGCTCTTGATAGACCCACTTTCAGTGCCCTCCTGGGACACAGCCTGTTGTGCAAGACTTGAGCTAAATCCTTGCAGAAACCCTTCTTTCCAACACTTCCCAGCCCTGACAGTATCTTTGCTCTTGTTCTCATCACCTCCTAATGTCTGCCCAGACTTAAGCCTCTTCACTTGTACATTCTGTTTCCTTTCTTTCTGTCCCACCTGGTGGTCCAGAGGTTTATTCTGCCAAGGCACTCAGTGTCATGGTCTAGTAACCACGGTGGTAGCGGATCAAGGGTTGGACTTGATGATCTCAGAGGTCCTTTCCAACCCAGCTGATTCTATGATTCTATGAAGGGAAGAAGCATCCCTGTGCCTGACCTCGAGTGCATCCAGGTCAAAGGAAACAGTCAACTTACCTGTTTCCTGCCTATATCTACCTTTCAATACGAGGATATAAAAAATTTGAAACTGCAAATCAAAAGCTATGTAAAACAGATGCTATCTGGCACCAACACATCTACATTTTGTGCCTTTTGTATTGAGAATTATAAACACAGCAAGTTTTGGAACTGCACTGCCTGTCAGTTATCCAAGCAATTAAGAAACAGCAGCTCCTACATGCCTCTGTCTGGCTTTTCCTGGACAGCAGACAGATCTGTATCAAAAACATGCATGTGCCCATAAATAGGTGCTTAGAGGAGGAATCACAATTCTAATGAAAGCATTACTGCCATAATCAACAGATGTATGATGTACCCTTTTAAAAATCTTTAATATTACAGTAATCAGACTCTTTTCTTCTCAAAATAGTACAGATTTTGATTTACACTGAAGTGAATGGAGAGAAAAATTGGACACCTGCAGAGGGATTTGACTTTAAATTCTGATTTACTAAGAAAAGTAACTAACTAGCTGGGAAAATCTTTGCATCAGGCAATTATTTCTTTATTTGGAAAGTAGTTTTTTCTTCTGAAAGGCAAATTCCACCTGGATGAGGCAAATGAGGAAAAAGATATTTAGAAAAGCAAGAAAGTTTCTGTGAACCCAGGTGGATAACATTGCAGGTATTTCTCAAAAATACATGATTTGAGCAAACACCCAAAATTATAAGGCTTCTTTCTCTCTATAAAAACACTGATTCTGACTATATCAAAAGGTACAGTAGAGCTACTAAAGACAGAATGATTTTTTCTCCAAAATTGAAGTAAGAGTAATTAAAAAATCATTTCATCTTTACAGCACAGAATAAAATTTAAAGGACCTCTTCCAATGTACTTCTACATATCTTGATGTGTTCAGTGTCAAAATTCTCCACTGTTCTAAAAATAAATTAATTATTATTCTAAGTTCTGTAATAAAATTAACGACTCAAAAACTGGAAAAATTAACTGCTCAAAATGGACTATTATGGTTAGTAGTAGTACTTATAAAAAGGTCCATTTCACAGTTCACCTCCAGAGTGTTAATGAAATACATATGAAAAGTTGCCAATTGATTCTGTATTTTTGAAGAAAATCTCTCTATCACCTCTCAGGATTACAAAATCCTCAAAGTTAAGAAATGATAGCAGTACTCCTGCCAACAGAACCTTATTCAGTACAAATGATCCCAAATAGTTCTTTTAATTACATCTTCTCAGGTAATTCCTAAGCAAGATCTGCCTTGTGTCATTTCCAAAGCTCAAACCCCATGCTTTCCCTGTCTTATTGGATATTTTAACTTTCATTACCAAAATATAGCTCCTTTCTCAAATTAATCCACAATTAATACCAGTCACTACTTCATCTTCAAAGAAGCACTTTCCCACTCCCCTCTGCTGTTCAATACACTTCTAATGAAGTCCCCAAAACCAGAACTTCTTCATATTCCCTTGTCTTTTGACCATTATCTGCAGAAAACTCAATAGCAGCCAGGGAGTCTAATCAAATTCTTATACATTTCATTTTTGCATCCTTTGTTTCTAGGTGCCTGATCTAAGAAAGTGCATATTACAATCTTCTTCAGCCAGACACAATGAGAAATGGGCTCTGAAGGCCTGTAAGGATTATGTATAAATCTATCTACTCTGAACACTTAAGCCCCTCTCTCAAATTCAAAAGCAACATCTCCATTCTACCAATAATTGAAAAAAATAAAGGAAGCAAGGGTGTTTGGCATGGGTGGGGTATTTTTCAGTTCAGAGTGGTGTAATATTTATTTCATTATTGTTCAGAAAGTGATGGTGCATTTTAGTGACAATGGTTGTATGAAACAGAGTAACTGCTTTCAAATTACTCAAACACTCCATGGCAAGATCTGTTCCACTGACTAACAAAACACTGATAGTGTAAACAGCAACTATCATATGCACTGAGTAGAATTATAGAATTATTTAGGTCAGAAAAGTTCTCTAAGATCATCAAGTCCAACCATTAATCAGCGCTGTCAGTCTGCAGTATATGTGCTCCAAGATGAAAGAACTGATTTTGGAACCAGATTTAGATACCCTGAAATGTATCTGCACAAGGGCAGGACAGGGAGCTCTGTCTGGGCCTCCTTTACAGTTTTTTGTGCATTTTCCCAACTCCTTCAGAAACTGGTGAGATGAGCCATAATAATTAGGGAAAGTGATGATATGCCATTATTGCTCTAGTGATCATCTTTACCAAATAACTTTGGTAAGTAATTTTTCTCAGGAATTGTTGCTTTCATCACACTCATCCAAAGGAAATACGATGTCGATACCGTTTGCATATTTTAATGTGATGAAAGGACTTACTAAAGCTGTTTACCTGCTGATCTGGCACTATTCAAGAAGCCGCTTTTCTGAAAGTCTTGCAATGCCCAGACTTGAACGAAAGGAAAAGAGGGAATGTTTTTCTTGGCATTTTCAATTAAACGCCAGTTTCTCCTTCATAAACATGACAGATTTAAACTTTAGATATTATTCTGCTGATCTAATACTGATAGCTGTGATAATGTTATTCCTGTATCTTGCATGACCACCATATATGAGTATGTTATTCAGTCAGCTTGGTCCCTGAGTAATGGCTGTGTAGACTGAGACCTGGAGAGCAGCGCTGTGCACGTGAGGATCACAGTGACATTCACTTTCCCACGGAGCAGCAGACACTGGCTTGTTTGTTTTCTAGTATTTTAATTTTTTAAATTTTAACATAGTAAGTTCCTCTCAATACCAAATTGAAAGGAACCTTATCTAACATCCAACCGGTGCTTTAGATTTTATTGTAGAGAAGGACAGATTATTAGTAGCAACAAGCTCCTGACAATAATTTTTTCCTCATCCAAGACATAAATAAAATTATGCTTATGCTATTAAAATATGCCCTTCCCTTCATCTTTGCCTTTTTATTCTCTTGCACTTCCCTGTAATGATGATGGAAGAAGAGACATATTCACTATTAGTCTCCTGGCAGCCATGTTTTATAAATGTTTGTTTGGTCCTTGCAACATAAAGTAGGTTCTCTCTCTCTCTGTATCATCAGCCTTGATAGGAAACAGCTCCTAAGGGACCTATTTTCCTGTGTCTTGACTAGCACAAATACACAAGCATCAGGCTTTTGTGCTAATGTTCTCACTTTTTGATTAACCGGCTAAATCTCCAGAGAATGGCAATTTTCAATCAAATCTGAAGAGCAGTTACAAAGATCACATGGGGAAAAAACAAAAGTTATTGAATACAAAAGATAGGGTTTCTCCCTCTTGAACACATATATATGCACAAATAATTAGGTGAGAGCTTTGTGGAATCTACATCAGTCTTATACTAGGGGTGCTGCTGTTATCAGTAATCCAGGGAGAAAGAAACCTTACATGAAAACATCATCCACTTAGACAAAAAAAAAATGTGCACAAAAAAATTAAATCTTTTATATATATATATATATATAAGTTAATATTCTCTTTACATCTTAATATTCCCCATGTTATTCACATCCTTCTGCAGATGGTCACCCTGCAATTGGAAATGGCAATATTCATATAGTTTTTATATGCCTCACTACTCTAAAATGAAATTTGCCTTGCTCAGTCAAATCAATGAATAGATAACACACAGACAGAGAGGAGTGAAGAATGGAAGGGATTTTCCAGGTCTCTGATGAATATCAAATTCATCCCCTGCTATCAAAAGCAATCATCTCTTATTTCCCATTTATTAAACTGATCAAGCTGAGCCTTAAACCTGTTGGCTTCGTGATAGCACTATTTCTGTTGTGAAGCACCTTAACAGGAAATGTTTTTATAGATTTAAAGAGAGATGAATTTGATTTCCTATTGTCCAAAAAGCAGAACACTAGATAGCCAATGAATATAATTTGATACAACTTTTCTTTGACAAATCTATAAAACAATTCATTCAGTTTTGACTAACATTTTTTCATTCATAATGACTCCTCTTTAAACATGTATTAAAAGCCTTGTAATGCTAATAACGTCTGAACAAGTCCTATAGTACCCAATTACTTTGTAGCAGGTATCAGTGTAGAGGTTTACTGAAGTCAGTAGTCTTTAGGGGCTCAACAACCTGTGATGTATTACTGAAATGACACACATATGTTCTGTAACAATTTGGTGGCACATACCTCTATCACATCCCTAGCCAGGCTAGTGGCAGGAGCACAACACAAATATTGCTTGGCCATATAACAGAGCTTCCACTAAAACAGCTTTTTACTAGATTATGCTGCAGTTCATTCTTTTTACAGTAGGCACTGCAGACAGCACTTCTCAGCATGAGAGCCTTTTAAGAGTTTAGTAGGTTAGAAAAAAGGTTTTCCTGCTAGTGAATTTAACCTGGGACATTCTGATGGTTCTGCTTCTTCACAGTAAAGAAAATCTCGGACATGATCTTACAGTGGTAGCTTGCCAACAAACAGAATGAAATGCATTAGAACTCAAAGAGGTTTTTTGTTATTGATTGAACATGCTTCTTAATTAATGCAACTCAATGGTCTATGCCTACCAGCAGAGAAAGATTATTGAGGGGGGGAAAAGAGAAAAAAATTATTAACAAAAAATTGCAAACACTCAGCAACTATACAAGGCAAACAGCACAAAATGGGATCTGACAGAGAAAAAGCCCACCGTAATGTCTAAAGTATTTCACAATGTATATTGTAATCATATTTCACAGACTGTATTTGTTGTTTGATTGAAAACCGTAACATTTGTTTTCCCCGGGCTGAGGTCATCCCACTGTGGATTGTTTCAGTGACTTCTTCGGGACACTGACAGTCCAAGGTGGGAGGCAGAGGGAGGAGGTGTGCTGCAAACTGATAGCTACCGGAACAAATCCATACATCTAGGTCCTCTACAGATGGCAGGTATCAAATGGATAGCAAAAATATGTAGCTGTTCCCACCAGATCATATTTAAGGGACATTTTAAAGAAGAGTCGAGTGTTACTGTAGCACAAAACTATTTCATGGTCGATCATTTTGTAACAGCTCTAAATCCACAAATAATATGCACCACTGTAACATTAATAGCACATTAGAAAATATTATAATGATGATAAATCAGTGCCTTAAGTTTCTGTTCATTGAAAAATGGTTAAATGGTTGCCAAATTGAACCTGATAATATCTTGATGACATATTTATTTTATTGAAGAGAGACTTAAGATGAAGACAACGCTGGGTCTTTTCTTAATTCCTACACTGACTTGCTATACAATAGTGGCAAAAATCACTCAGAAGTGCACTTCTCTATTAATATGGTGGGGATAATGCTACATGTTTGCAAAGGCAAAGATAAGACACTTGGATTCAACAATTGAAAAGCAGAAATATTAAAATGCACCTCAGCAGCAGCTTAGGATGCTGAGCCACAAAATACCTCTTGTTCAAAGATACTGACGAGCTTCCTCTCTTCCTTTACTTAGCACGTAGTAACACCTGCAGTGCACAACCTATTTTTTAAACATTTTCCTAGATGCAAAGTATTTGCAGAACTAAAAAAATTGAAGTCATTTCATCATATGATGAATTTGTGAGACAGTTCACTTACAGAGTGACCTTTAAGCAAAACCAACCAGAGATAACACGAATTGCCAGAAAAGATTTGGCAGGACCAGACAATGCTTCCCAGTGCTAACAGTGATGCCTGTTGGGGAGTCCACTAAAATGTGTATTTAAAACCCAATGTAATGATAAAATCAACTAAAAGATTAGATGCACTAACCTCTCATGTGCTACATATTTGTAATGCATAAAGCATGGATTGTCACACTTTTACTATTAAGGAAGGCATCTAAAGAGTTTTCTGAAGATCTGATCAATAAGAAATTGTAGATGTGTCCACTGTATTACAAAGAGAAATAACTCTATCATAGACGCATGTACGACTATATCAAATTACCTCAAATTGATTGTTGCCTTAAAGCAGGTTCATTATTTGTAACTCCCTAGTTACAGTTTTCATTTTGCTTTCTGTTTTTCCTTACGATCCAAAACATACCTGTTTCACAGGCAAAAGTATGTGTTCTTTGTTTGTTTTAAACGAGGCTTATCTGCAGAATATTTCCATGTTCAACTCTCTGAAATTTTATACTCTTCTCAAATGATTCACAGGCTAACATACAGACCACCAAGATCTACCAGTCTAAAACAAATACTAAGGTTCATATTAAATACAGATTTAAAGTCTTACTTTGTTGTCAGAATAATGGGAAGTATTTTTAATGGAAATAGTAATCAGTTTTTCTTGAAACAAGGCTATAATCACAGGTGAATGTCTAATCAAATTCCCCTGCAAAGTTTGGTCCAAAGGCCAGGCCTGGTTATCATCTGCCTTGTATAATGCAGGAATTACCTCAATTACAGAGACACCTCCACATGGTGAGCCAAAACAAATGTAGCATTTGCCATGTAACCAACATACATTTGGTTGATGTTTTCATATACTATTTATTTTCTCTTTCATCGTGTGAATGGATACATACATATGCACCTATATAGAACCTCCTGTTAACTCACAGAATTCCTGCACATACAGAGAAAATTGCCCCTGCACTGGTAGACGGTGCTTCACTTGAATTATTTCACAACAGGAGTGATTTTTACAAAATGAAGTCTAGTTTTCTTCTAGAATTTGAGTTATTTCTACTGCACAAATCCAGGTAATACAGACCTGGGGTTCCAGGACCAGCAAAGAACAAAAAAACCGCAACAAGCAAAAAACACACCAATATACTCCTAACATGGAGTTACTATGGCATTCAGGAAATAAATAAATAAGCAATAAATATATATATATATGTATGTAGAAGGCCACAACAGCAAAAACATTATTTTGTTCTTAAGGTAAGAAAAAAAGTAAATTACATGGCATTGGTACAACCACACTGTGTTTGTTTTTTCTGTTGAGTAGCCTAAAGTAGGTCAAGTTAGGCACATCCATTAGTTCTCCTATAAATAGATCCACACTGAATTCACCTGCTTGTAACTAATGTAGAGCAACAGAATTTTAAATACTTTTCCCTTTAATCTGACAAGTTAGTTTATTCTGTATATAGACACTAGGAAAAAAAAAGTCATTAAATCCTGCATGATTTTTAGAAGCCAAAAAAAATGACAATGGAAACGTGAAATTGGGACATACTTTCCCTGCAGAAAACCAAATGTACATGCCTCCACCTCTAGGTTTAGAGATCTGAAATACTTCTGCAGACATGTATTATAGATAAGTCACATACTTTTCCCTTGATATCGAGACAAAGGAAAGGAGACAATTCTGCATTAATCACTTCACATTTTCCCTGTAACACTCCTGAATATATTATTATTCTCCTCACCTTTTCAAAGACCGTGATTTTCATCCTTCTGAGGATTTTTTTTTTTTTTTAGATACAAAAAGCATTTCTTATTTAGTAACTTGAATTTGTCATTAGGCAATTTTCAAACAGGTCTCATAGCTCTTTTATCCTTTTTCATTTCTTTTTTCTTTTTTAATCTGAAATGGTCCCTTGTTGCTTGATTTGCAGATCTGTATCAGCATGCGAGGATTTCACTAGCTTCAGCCAAGTACAGAACAGTTCAATCCCCTGGAGCATTGAACGTAAGAGTCAATTTAGAAGCAAGCTAAAAGTATAGCACTCTGTTCTCTGTCACACAAAACATCATTTTACTTATACGGGCATCTTAATAACAAAATTCAATTCTGGATATTTTTCTCAGCATGGCTCAAGACTGTTCAGAAATGACATCAGAAAGCTTACTGTGGACTTGGTTTTTTGAAAATTGAATTAAAATATCTGTTTTCCAGTAAGGCAAAAGTCTGTACATTGGTGGGAGTTTAAACTCAGGACATATTCTTTGAGTTATGTCTCATTTAGGAAATAGTACTTTCAAAGGTTTTGGTTTTGTGCTACCAATAATCACCATGCTAATTTCACCAAAAAAAACCCATAAAAACATAATTATAGAACCACAGAATGGTTTGGTTTGGAAGGGTCCTTAAAGATCACCTAGTTCCAACCACCCTGTCATGGGCAGGGACACCTTTCACTAGATCAGGTTACTCAGAGCCCCATCCAATCTGGCCTTGAACACTTCCAGGGTTGGGCATCATCATCTCTGGGCAACCTGTTCCAGTGCCTCACTGTCCTCACAGTAAAGAATTTCCTCCTAACATCTAACCTAAACCTACCTGTTTTCAATCTGAAGCCATTCCTCCTTGTCTTATACTACATGCCTTTGTAAGAAGTCCCTCTCCAGCTTTCCAGTAGAGCATGGTGCTAATAAACACCAAGGTCACGAGTTCAATCCCTGTACAGGCCTTTCATTTAAGAGTTGGATTCGATGCTCCTTGTGCGTTCCTTCCAACAGAGAATATTCGGTGTTTCTGTAGGCCCCCTTTAAGTACTGGAAGGTGCTATAAGGTCTCTCCAGAGCCTTCAATTCTCCAGGCTGAACAATCCCAACTCTCTCAGCCTTTCCTCATAGAAAAGGTGCTTCATCCCTCTGACCATCTTCATGAACTTATCTGGACTCACCCTAGCAGGTCCATATCTTTCTCATGATGGGAGCCCCAGAGCTGGATGCAGTGCTCCAGCTGGAATCTCATGAGAGCAGAGCAGAGGGGTAGAATCACCTCTCTCAACTGCTGGTCACGTTTCTTTTGATGCAGCCCAGGACATGGTTGCCAGGTCATGTTGTGCTTCTCATCAATCAAAACACCCCCAAGTCCATCTCCTCAGGGCTGCTCTCAATCCATTCTCCACTCAGCCTGTATTTGTGCTTGGGATTGTCCCAGTCCAAGTGCTGGACCTTGCACTTGGTCTTGTTGAACTTCATGAGGTTTGCAGGTGCCCATCCCTCCTGCCTGCCCAGGATGGCATCCCTTCCATCCACACAGCTTGGTGTCATTGGCAAACTTGCTGAGTTAATATATATCAATATATATATCAATATAAATATCAATTCCACTGATATTATACTGTTTTATCATCTTCCTAAAGAAAAGTCCATGGGTTTCCTCTCATTTAAACCTCTCATTAAAAATTCATAAGTGATTTATCTCCACTTTGCTAGGATTTGCTAGCATATAGCTTCAGCTTTTGACTTTTACATTTATATTCATACTGATAAAAAGTAAAAACACCTACATATCTGTTCCAAAAGGTCTTTTGTGTTACACACCACACAGATGGACAAACACACCTGAGCTAAGGGATCCCTGACTTGCACATCTTAAAGTTAATTCTTACAGTTTTGGCCCTGCATCCTCTAAAAGAACAAAACCATGCAAGGTCTTGGCCCCAAGTCCCAGAGGAGGAAGGCCCCAAAGGGAGCCCCAGCACTGTGACAGTGATGCAGAACCCTTGAGGCACAAGTCACCCAAGCCTGCTCTCAGCTTCTGTGTAATTTTGAGTGATAAGATTTTAACACTTTGCAGGTTCCTCTTTTACTTCTCTTTTGCTGAATTCCATTCCACTTTTTTTTTCCATGTCATCCTTCACTGAGAAACTCCACTAAAATTGCTTCAATTGAGTTTCCCTGTTATGTTGTAGAATTTTCTTTTTTGGTCTTTTGCACAACATGGATTTTACCTTAGGCACCAAACAAATTCACCATTTTAATAACAGAAAATACTATAGCATTTTTCATTGTTCTTTGCTCAATTTGTTTTGTTGAAATCAACATGAAAAACAATTTCAAACTTCTCAGTAAATGCTTCATTTACAAATGCTTCATTCCAAGTGCCTACAGGGTTACAATCTGGTCTATGACAATTTTATTCATTTTTTAATCAAAAGCATTAAATCAAATTTAAAATATATACTACTCAGTACTTCTGTAGTGCCCTCCAGCACAGTATGGCAAAAGCACTTCATGGACAATAATTACTTTAGCTGCACTGCACCCTCAGGAAGAAGATTAGAGGTTATTCTCCAAACTATTTATTTGAGGAAACTGAAGCACCAAAGATTTCTTTCCATATTTTTGAGTTCTTCTCCAGCCTTAGATGCTTTCAGTTTTGAGTGATGTCTCTGAGATAAACAAAGCCTTACTTTGAGAAAAATGTAAAATATTTGCATGTGGTCCTGAACTCGACCAAAAAGGCCAGAAGCTAAAACAGCACTTCAAAAATAAAATAGCACTAAGCATATTTCTGAAAACATCAGAAATCTCTAGACCCATCACTGCAGACAGTACCTGTTCAGGGCAGCAGACCCAGTACCACAGGCCCCATCACCCCCAGGTGGAGAGAGGCTGGGAAAAGCACCTATTCCCTGGGAGCAGTTTGGTCCTGAGCCTGCACCAACACATGTGCTCGTTGTAATGCAAAACTCTTACATGACATGTGACATAACACAATCAACAGACCAACTTCATTAGCACCAGCTCACTAAGCTATCTAGGGACCACCAAAGATGACCTCTTTGTTTAAAATGTACTGAGGAACAAAGTGTAGGACATCACACAATTGCTAGAACCACAGTGCCAGAAGCATTCTGCAAGCTATCTGCAAGTTACACAAAAAAAGAAGGCATTTAAAGAAATAACTCATTTATTGCCATTTGTTGCAGCAGAAGAGACCCTAACTCTGCAATAAAATTAATTCTTTTTAAACTTCTCAGAGACCTTATTTCCAATTATGATTCTTTCCCTTTCTTTTCCACAGCAACTCAAAGCAGCTGGGACTGAATTCAGCACATGTGATGGTGGTGCAGTATTTCCAAGCAATTCTACTTCCATCCTGCAGCCCATAATAGCACCTCAGCCTGGCATTTCATTATCCTGCAAGGACAGCACAAACCACAAATGTGGTTGTTGAAAGAGGTAGTCTCATCTTTTCCCATCCCCAGATGGTCATGTTTGGCACTGGATTCCTCTGTCCACCTTCTCCTTTCAGTTTATTCAAGCATTTGTATCATTATACAAAAGATCTAAATTAAAATTAATGTTTAATAAAAACAATTTTAATTGGTTACATTTCCCAGGCTGGTCCAGTTCAGTCTAATTAACAGCCTCATAAAAGCTTAGGGAGGCACAAGGGAGGAAACAAGCATGGCCAGGACTGCTTCTTTCAGCAGCAGAGATGACTTAAAATGTCTCTGACGCTGTGGCCTCAGACCAGTGTTTGAAAGGATACGGCTCATCTGCGGTTTCACACACAGCTCAAGGCATTCATTTCAGCATTCAGTAACTTGCACTGTTCTATGTCCAATCTCATCCCTCTTTTATCACCTCCTTCAAAATCCTACCTATTTTCAACTAATCTAAATAAACGTGTCTTGTTCACTGAAGTTGCTATCTCAGCAATCCCCCTCTTCAAAAATGAGCAAGCCTTCCAGGAATAAATCCCTCTTGCCTTTGCTGACCTATTTTCCATAATTTGTTTTTCTCCCTGCCAGTTTCTAATCTATAGCAGAATTTCATTTGTCACCACATAAGCAGTTACCTAAACAACTTCATACAAATTACTCAAACTTGACCACCTTAGAGGAGACCAAATTTAGATGGAGGCACAACTACACTTTTAAATGCTATTTCTTGAATGCAGTAAAAGCTAAGATGCATAAACAGAAGGAAAAAATCTACCTGTCTTGTGGCTGAATTTCTCTTCAGCCATTCCACCCCAAAAAAAGGTGAAAATATGGGAGTCAGATATGCATTAGAGAAGCATGCACCAAGTCCTTGTCTTCATCAAAATGTCATAGCCCTTTATGCATAGATGTCTACATAAACAGTCTTTTAAAGTTAACAGCATTTTTGTGAACAAAATTCGACAAGGAATCAGAACAACTTTTGTCAATTATGATTAAAAGAATATAGACACTGCTAAACCCCACATTTAAACATTATGATTTTGACATAAGGTTTTCTTAGCTGCCACTTAATTGGTTATAAGCTAGCTAAAGCCAGGTTGAGGGCTTTGAAATGTGCCGGAGCTTGTTATCAATTTCCCATAAATCACACTTGAATCCCAGATGAGCCAATCAATTAAGTTAGTCCAGTCTAAGACCTCATTGAAGAAATGTTTATTTTGTTTTAACTAATCAAACTTATTTTCTGAGCCTGGAAAAAAAAATACTTTCTGGGAAACCAAAGGAAAGCAAGCATTATTACCTTCCCATTCTGAAGCTTTTTTCTTCAAACTATTAAAGGAAAGCTTGAAGTAACCTGAAGAACAAGCAAGTGCTGGGGTTTCAGTAAGAAGTGACTTCAGAAATCAAGCTGCACTGAGAGTTTCTTTCTATGCATCCCTAGGCAGGATCTTCTACTTTCCAGTTTCATAGGATACATTAAATTTCAGACTAACTACTTGGGGTACCCCAGCACCTTGTTATGGTCAGCTCTGGCTCTTGCAGAGGCCAGTGCAAGGACACTACTGGCCTGCCAATACTTCTGGCTAGATGGGAAGTAGAAAATCAGCTGCTTTATCATCACAGAACTAGAAGAATGAACCAGAGAGTGAACCATTGAAAAAAGATAAAGGTTACTGTATCTTGTATTAAAACTGATTCAGTATAAAGAGAAAACCAATTTATTTTAAAAAAATCAGAAAATTCTGTGACAAAGGCTGTTGTTTCTCACTGAGATTAATAAAGCTGATGGTGTTCTCACAGAATTATATGATTTGAAGAAAATATGGGGAGAAACAAAACAGGTGAGTTTAAAACTTGTTATTTTCATTTACTATAATTAGCAGATTCCCCACTCTTTTCTTTTGTGTGGTCTGTTCTCAGCTACTTACAGGCTCAGAATGATTCCTTAATATTTACACTTATAATCATTTTTCAGTTTGATTAAAATAAAAACAAACAAGAAAACTTAAAGAAATATCTTGCACACATGCATTCTAGACAACGTAGGCAAGAGGAATCCTTAAAATGAATGAAATGCACTTGTCTTTCTCTCTTTGCATACAAACAGGTTGAAGGCAACAGTGAGCAAAAAACAAGAGTGTATATCTACACAGAAACAAAAGAACATTAAAACAATCTTTAAAACAGAAAAGCTGATACTTTCCAAAGGGATGGACGGTAAGATAATGTTCCCTAAGGAATTAATAATCTGGAAGAGTAAGTTAAAAATAAAGTGATGAAATTTGCCAGCAAAACACAGCTTAGGTGTAAAACAATCTCTTAAAACATGATCAATGAGCTTTGCGAGACTTTACTAAAGCACAGTGGCAGACTGTGAAGCCTGGTGACTGAGGAAACTGAAATGTGAATTAATGTAAGATAAAAAATTCTGAGAAATGCCATCTAGTCTAAACTTCAAAGGGAAGAATCTTGGAAAAAGTAGCACCTCTCAGAAAAAAAAAAAAAAAAAACAACACAGTAAAAATAACCATAAATTAAAGAATTAGTCTGTGATAATATTGAGGTATATTTAATATATCCAGGTTTTACTGCAGCATCAATATTTTTGCAGCAAATTTAGCTCTAAAAGTAATTTCAAATAGCAATTCCCAGTCTTCTGCCCTCTTGGGGTAAGTATGGATGAATATTAATGTAATATGTACTTATTTGTACCGTAGATGAATAAAAACAAAATAAATGGGCAACTGTATAACATCAAATATTAATGAAGAAAATTAGTCAAAAAGCATAAGTAGCAGTGAGAACAACAGATTACTGGAAGGATGACAATACTCTTCTGTCTTATTTACCAACTCCACAACACCGGAGAAAGAAGACACAGAGTGTGCCAACTACACAATGTATCAACAGCTAACCCACAGCCCAACTATATGGAAAAGTACTTTCTTTTATTTCTTTTAACCTAATTCCTGGTCTTGCTAACCTGCATATAGCACAGAGTTTGAAATGCCTGACATGGAGCAGACAACTACATTTCCACTTGTATGTCTCCTTGGACATGACTGGAAAATATTTCTCATCATGGTAGAAAAATGATGTGGGTAGAAAGAATTTAGAAACATAGTAAACTTCCAGAGGGTAAAGTGTACGACCTGTGTATGTGGAGGGGAGCAGAGATATCTATGCACATCCAAGTCTACTGTGGCCATACAAAAGGACAGGCTGAGAGGTTACTTCTGCTGACTTGTGGCAAGGGTTAAGGAACACCTCTCCAGTTTTATGAGAAAAAAACTACATCTTCCCACTCAGCACAGACTACTACAGACAACAGACAGAGCAAGGCACAGATGCACACACAGGAATCAGCAATCCAGTGGTGTATGTGCTGAAGTGAAGGTAGTTAGGGACTGGCAAGTTGGAAGCTTTTTGTCTGTGCAGTTCAGGTGATCTAAATAGTAGCTGAGTACTAAGGGACTTTCCTATCAAAATGAAGCAGTCAAGAAGAAGAAGAAGAGATGATTTATTTATAAACCTGCTTTTCCCTATGAGAAAATCCTGAAATGCACAAATACTGAGCTGTTATATTCTGATGCAGGTAAATAAGAAGGATTAATTGCAAATGCTGGATAAGGAAGGGATCAGAACAGAACTTCCATGAGGTACAAATCCATGTAGCTGGAAGAAAGGAGGTGAAATGAGGCTAAATATCAGAAAAAAATCCTTAATGGGGTGATACATCAGATTGTGAAAGTCTCCCAAGGGAAGAAGCAGAATCCCCACTGCTCAACACATGTAAAAGCAGCATGGACAAAGAACTACAAGATAGGCTACAGGGAATAACTCAATACATAGCAAGAGGATGGTTCAGATGACCTAATAATATAACAGGATTTTAAATGACTAGATAATTCTATTATCATTAACCACATTCACAGTAGTACAAGCTAAAACACTGTTGCTATGGCAATCAATCCTTATGCGTCGTTGCAGAAAATGACTGAGATGCAAGGAATGGAAATGAATTGAACCAGCCCTTACTATTCTCATTTAATTCAACATACCAGTCAGCTGGGAAACTACCTAAGACAAAAGTTTACATCTAGATTCCCACCAGTCTTTTAAAATATATAGTAAAGCACAACTGTCTGGCATTCAAATATAGGTTATCCTTAGATTTAGACAGTTAGTTCAGATTCAAGGTAGGCACAAGGCTCCAGTTCAGAGAGGATGATGCTGGAAATGGATGGATTGCTCTCATCATTCCATTTGGAACACTTAATACTGCTTGAATTCCCTCAGTTCAAAGTAAAGCGACACTATGGAAAGACCAATGCACACATGGTTCTGCCGTCACGGTATTACAGCTCCATTGCTTTCCATGTGGGAGACAAGAAAAAAAGACAGCAAATGTGACCATTTCCACTGGCACTAAGTAGCCCTACAGACAATAAACCATAGTACTGAAAGCATCCTACTTCTAATTCTTAATTTATACTTCCAAACGGAAACAGAGAAATTTTTAAGAGTCAAGCCACGGGATAACAAATGATCAGCAGTCTCTTCATTACATATTATCAACTCGAAATCAATTCCATGTTATTACAGAGTACTAACACATGCACATCTCTCAGTACACTGGAAAATGTATACTGGTTTGCTCACTCAGTTCTCCTCTTCACATACCATAACAGAGTATTTGTTCGGAAATTGGGAAGTTAAAGTTGGTAGTAATAAAATCCTTAAAGCTGGCGACAATTTTGGAATTTTTGAAAAATGGAATTCAAATCATTCCCAGTACCACTCAAATATGGTTTGAACCTGTACTAGTAAAACTGGTAAATCCCACTAAGTTTTTATAATGATAACTGATAATTTAAAATGAGACACTAACACTCCTCTTACTCCAAAACAAAAAAGTTTCCAATAAAACACAGCGAGAATTGAGTGGGAATGAAAGCTCAAACACCTGGGTGAAAAACCACCATGATCTCCCAGTTTTATAACACAGTAAAAAGTATTTTTAGGAAAAACTAGAGGCATAGGCAGACAGGAGAGAATATAACTAATTCTACTCCTTGGAAGTTCACAGCAATGGTTCCTGTCAAAAAATGTTTCTCAAGTGAACAAAGTATTTATTGTTTTGGGCTTTTGATACTCTACCATATTGTTAACAATGCAAAGCAGCCCACACAAAGGGGGACACTACAGATTATAGAAGCCATATATTCCAAAAGGAACATGTTTTCATCTGCTAGTGCTTGTATTTTAATGTAATTCTTACTCAGTGTTTTGTGCAGCACTACACAAAACTATTCTTTAGAAACCAAGGGAGGAAGAAAGATCAATAAAAAGGAAGCAAGTCCATATTCTGATTTGAAAATCAACTATAAGCTAACAAGTACACCAGAAAGTAACTATAAACTCTAAAAATCTCAGTTACAAAATATTTGAAAGAGGCTAAAAAAAACCAACATGCTTTTAAAAAGCCACTAAATCCAACCTTAAGGAATGTATTATATTTTAGTGAGAAGCAAAATATGTAAGTCAAGAAAAAGATCAGAGCAGCAGTGGAGTTTTCAATACTCACAAACACATACAGAAGCAAAACATTTGATAGATGTGTACAGTAATCCTCATACGTTAAAAATTTATTTGCACAACGTAACTTTTTGTAAAAAACTTTTCAAGGATAGCAGAGAAAGTTACTTCAAGTACTACTAGAACATTCTTGAAATGCTAGAACATGCCTGAATTCATGAGACATTTATTCAACTGATGAAGATACATCATTTTTATTGAAAACAGCCTGCAACACACTGAATGTATATTTTGTTTCTATTTTAATATATTTCATTAGTATTTTTCTTGGAATTTAAACAAAAACCTTCCTGCTTGTGTGAGCTTCAAGTCGTTAGTGCCAAAACTTCAGCCAATGTTTCATGAGAAAATTACTGAATTATGTCTGTTTATGATTATAACACAGATTTCTCAAGAAAATTATTCCCTCTTGGGCATTAAAAACTAAATTAGTATGAAAGACTAGAATGTGTTTAATGTGATCAAGCTAGCTTTTCCCGCCAAAATGCTTCAATTTAATCCAAACTAATTTTTTAAAACTTAAACAAAGTCTAATAAGTTACTTCACTTCCAAAAATGACGTGCATTTACTAGGAGACTCGATATAAAGAGATCATTAAAAAAATCCAAAATGTGAAGGCCAAGAATTTTACTATGCAACTGCTGTAAATAATTTCTTTTTTTTTAATACAAGTTCACGGATGACTCAAAAAGAGCATGTGTGAGAAAGAGAAAGCAATCCCAGTGCAACTGAGAAATTAAAGTGAAAAATTAAAGCAAGAAGCCAAAAAACAGACACACAGATGGTAAAAACTGGCAAAAATTAAACGTAAAAATCATTCTCTTAAGTACCAACAGATGTAGTGACTTTAAAATATTACTCCTTGAGGATACACAAAGATAATAATCCCAGATTGTGAATCCTGGGCCAGTCTACTGCTGTGCTAGAGCCCCAAAGTACACTGTACTGTACAGAGAAAAAATGATGTGTCAGAGATGGTGATATCTGCTCTGCCAGTCTACTAAAATAGAAGGGAAGAAAATTAAACTATCCAACACTGTGAAATTAATGTCTTCAGAAAAAAAAAAAAAAAAAGAAAAAATTAACTGTGTAAATGAGATAAGAGAGGAGACTGGAAGAATCCATTTACAGACTTATAATACTATAGGACTGAGCAGGAACTGGTTATTTGAGCATTTCTGAAACATTCCTTCTTGAAACAATATTCAGGTTTCTCACTCCAGATGCAAGCAAGGCTGTGCTTCCCAGATTCTGTGTTGGTAAAGGTTGTTGACCCCGTATTTAGGGGTCTCCTTGATTTTAATAACCACAATTACCTAAAACTATCCCAATTTAGACTACTGGTATTAAAACAGGGAAAAAAAATAATCCAAGATTTGAAAATTGAGAAACTGATGTGTAGTACATATATGTTTGAAGTTCAGCCTTTCCTGAAACATCTTCTTAGAATCCAAACTTGAAATGAATAATTATTAATAGTACTTTTAAAACACATTATGTAAGACCAATTTTCCAGATTGTTAAATTAGTTCAATTGATGCTACTATGAGTGATTGAACAGACCCAGCATCTTAGACCATCACCATAATTTCAGGCTAACTGTAGACATAACATAAGGACAACTACTTTTTGGGGGGGCTAAAAAACAAAGTCAAATTCAAAGAAAACAAAATTATGTTTATTTATTACCACTTCCAGTGTGCAGAAATTTACACTGGGTACTTTCTCCTCTAAAACAATTACTGAGCTACCAGGATAATCATAACATCAGGAAGATGACTGAGAACTCCACAACATGAACATACTTAAAAAAAAACAGTTACATGAAAAACATCTGCCAGAAAGTTTTAGGAGTTATATATAGACACATTTAAACATATAGATACTCTATATTTATATATATGTGTCATCAATGACAGCACTTTAAAATACTGTTCCTAAAAGTGGGTAGTTTATGAATTGTTCTGTATTTCAAGTATATAAACAAGTATATTCATGTACTTTATTTAACTCTAATGTGTATATTGATGAGCAGTAACTAAGCTGAACTATAAAAATGAATGTGAAAGTTTGCTGTATGTTAACTGGCAAACAAAGATACTGTCATGAATCAAATAAATTTTGTCTTTTGTAGAGTCTCCAAGCTGAGATGATCCAGAGAGGTACCATTTCTCACCAGGACACCCAGGTAGCAGAGCCAGCAGAGCTCCAGTAGTTGCTGTTTGCCCTGTTCAAACAGCCCGAGGGGCGGTTTCGGTGTTACTCCCACCACCCAAAACAGAGTCCCAGCTGCACACTGCAGATGCAAGCACTGCTCTGGTTTCGCCCAGGGTTCCTGAGGTTTGGCTTTGGAGCAAAGCAAGTCAAAGCCTGCCTGACACCAGTGTGCTCAAATCCCCAGGGGCCACCATGGGAGGGCACAACTCCTCAACTGCGCCTCCTCTCATTCTTACATGCACAAAGCATGTCAGACTCAAGAAGCCATAAAATTAAAAAAGTCATTAGTGAGCTGCATTGCAACGGTAGGTAGATATGTGGGTTCAAACTGATTCTAATATAATAACTTTTTTCCCCCTACACATTTCCTACCCAGTATTTTCTGCTGTACCCTGACACAGTGGTATGGAGCTGAAGTGCCTCCTACCCACTTTTCACTAAGACTGACATTTGTTAGTTCAGGGAAAAATTGTCAGTCCTTGAGCCACATTAATTTCACCTACCCAGAATGCTACAATACACACTATCCTACTGAATATTATAAGATATTTCTTTTGCACAGAGAACAATTTTATCGACCTTCAAGTCACCAGCAAAATCCATCAGTTTTGATAAGAGGATGAGTTAAAAGAGTTTTCATGAAGAGAAAGCTATAGTGGTGAAGTGTAACTACAAGGAAGAAATACTGATGGGCTTGCCTTATGAAATCTGTGCTTTGTTGTAACAATTATTGCCTAGAAAATCAAGATAAATAAAAATGGCATGATGGAATACTCAATGCGACTTTCAATAATTTTAAACAGAGATGCTCACAGATATGGTCGCTTTCTTTTGGGACATTTAATTTAGTCTATGCTTTGGATAAATGAGCTGAAATTATAAGCAATCATGAATTCCTGCACATTAGGAAAGTAAAGATTTTTGAAGACAAATGAGAATATCCAAAAGGAAGAGGAAATTAAGCTTTGAATCAAAGCGATTGAACGCTGGCTTCCTGCCTAGTATTCTGAAGAATAAGAGATCCAGAGGTTTTGATCATACTGGGTACCTCACTCTTCATGTGTTTATTCTACAGTCTATAAAAATGTCTGCAATATACAGGCAAAAGGATAATTTTTTTCTGCCCCATTTTAGAAATAGTTTTGTATGTATGTTGCACTCAACACGGATTTTTAAACTGTGAAAACAAGCAATATTTTCAATGGCAAATGTGCTAAAGTAATAATAGCCAACTGATTTTTCTCAAATTCATAAATAGTCATTTCTAGGCTGAAAAAAGAAGTAGAAAAAATTTCAATCCAAATGAAGTTAAAGTAATCACATGTAGCTGTCATGAAAGTGAGTAATACCTTAATATGGAATCTGGGCAACAATTCTGATTCTTAAAATACCATATTCAAGAGATCAAAATTAAAAGTAGTATTTATTTCAAAAGTAAAATCTTTCCAGTGGTTTATTATAGAAACTTTTTAGTTTATCCAATCAATTGTTTCTTCATGGAACCACTAGTTGTGCTGTATTCACTTTAATTCTGTGTATCCTTAGTATGGAACCTCCCTTAACCAGAATAACTGCATCAGTTACACACCACTGTTCTTTCTTCGGCACAGGGATTCAGCAAAATGTCTTATCAGTGCAGCTGGCAGTTAGTTGTTGGTCTTTTGGAAACCCTAATTATTTATTAAATCAGATCAAATAAAAGTATTTAACAAAAACCCCACAGGTATTATTGTTTTTTTCTGTTTGGTATGTGACGCATACAGAAGTAACTAATTTCTTTGTACATCCTGATTTCCTAACCAACTTAATTCCTATTCTCCCTGCTCGCCCCCTCCCTGGCCCTTGATACTAATTTGACCATTTCATATGCAACTCCAAGTAGTGTCAAGACCAACTTAGAATGGACTTATTTTCAGTGCATGAATTGGCAGGGCTGGTCTATTATCTGGTCTATTATTTTCTTTTCTTGCCCAGTTATACTAAGGAAATAAATTAATATCTCATGGTATATCGCATCAACTAGGTCATATTACATAATTCCATTCACTCAGTTGCCATACTCTCTAAATCTTGCTGTGTCGCTTCATCAGAATCATGACATTTCTCAAAGTATCCTATAAATTACAGTAACCACTTAATACAGCCGAAGAGTACTACATTCGATAATGAAATGCTCGTACTTAAGCAATAAAATCGAGATCAAATTTAAAACCCAAAATAAAACAAAAACCCAGACAAATTACTTCCACATAACTCAGTTATTAACTCTAAGTTACACAGTATCATTCCTATTTATAGCAAAGTGCAACCATGTCATTAAAATGACCTGTCCACACAGGATTTTAAAGAATAAGCATCTTTTCTATTTCCACCAATGGAAGATAAATCACCTATCACTTCCACAACTGAAAGGACAAACTTGGCCCTTTTCTGAAAGCACTTTCTTCACAATTTGTAATTCACAGAAAGAAAAAAAATACAAAAATCATCCTGCTATTATTCTATATATTAGATAAAGATAGGTTTCTCAGTCAGATAAAATCTTTTTACCTTGCCCAAAATAACCATTTTGTCTTTATTTCTGTTCTGCTTGGAATTAACTGACTTGCAGGACTCAGCAGTAATTTACCTGAATCTCCCCTAAATACTACAGTGAGAAGTGAAGAGTTCTCACATTCATGTTTCTGTCCAGATAAGTTGTTCTATTTTCGTATAGAAAGGACTAAAGCTTCCACTACAAATTAATAATATAAATATTTCTTTAAAATAAGTAACATAAGCCATTTAGAAGAAAAATTGTATCAAGAAGAAAATCAGAGTATTAAAAACAACCAAAAAGGCAGTTAATTTTCTATTTCAAGTCAAGAAAATTCTACAATGTGAATTAAGTTAACTGAAAATTAAATTAATGTGAACTGTGACTTCCAATGCAGACTTATAAAGGCTTGGTTTGGCAACAAAACCAAGCAATTTACCAATTTTTGGTTTTCTTATAATTTGAAAGGAATAAGAAAATAATATTTTACTTTGAGGGTGACAGAGCACTGGAGCAGGCTGCCCAGAGAGGCTGTAGAGTCTCCTTCTCTGGAGATATTCAAAACCTGCCTGGATAGGATCATGTGCAACCTGCTCTAGAGGAATCTGCTTTAGCAGGGGGTTGGACCAGATGATTTCCAGACGTCTCTTCCAACCCCAGCCATTCTGTGATTCTGTGAAAAAAACCCACAGCATTTGGGATAACTTTCTAATTTTGAATGGTGTCTTCCTGATAGAACACAAAGAGCATCAAGACTGCAAAAAACAAAACAGGGAAGGGATGTAAGGAGATGGAGTGTAGAGATACAACCTCATTCCTTCCAAAGAATTGGCTACTGCTCTGTAGCAACCTTTATTAGAAACCACAAAGCAGGTACATAGGATATAAAGGTAGAACAGAGAAGATAGGAACATGAAACAATAGGGAAAAAAGGTAAAATAGCAATACCGTGTGCTACCAGTACCACCTTCTGAAGCAAAAATGCATAATTTCTTTTTAAGCCTCAAAGATACAAGTAATCACATATTTACACTTTGGTTAAAAGGCTAGAATCCAGAACGAGCATAATGTGAATTTTAAATCAAGAATACTTTACCAAGGGCAAAGGAGAATCCTCTATAGACACAATTAACAGAATTGCTTTAATACACTTAAAAGTTTTAACCTTTGTGCTCTTTGAAGTGAATAGTGGAGCTGCATCTATTTCAGGTTTGTACCGAAGGGCTGTACTGCCCTGAAAAGTTTTACAGTGCCGTAAACTAATGAAATAAATTATCTTAATTTGGTTAGATCTATTTTCATTAACTGTATTACCCACCGAGGGAATGAGGACAAATTTTAATTTTACTAATGTATTTCACTTCTGCATTGCTTTGGCATGCCATAATTGCAGCTCCTGCTCAGTGCTGCTCGCTCTGCCATCTCAGGGCCACCTTTCCCCCTCTCTTCCAGGCAGGCAGGGCTGTGCACAGCCCCCAGGACCTGTGCAGAGGGGAAGCTGCAGCACCACTGACCGTCACCACCACGAGCCAGCCTGTGCTGGACTAAATCCTACCACGTTCCCACCAGAGCCTTTGACATGGCACAGTAGCAGCAACAAGCACATTATGAAAACAGAGCATTTTAGTAGTGGTGATACATTATGTACATCTGGACTAAAAAGTAAATACATGAGAAGATAAATGTTTTTCATAGCATGAAGAAAGAAAACAAGTTCCTAAAAGAAGGAAAGGAAGATCGGATACATCCTTTGATGAAATGCTTTTCCAGACCCATTAATGGATTTTCAGATGTCCCTTTCTGATCTGTTGCCATGGACAGACAGTGGTCTAAAAAACCAGAGATAGTATTGTTCTGCACAATATTTAGAAAAAAGTAAAAAAACTAAAAGCAATAACTAATATAAAGCTTCCTACAGCATCTCCCTGCCATTTAAGAGAGTATTACTTATATTGTTGGTATTCTAGATTTATTACCATAAATTACCATAACAATAGGATTATTTAAATAGTTTGGTCCAAAAGGGCAGGAAAATAGCAGTGTATGGTTACTAGCGAGTTATAAAATGCCTTTCACATTTGCCAACACTTTTAAGAAAGTTTCTGCAGAATAGAGTGGGTCTTCTAGCAGACAGTACCAGAGACAGAGTTGTGATCATCTCACTCCATTCAGCGCTTGTCAGGCTGCACCTAGAGTACTTGTCGGGTTCTGGCCACCACAGTTCACAAAAGACAAGGACAGACTGAAGGGGGTCCAAAGGAGGGCCATGAAGGTGATTAAAGGCTGGGAAAGCCAGCATTGTGAAGAAAGACTGAAGGAGTAAGTTCTTTACTCCTTGGAGAAGAGAAGGCTCAGGGGGACCTCATCACACTATGCCACTTAAAAGGTGGCTACAAAGAGGATGGAGGCTCTCTCTTTACAGAGAGACACATGGAGAAGACAAGGGGCTACAGGTACAAGTTGCAACAGGAAAGGTTTCATCTTAATATAGGAATGAATTTTTTATTTTTTTATTTTTTAATTATGAGAAAAATCAGTCACTAGAAGAATCTCCCCTGGGACATGGTAGAGTATCTATCACTGGAGGTGTTCAGGACAGGATTAGAAAAGGTGCTAGGGTAGTCTCACTAAGACTCTCTTTCCCACAAAAGGTTGGACCAGATGACCAGGTGGCTTCCAGCGTGTGTTGTTGATTCTTTAAATTTCAGACCAGTCCATCATCTGCCTGCTTATACTTGTACATCTATGAGAGTGAGAGTGTTTGAGTGTGAGGATATGCACACCTGAACATGATGCATGTCTTTTTCTATAATAATTAAAATCCATGAGTATTTTCATAAAATTGCCTTTTCTTGCTTTGGGTTGTTTTTGGTTTTTTTTAATGTGGACACATATGGAGTTACATTCTGCCACTGAATTCATATCTACACAGCAGCATATAACTGAAAGTAGACTGTAGCCTTCAAACTGTCTCACCTATTTAATACACCATATGAAATGACATATTATTTTTGAAAGGAGAACAAGATAGATGCCAGCATGAAACATTGTTTATAAAACCATCACCACTACAGCTGTCCCCAAGCAATAAAGCTGTTTATTCCAACCTCCTACCTCATATAAACTGAAACCCTCAGCACTGAAAAACAACTTCAAATCTGTTCATGACTCCAAGACAAATAAGAAGAGTCATCTCTTTCCAAAATATACAATTACGGTTGTGTCCACAAATGTCCATTTTCTATAAAAGTGCACAGACTTCTAAATTTCACATTTGATTCTGTCTCTGTACATACCGATGCATTCAGCATAAAGATAAGTCTTTAAGGCTTCTTTGTTTCTGTGGTTATACATAAACATTTAGAGAATATTTAACAAATGTGTGTATTAACATATTCACATCTAAGATTTATACAGAAAAACACATTTATTCTTCTGACTTCAGGAGACATGACAACTCTTCTAAGGGTGTAGAAATTATCAGTCTACATAAAAATCAGGAAAAGATCAAGTTAGGACTTCAAAATCAAATGGCTTTAAATATGGAAGTCGTGTTCAGATTTAGAAATCTGGATCTGAACCAAGTTAGATCCAAAGTCAGATTTATACCTAGAAAAGGCCTGTGATTCTGATTCTCTCCACAGAAACACATGGTAAAAATTTTAACCTTAAAAGGAGAAATCATAAATACAGAAAGAGAGAACTTACATGGCCATTATAAGAGCTTGTTTTACCCTCCCATGCCTGCTTTTAAGCATTCTGACATGTAACACACAATCAGCTCCAGCAAGTCTCCCAGATCAAGATGTGTCTGTGGGAACTGGGTTCCTAACCACCACTAGAGCCTCATCCACTGTAAGCAGTTCAGCAGGGTCCATCCTGGAAGTGACCCAGCTCAGCTAATGCATGCCTCAACTTGATGCAGATCTAGAGTCCAGTACTACACAATAGGAGTTTGGATATTTTTTTGTAGGTACTCACATCATAATCACTGAAATACAGGTTTCTCATTTTGGAGTTCATCATACATAGTATTTTTTCTAATCTAATAATAATAAATGCAACACAGGTAAAACACTGAGACAAATCTACACGATAATCACTTAATTGTGATCACGTACAGATACAGTGATACCACAAAACCACAACAGTCTTATTGGAAATCAAAGGCTATTAGAAATTGTGTAGGCATTTTGACCACATTGCATGTGCAAAATATTCTGTAGGGGTGATCAGTCAAAGCAAAAAAGGAGAAAAAAAGGAGAAAAAAAGGAGAAAAAGACCACCAAGAAGTCAAGGTGCTCTTCTGGCAGCCAGACAGGGCATTTGGCTGTCTCAGAGATATATTCAACCTGTATCCTTCCTGGGATGTCACTGCCTCTCTTTGTGTTGAGTGGAGCCAGCACTTCACAGTTTACATTTCATCTGAGCATTGGAGCCCCTACACTGAAGTAGTTAACATCTTGCCAATATAAAGAAATAAAGGGAGTGGTCAATACCTAACTACTTGTGGAAGCACTGGCTAATTGAAAATATTCTTGGGCCCAATCAAGTTTTTTGCCATCTTTATAGTACAAAAGCCAGAAGGAGCAAGTGCTGTAGCACACAGGGTGTTGACAGAGTGAAGTCAGTGTGATTACAGGACCAAGAACCCATCTCAAGTAGTAAAAAACCTGCATTTGCAATTGGATATGGCACAGGGGAGACTGAACTTGCAGGGACACC
The DNA here is from genome assembly GCF_001715985.3 of Manacus vitellinus. NCBI lineage: Eukaryota > Metazoa > Chordata > Aves > Passeriformes > Pipridae > Manacus > Manacus vitellinus. The sequence goes on from NW_021940535.1 coordinate 42,310,883, forward strand.
TTGAGGTCTTCCATTCAATACTTTGACTAACATAAACCTTACGTGAATCCTCTACCAATGCACTGGTCACTGCTTCTAACTGCCCATAGTTAAAACTGTGTCCAATTATTTAATATCAAGTTAGGTGCCAAGCCAGAAACAAGCAAACCATATGAGCCAAGGCCTTGTTCACTAACTGGTAACACTTTTCCCATGATCAGCCTCAGAGTGGTCTTGCCTAGTTTCACAAACCCTGGGTAGCCATTTGGCTACACTCACACATCCCCTGCCTTTCATATGAGATGTCCACTGAAGAACCCCCAAAAGAGACAGCTCTCTGCATTACATCTAGACCTTTGAACACATGCATATCTCTACCTTTGTGATGGAAATCCTTCACAAGGAATATGACAAGCTCTAAAATCGTCTTTGTATTTTATAATTTATATGCTGTCATGGTTCTATGTTCATTAAGGTTGTTATCACAAGAGATAAATTATAAAGGGTATGTACTTGGAGAGAGAGGAAAGCAATAGACTCTACGCTGGCACAGAGAATAATGGATAACCAGTTAAAAATGATTCCTCCAACTGAAGCCTAGCTAATCCCTTTTCCAAATCTTAAAGCACAACTCCTTACTAATGACAATAATTTTTACTGCAGTTTCAACCCTTGTGCGTGCGGAGTTTGAGATAAGAAGAGCCTCCACCCCTGAGTCTCCCCATCTTCAAGCCATAAAACAGAGAATTTGCAGACCCTTCTACTGTAGTTATAGGCATAATAAAATCTAGGAAAAAAAGGCAAAAAAAACTTGTCAGACAAGGAGAAACACAAAAGAGGTACGTCAGTGAAAACAAAAATATTTATATTCATTAGCTGTACCACTATGATACATTTAGAAATAAAGAAAATAAATGAGTTGCTTTTCTGCCTTCTTTTTATGTTAGGCATAAAACAGAAACAGGGGGTTTGTTGTTAAATGAAAAATTTGACAATATAGATAACCTGGAACATGAGAATATACAGGAAATTAGTGGTTTAAATTCAACAACCTACCTCTGAAGCTCTGATCTTTTCTTTTCAACTGACAGTGCTGAAATGCATTAATTTATAGTATCCAAATGTTTTAAGAGAGTATATTCAATCATATTAAAAGCAGGCCTTATTTTGCTGAAAATACAATCTGAAGGCAGGTACTCTACAGCTGGAGACACAAGACCATATGCTACTTCCATGTCTGATCCTGTTGCAACAGGATCCACAGAAACTGTACCAGATTACTATGGACAGATGTCATGAACAAGAATAACTTACAGGAAGTGCTCCATACAGCACATTTCTGAACAAGAAGACAGCAGTAGTAACCAGCTTCTCTTTCCATTTTAGAATACATTTGAGTTGCTCTAATCTCTGGCTGTTGCTAGATACCAAAAGCTACTGTGAACTTAGCAATCAGATCTATTCTTCAGTAATAACCATGAAATTTTACTCTGTCTCCTACCTTGCTTTCATGAACTGACAGATAAATACCAAATACATAATATACAGATATGTACCTACATTTACATATAGCTTTAACTAACCAAACTCTCTGTATTTGCAAATCTGATCAACTGCTTCATATTTAAGCTGCTTTAGGATTTCCCTCTCCTGCTGTCCTCACTCCCCTTCCCAGCCCACAGCACAGCCAGGTGCTCTTAATCCTTCTGCAAAACAGGCCTTGCCAGCAGAGCAAGGACTATACTGATTGATTGCTGCCAGTTCCAATATTTAACTAATGAAACTAAAATGACCACCTGAGAGAACTTTTTTGTGTACTTAAACTTGGGGAACCGGTGAAAACTTTAACACTTTCATGCATTCCCTTTCATGTCTCCCTGGTATGAAACAGCATGAGTCCAGATTTGATCAGGGCCCAAGCAAGTCTTGAGGTGAGCTGAGGGGAAAAAAGACTTCTCAAATAAAAGTGAGATTACCATATATATGAATACATTTCAGAGAAAATAAGATTTTTCAACTATTCCTCAAAGTTTGGTTGCTGTGGGGAAAAAGAAGGTGTTATGGAGGGCAAGGTGAAGAATAAGAAGCAACTTTTTCTTTTTTTTTTAAGGATATTTCGGAATCAAATTAAAGATTGCAATTTTTTTCCTAGTACTTGACAATCTGTAAGAGAGAATTAATAAAATAATTGAGTGAAAGAGTAAAAAATACAATCACAGAATCACAGAATGGTTTAGTTTGGAAGGGACCTTAAAGATCATTTAGTTCCAACCCCCCTGCCATGGAAAGGAACATCTCTCACTAGATCAGCCTGCTCAGAGCCCCATCCAACCTGGCCTTGAACACTTCCAGGCTTGAGGCATCCACAACTTCTCTGAACAACTTCTTTCAGTGCCTCACTGTCCTCATAGTGAAGAATTTCTTCCTTATATTTAATGTAAACCTACTCTCCCCATTCCCCCTTGTCCTATCACTATATGTCCTTGTAAAAAGTCCCTTAACAATCCCTACCTTTCTAACTGTATTCTGAAACTCTATTTGTATTTTTGGCTTCACAGAGGTGAAATGATTCTTTGGTAAAGAGTTTCATATAACTTACATCACAAGTTTGAGAAATAGGAAGTTTCCGAGAAATACATGGATCATTTGCCCTGTGGAAAACCAGAGGGCTCTGGAACGAACTGGGAACAATTGCTACACAGATATAGCTAACCAGGATACACAATCAGAATACCTTAAAGGACTCAGAAAGCAGAATTAATCTTTCCCATTTCTTTGATGTATCACTCTAATTTCGCAGAGCCTGACTAAAGCACAATAGATATGAGCAAAAGCAATTACTGCCAGGAATTTTAACGGGCTTCATACGTTCCTCCATTTTTAGGCATTAAACCCAGACAAGTTTAGAGAACTATTTCTCTAACACCTACTTGAACATATCTAATTCTGTGCACTTTTCAGTCCTGCTACAGCAGTTGATTTCTTACAAACAATATATCTTAAAGTTTTGTCTGTAGAACTAGATGTGATGCTGCAGAATTACACTTTGCTACATAGGAAATTTAGCAAATAGATTGTTTATAGGAAATGAGGTGTTGTCCACACAAAAATAATTGTACTTCTTTGGCACAGCACGCCTTCATTCAAAGGGCAATTCCAATGAATGTTCATGTATGCTAGAAGGTGAAAAATATCACCTTGGAATTCTTTTTTGCCTTATATTCAAAAGGAAGAGAGGAGGCAACTAATTCAACCCAGAAGAGCCAGAAGAGCTTTCATCCAACAACAAGCCTCTGGAGTCTGCAAGATGAATCCAGTGTTTACTACTACTGCCTCTAAAGAGCCATAAAGGCAGCTTAGACCAGGACTATTAATACCCCTGGTATCTGCAATGAGTTCTGCCCTAGAGGTTTCTTGGCACTGTTGCTGGCTTACCCTTGGTGCCAGACCTGCTGTCTGCTGTTCCTTCTGCACGTACTGGCAGGGTGCACAGACCAGTCCAGCACATGGGAACATGACTGGAAGTTGCTAAATTAATTGATTATGCCAGATTGCAACCTCCTTGCCTGAGTTTACCCTTCTCAGAAGTGAAAGGCTTAACCAGTGGGAAACAAAATCCCACAGAGGATACTGAAAAAGATATTAAAGTTTAAACCCCCAAAAAGAGTGAAAGAATATCTCTGTCTGCAGCTACTCCATCCCCTGCCAGGCCCTTCTTTTCTTCCCTATGATGCATCCCATTCTCGCAACAGACTTTCTTCTCCTGTGCATATCCTGCTAAACAGGTTTCACTCTAATTAATTATCCCGCTGATATGAAATCACAAAAGGATCCTGGTCTTCCAGGTACTTGCAGAATCATTAACACATCCAAAGAATGAACCCTATCCCTCTCAAAAAAACCACCACTACAAACAAACAAAGCCAAAATGCATAAAACTTGCTTCAAAGAAACATGATATTTGCAATTTCAAACGGCAACCAGTTAACTCTCGTAACGAATATGCTTCCAGACTACCACTACTGCCCAATTATTTACCTAATTGGGGAATAAATTAACTAGTTAAGCTGTTTGGACACTGAAATCAACATAAAGTTTAATATGAAATATCATATATTAAAATTTCATGTATCTGGCATTTTATAAGATGATCGCTATTAAGGTTTCTAATTCAACTTCTTTTGCTGAGGCAACAGTTTCATTAACTGCCACAGTGCAAATCTAATGACGCATGGAAATTATGCCTCGAAAACATCAACAAGCAGAACTGTCACAGGAGATGCCTTCAAATCTGGGCACTGACTTTCCATTTCAGCACAGGCTGATACAGAGACAGGAGCCAACTTCATCTGCACTAACTCTATATCTTCTTAGAGAAAAATAGCAATGCAAAGAACACTATCATTAAATGTGCAGAGGAAGGAATACAAGGACCAAAGACAGAATTTTTCTCATAAAACACATAATTTTAAATTACTTTGCAGGTAATTACAAGACATAAAAACAGCTAATAGCTCACATTTGAGGGGGGGTTAGTTGGTTTATTTTAATATTCTGTGAGGTTATTTAAGCTTCTTTTGAACTAAAAATGGGGTTTAATGAAGAATGTTTGGAGTATGCTATGATTTGGCAATGCTGCACTTCAAATATTGTTATGGAAGTTGTGAGTGAAGGAGAGTAGTCCCAGGACACCAGCCCAGTGTTAGATTCTAAACCTTCCCCTCCATTCACAAGGTACAGTGGAAGAAAGCTTAGGACGTGTCAAATAGCAAATTTCATTTTGAAGCTCTTCTATATAAAGCAAATTACAGTTTTATGTCCTATTGCTGTAAAATACAAAATTTGTACATTTTGTTCAATGCAAAAATTCAATGTTTTCATGTCACATTGTATAAAGAAGAAAAATGAGGTAATAATTCTACATATGCACTACTCTGGGCTTCCTCTTGTATTTCCAATTTCCATAGTAAAGATGATTTTCATCATACCTTTGAAAAATTTCAGACATACACAGAGATATAAAGTGACTGCTAGGTAATTTCAATTTCAGAACTTTAAACCTCTATGACTACCAGTTTATTAATAAATACAAAATTAAAAAAAAAAAAATACACAAAAAAACCCCACCAAACAAACCATAACTTGGAACTACTTAGTGTCTCAAAAAAGCCCAAGATCAAAAGCAGTATAAATGTACACTAAATAAATATGATAACAGTCTTACAGTCTTCAGATTTATAATTAATATATTTTGATGTTTAGAGCAACAAGCATTTAAAAGTGCAGTGTCAAAACTGACTCACATATGGCTACTCTGTAGGAACATTATTAGATTTCAATGGCAAAATGTTTATCAAAATAATACTAATTAAAATAACCATGTTGATATCAGTTGTGAAGAACAGCAGCACTCCACATACTATATAAATATGTTTTTGACTAAAAAAAAAAAATAATTTGCAGGTGTCCATTTCAATCTTAATGCAGGTTTTTTTGGAAGCAAGAGGAATTCCATATATATTTAGTCAGCAGACTGCTGGTGCTTCTATCATGCTTAGAGAGTCTGTATCACATAAGAATACACTTCTTTGTAATAGCTTGGAGTAGCATAAAGATTAGATTGATAAAGTAATATATATATATACACATATATATTACCTGTTCTTGCCTCTCCAGCCACTTGTCCACCATGGGATGACTGGCACTTAACGATGAACGAGCATTTTCTCTCTGAAACTGGTTAGACCAGCTACTAGTATCTCGTGGTAGGCTTCTGTAGTTTTCATCTTTCTAGTTTAAAAGAAACAAAAAAGTGTCTTATAAAAAACAACCAGTCCTTGCCCATTAACAATGCAACTGGTTATTAAACGAATACAAAAGGAAGACTGACAAAAGTGAATACAGGTCCGGCTGGACCCAAGGACAGCGTGATTGCTCGGCCATTCCATTGCAAGAGCTCCCTTTCCTTAACACCAGGGAAGCCCAACTAAAGCCTCAGTGCAGTTGTAGATCTTGCACCCATTCATGCTTCCCTTCCTCTCTTTTCCAGCTTCAAACCTCTAGTGCACAGACTTCCCAAGTAATATACTCAGCAAGGCTTTCAGAGCAATATGCTCCTTTTTTTCGTTCCCACCAAAAGCAAACATCCCAGAGTCCATCCAGTGACAGCTACAACCACTACATAATTTTCCCAAGTCTCTGCATGTAATCAATTTTACAATCAAAGGGGTCTCACTGCTCCGGGTACTGTCCTTTAGACCAGAATAACATGCCGTAGAGTTCAAAACTTGAATTTATTATTGCACATAACAATGCTTTGCTTGGTTTGCCTGAAGGTATACAAATACAGTCACATTTGTAGAACAGCAGCAGATGGAGATTGTGCTGACAGAGATACATTGATCCCACTGAGACTGACAGAAAATTATTTTTTTCTTTTTAATTGATGAGTTTGTCTACACATCTTTCCCACAAGCTGTACAAATTCTCCAGCTTCTAAAGATTATTAGTCCTTACCCAGGCTGATCACTAAAAGCCAATAAAAGCACAGAGGCAGATTCTTAATGAGGGGAGTCACCTTAGCCTAAAGTCAGTGTTACTGACAACTTACATAGCTTAGTTACCTCCAACTGAAATAATACATGGAACTGAAATTCTGCTTTGCTTTTCAAAACAGGATTATGAATACAGTATAATATATGTAAGTATCCTTCCTTCAGAAGTGGAGTATTTTTTCCAGTCAATGTTTGTCTATCTTCATGCCAAATCAGATAATTTAGAGAGAGTATCTACTTTTAAAACAGACTCTAGTTCTACACATTTTGCAACATTACCACTTTTAGGAATCTCAAAAGTCTCTAAAATAATAAACAAACATCAGTGCAGATTTGTAGCTAAAATCTATTATTTTCTTTATTTATAGCACACAGCAGATTTTTGGCCCTTTCTTACATCAATATATTATCCCATCAGCATGAGTATTTCCTTTCCCTGTTTGCCATACTGATATTTCTTTGCCCTGGCACAATATTAGTCCAATATTCTAGATGCAGCATCAATTCCCTTACAATTGTCCTTCACAACTATATTAAATGTATGACATGCTTTGCTAGGAAATTCAGGTCTCAGTCTAACTGTGAAACACAGCATTTTACAAAAGCTTCCTGTGCAAGAGCAGTCTTTTCCCACACATATCAAACTTAAGCTTTCTTAACTGATGACAACCTCTTTTCTTGAAATACTTTGTAGTATAAAAGAAGTCTTCCATTTCAAGACATTAAAGCTTAAATTCAACCGGTACAAGATACCCTTGTAAAAATATGTTTGCACAAGTAATCAGCCTAACAAAGCACCATCATAAATTAGTTTCCCCTGCCACGAATGAAGTAAAAACTTTGTGTCTTTCAGCAACTAAAAACAATCCAGTTTTCCTGTGTTGGTTAACCACACAGCAAAACTAGAAACTTGCTCAGTGTCTTGCTTATAAAGGGACAGTGGAAGTCAGCTTTGTACAGCTGCCCTCAGCAAATCCATAAAAGCCAGGGAATGTTGTGTACAAATTGATTTTTTTCCTGTTGCTTCTCTTAACCAATTCTTTTCTTCAGGTGACAGGGGTGGCACAGTTCCTGTAAGCCAAAACAACAATTTCTCTTGTTCAAAGTGGTGGGCAGGTATAACAACAAAATCAAAGTCTGACAAAGAAATAACAAAAAAATCATTTTATGCACAAAACCACCCATACAGTTGGTGCACATATTATTGTCATCTAACAATAACTGTCTGACAGACCATCACCTCCTCTGAATGAACAAAAATTTCTTCCTATGTAACAAGATGTTTTCTGTATTTCTACACTTTATAGATAATTCTATTTTTTATTGATTCATGTTCAATAGATTCAGTGTTCAATAGAAACCTTTTTGAAAGACGTTTTTATTTTTAAAACACAAAGATCTCTCTCCATACAGCATCCATTACCCATGCACAGGGGTGTTTTGCAAGAGCAAGAGAGAAGGAAAAAAGTTCATCTAGGGGTGTTGTTGTTCTTCAATCATTCAATCAGCAGGTCTGGGAATCATGCCTGAAGTCTTATTGCACAGAGTTTATACTGGAACTTTGTGTTGTAAAAAGTCTCAAGTGTCACAGTACACAAAGTGAAATTATCTAAGTTAAGAGAGCCTCTGTTTGGTGCATCTACACTAATGTCAAAAATTCTGCCAAGAGTTTACTCCTAATATTATCTGTGCTGACTAGAAGAGTATATTCATCCCACTTACCAAAATATTTCTGCTTGTAGCCCACTTCAGTAGAAGATTGCCTTTCTCCTGCTAAGACCTATAACAGCTCATTTTATAAAATAGGCAACCAAGTCACTCAGCAATTTTTCTGACAGCAGAAATAAATGCTGGAATGGTAGAGGGATGTGGTTTCTGTAATTTCTTGTGTTTCTCAGCAATGTTCAGAGGCTCAAAATAGCACTATTATCAGATCGAAATAAAATACCAGTGCTGCAATCACACACAGAGTCATGTTGGTGTTGGCCAAACAGCAAAACATTAGAAGACCAACTCGCCACAGACCAGTCCTCCACTCCTTTCTTTGTCACTGCTTTTTGGCATGCAGCTACCCCCTGTACCCCAGGGGTGACAGCACTGAGACAAGCACCAAACTAGACCAGGAGCAGCAAGAGAGCAGCATTTTCAACACTGACACACACAGTCCTTCTCACAGGCAGCTACACAACAAAGCCTCAGGGTGCTCCTGGATACCTGTAACCCCACCTATGCAGGGGTTTCCATTACTGCTACAACCAGATCTAATTCAAAGATAGCAGTGGTGATCAACTGTAGAGGTGGAGGTGAAAAATAATGCTGCAGCTCAGACATTGGGATTTACTGAAACCAGCTGCAGTGTTGCTTGCTATTTAATATATATATATTGGCTTCTGATTTTTTTTTAAATATGCAAATATTAACCCAGAAAGCTTTACTTGTCTTCAGCACAATCTAGCATTAGCACACATGCTCCCAACATCCAACTGGAAAAGGTGTGTGTCACTTTTAGCTACAATACCATAAAAAAAAAGAGATTTCATGGTACAGAAGCCATCAGGGTCACACAGGGAATTCTCATTTCTTCTGGAGTTGCAGCTGTAAGCCCTCCTGAGACCAGGGCTGACACGCATCATCAATTACAATTAAATGCTCTAATTTTTTTTAAAAAAATTTCTTTCCCAAACATCTTTGGGGACCACAGGCCATGTCAGCTTTAGCACGTTTGAAATGGAAATTGATCAATATAATACTAAAACTGCCAAGTCATAATATCACCACTACACTTAACAGCAGCATTTTGCAGTAATTTTAATGAGGACACATAATCTAACACTTTGAGATTTAGTTCAGCGCGGTGTCCCTGCGGGGCTTTGCTGGAGGGTTGGGTGAAAGGGGACAGGAAAAATGAAGCAATTTTGCTATACTTTTAATTTCAGATGATTTGCAATATATAACAAGATCTTCATCAAAGACTCTTCAGCTTGTAGATGAAATGATGCATTAGCATGGTCTGTGTACTTCAATTACTAGCTGCCAGTGCATAAGCTCACTTGTGATTTTAACCCACAGCTGTACCCCTACAGAGTCCCAGCACCACGAACCCAACCAGAACGTCCTCCACATGGTACGGTGACAGTTCCATATCTGCTATCTCATTTGCTAATAGGCCACTTACCAAATAGTGAAGAAGTTGGGTTTTCCCTTTGTTTTGACCTCCTGAATGGCTAAGGTAAAGTGTGGCAAATTTTCATGCAAAAAAACCAAAACAAAAACAAAAACAAAACAAACAAACAAACAAAAAAACCCCACGACCTAGACAGCATTACAACAGGGGTAAAATAGATTGAAGACCCCTTCAAAGTAATCCTCTGAAAGAAGATTCCAAAGTTTAAACCAAGTTTTCACTTTCATTATTTCTACAGAAAAAAGCCCATGTCTCATTTAGGATCTTCACTGAGAGACCACTTTGGACACAGACCTTTTTTTTTGCTATCCAGTCTTTTCTTGTAAACTGTACACTTTGGGAAAGGCTCCTCATTTGCTTGGCTTTAGTTCTTTGTCATGGTCTCAGATGGAGATAGGATTTGTTGATGAGAGGTGAGACTTCATTTAGTCTTTTGAGATTATAATTTCACTTGAGAGACTTTGGGCAAATTCATGCCTACAAGTGGATTTGTTGTTGAATCGCTCACTATAAAGGCTGCTCTTCTTTCTTTTTTATGCTCCACTATATCCATGTTAGAACCTGAACAGTTTGGTGTCACTCTCAGATAGGATGTTAAAAGCTGCAATTACCAAAACAGTCACACAGTTTATGTAAATAACTCTCTGATGAAAACATCTGTTTATAAATGCAGTAATACATATATATCCATTTTCCATGCTGTCTGAAAGTGTAGCAATCAGGGGTTTTTTTAGTTGAGGTTTTGTGGTTGCTTTTTAACTGGATTTTAGACAAATAAATATGGTATAAGACCAACTGGACCCCTGTATAAAAAAAAAAAAAACAAAACCAAAACAAAAAAAGATAAAGAAGACTGCACAAATAATGTCTATTTTACAGGGCAAATACATTACATATGGGAAATTAATTAACCCAACAGATGTATTGCAGGAACAGAAATTCCATTTAAAAACCAACTACTTGCATAGATGTCAGATTTGGAACTATTCTCTCTATTCATTGGCATCTTTTAACAATTTCTACCAAATGTCAACAGTTTTACCTCAAAACTAATTGTACCAGTCACTCCTTTTAACTATCCATACATGTTAAGATGCTGACACTACTGCTCGGGGGAGCTTCCTTTTCCTCCCAGTAGATTCAGTTTATTTCATCATTTCCCAATTTAATTTCCAACTTTGCTCTTTTTTTTGATGCATACTGAAGAACTGATGACTCCAGAAGCTACAACAGTTCAGATACAGAACAGCCATCTAGCACATAGAAGGAACCAGTTACATTCACCCAGTACCAGGAACCTTTGATCTTAGGCCATTCTCCAAGGAGCAATGTAAAAGAGGATTCCCACATTAAAGAATTGTCACAGCTTCATGCCTCCCATCAGCTCTGACACGGAACACGGGTCATTTCCAGCAACTGGCAAAACCAGATTTGCAGAAGATATAAATCTAAGAGTCTAATACAGAACTTGCATGCACTATTTACGATGAAAATAGATGAGAAGAATGACCACTCTATAATCATTCTGATATTTTCAGAAAGACTTGTCTTCAGAAATGACCCTCTGTATAGGTCCATGAATGGAATTAATGTATTATGCATGGACAATAGCTCATTAGGTGCCAAGAAGGAAAAAAGTTGTTGAAAAGCCAGTGTTCTGCTTAAGTTCTATTGCCTTATGCTCAGAAATTTCCAGAGTTGTCCAATTCCAATTTATATATTCCATGTTATCCTTTGACTGACAAGCAAAGCCTGACCTTAAAAACAGAGTAATAACTAGGGGTCATGATGAACAGACAGTTTTCTGTGCATGTAGTGTTATGTGTAAATATTTAGTGTCAAAGAATATGGGCTAAATTAAGAGTAAACTAAAAAACAAGAGACTGCCTATCCAAAACATTATGTTGATCTCTCTTGTTTACAACACAAAAATCAAAAATGTCATGATCTCTGCACGTACACATGCAAAGCCAGAAGTTTCCAAGCAGTATAGAGTGATATTTCTCAGAAAACAAGCTTCTTCCATTCACTCTTTACTTATTAAGGTAAATAAAACCTCACAAGAGATAATGCAAAACAACCTAAATAACATACAGCAGTTTATATTCAGTAATTATAATTCAGAATCTGGATTTTATATCTGTAAGCTTAACTAAAAAGACAAAGCTTTCCACGGTTTCATTTTAAAGTAAAATAAATTAACTGGTTAACTTAAGATGAAGCTACAGTTCTGATTCCTCTACACATTAGACTTAGAAATCATCTTCCTCTTCAATTCCTTTTCATTCAAGTGAGATATTCTCTTATACTGTGCCACTTTAAAGGCATCCAAAGAGTTTTAAGGTATGTCCACTTATATAAGGTATATACTCTATGGTGTAAAGCCTATATGGGTATCTGTTTAAATGCAATAATGTAATTATGCACAGTCTTGCCATTTTCATGAGAGATTTGCTTTTGTACACAAATGTGTACATTGTACATCAATTTGGATTTTGATAAAATGTCATTTTTAAAGTAGTTTGTTCATTTTAAGTGTCGACACTCCTTCATTCATTCCTTGGGAGAGCCACGAAATTAAACTACAAGACGGGAAAAAAAGTCGTAATGAATTAATTTAAAAGTATGCTCTGAAGATAGGATTTAACAAATAGAATGTCAATATTAAATATATTTGAGTAGCTAAGAGAAACAGGAAACAAGGGGGTACAGGAAATCTCACAAGGGCCTTATATCTGGATCTTGAAATGAAGAATATGTTATATACCACCAGCACTATCCTTTTAAGTGTTAGGTAGATACTTGCAGGTGGCCATACCTCTAAAATGCTGCAACTGGTTGTTTGTATGTTCAGAACCTGTGATTCTGGAATGAAGAAAGGAGGCTGGGATATAAGGTAACCATTCTTTCTTCTCTGAGTAACCAAACTGTTTTTCCCCTCTTTCTTCAGCGAATTGACGATCATTGAGAAGTGCAGGTATTTAAGGTCAGAAGCAGGAAGGCAATGCCCCAAACCCACGGCAAGCAGCAGGGCCTTCTCACACTTCCAGCCCATCCTTCTCCCCACTGCCCACCCTCACCCAAACCACCGCCCTTCTCCAGACGGAACAACGTGGACAGGGGTCTCTGCAAGGCTCCCAGCAAAGCATCCATCACCTCATCCAGCTTGCCAATTCATTTCAGACCTTGGCCAGAATCCCTCCTGCAGTCTGTGAGGAAAGCCCAAAGGGGTACCAGACAGGTGGCTTGTAGCAGCGTGTTTCTCTTTCATCTGAGTTTATAGCAGCATCGACACCTTCGGCTCCTCGCAGTCTTAAGGGACTTTCTCACATTGAACAGCTTCCCATCTTTCTCCTTCTTATGGTTTTAATTTTTATCCACTTTTCTTTTACTCCATGTGCTCAGCAGGCAATGCTCCTAAGTTGAACCTCTGTGTACAGGAGCTGAAGAGCTCGTTTATAAAGGGATAATAAAACTGAGTGGTAGCAAACAATGATCGTCCCCTTTCTGTCAAGGCTGTGAAACAAAATCAGGCTCAGTGACCTGTTAAGAGTTTCAGCCCCAAAGTTAGTCACAACAGAATTAAGCCCAGAAGGTGACTAGACATTCCTAGCTTGAAATCTTGTTTTTACTGGAGCTGATTTTCCCCATTAATTAATGCTTACCATTGTCTCCCCAGCAATACTTGTCCTTTGCACTGAATAGTTCCACATATGAGTGAATTTTATTCTGAGACTGCCTGCTTGTCTTTTTTGTTTGCTTATATGATTAGTATTCATTGCAAGATGAGATAAGTTAATTTAAAAATGCAACAAATATATCAAAAAAGCTGAAATATTCACTGTTTAAAACGTACAGGTTCATGTCAGAACACTGTTGGGAAGCACAGCCTACAACCTGAATTGTACTTTAAAGATCTTTTTCTTGCTAGCTACACAGTCAGCCAACATCCAAACATGCTTTGCACCAATACATAACCTTCATAATCAGAAAATAAGACACAAATATTTGAATCTGCAAAAACTCTTGAACCACAAGTGGTTGCATGGTTGCATGTTTGTAGGTTACAACTAAACAGAGGAAAGCAGGTCAAAACCCAATCCAACTGTTGCCAAGGAAAATATATGTTCTTCTAAACTTTAAAAAAAAAATCACTAAATCTGAACATCCTACTTTTTTTTTAAAGTTATTCAATCTTTTATCAGCCTACTCTTTCAGAAAAGAGTTTTTCACCCTCAAACCCAAGGAGAGCAGCAAAAAACATAAAAAATTAAAAGCAATAGAGACGAAGATTTAAACGTGGGAATTTACAAAGTACACATTCACTTAGAGGAATGGCAGAGAAACAGTCTTCAATTATCCTATACCATGTACTTGAGAGCTTTTTGTTTTCAGTATAGCTTTCATTGTCTCTCAGAGAGGTGCTGTACACCACATTTACTGAAGTGAAAAGACAAACAATTTGTGCACATTCCACCACTCCTTCATTACGAGTAAGAGACTCACTCATCCAGACCCTCCTTGGCATTCCCAGCTCGTGATGCAGCACCGTGTCCCCAAACAAAAGGACCAGACATTGCTCACCCAGACACTGCTCACCCATCACAGAGAGAGAGACATGGGCTAGCACAGCACTGGGACTAAAAATACACACTATTCCTATGGGATGAAGAACAAAGACTGAGAATGATCAACAGACTTGCTCAGCCTCAGAGCAGAAGTGGAAAAAGCCTCACCAGTTCTCAGATCTTACACTAATAATCTGTCTCTTTTGGGGGACAGAAAGGAAATTTGACAGATGGGCATCCACGAACAGCTGACTTGGAGCAAAAAGAGGTGAAACAACAAAGGAGATGGAGAAAATCACACCTTCACTTCGGATTTGTTGTTTTTACTGTTGTTTTTCCATGTTTAACACATCTGGTCATGACTGACTTTTGGATGCAAACAGCTGAATCCTGTCCATGTGCACACTCCTCATCAAACAGAGCAGCACACATCAAGTGATGCACATTGGCTGTTGCCTCTGTGCACTAGGCAAGGATTTTTCACTTTGTGTCTCCCATTCCCAACTTGCTGGTGATGATAAGAAATACTGTATTTGTTTTCACATTTTGAAAGGCAGGAATTTCTATTTCGTTCCTAGAGATTTTATTTTTTATTGCATTAAATACTCTGCTAAAGAAATCAGATGACTCTTCAAGGTATACAGTGAAAGCACTAGATGCAATGGGCACTTAAAGAAATAGAAGTTATTTTATTAAAACATAAGAAAAAACTTTTTTACTCTAAGAGTGATTTAACACTGGAAAAAGTTGCTCAAAGAGGTGATGCAGGCTCCATCCTTGGAGATGTCTATACTGAAAACCTGACTGGACACAGACCTGAGTAACCTGATCTGGTTGCCCCTGTTTTGACCAGAAAAGCTGGACTAGACAGTCTCCAGAGGTACCTTCCAACCTCGGTTGTTCTGTGATTCTGTGAAAGTCATGAATTTTACACACTACCCAGGACAAAAATAACACATACTATGTTTATTTTATATTGCACTCTCTTTGGGTATGATTCCTCTAAATTATTTCATCATCACATGACAAGCTGCCAGCAATGAGTTACTATCACAAAGAAAGAAAACTGAATTTCCATGATTCTCTCTCCTATAACAACATTTTCCACATTAAAACACCCTATTTCATCATCAGTGGATAACCCACTCTTCATTCTCCTTCCTCTCAGTCTATGTGAAATCACATCTGGAATGACAAAAATCACAACTGTCTTACTAAAAGAGAAAATCCCTGCTCAAATAAACCTGGATAAAGAAATATTCGTGGCTATTGATTTTTTCAGAACTGTTTCAAACATTGCATTTTTATTTTAAAAGCAGAAAGCTGTATTCATCATATGGGAGTTTAAAACCTATCGTGACAAAGATGTCAGGTTCTTTGCAGATATCCTGTACTTCTCCTTAGCAGATTCTGTTGAATTACAGCGCCTTACCAACACTGTTCACCCAGCACACAGTACCTCCCTTCTGCAGGAGTATAAAGAGTACCAGGAGTACCAGAGGATGAAGTTCCCAAGAAGCATCAGCAACACTTAATGTCCTTTGTTCCCAGGATGATGCCCAGTCTATTAGTCCACAGTCTTCCCTAGTCAATTTAATAGATTTACACTCTGCAATTCAGACTTCCTGACTATAAAATGACACTAGCACACACAGTTCGAATACAGGGCTCTTCAATCCTTTGAATTATACTTAAAATCTATTAAAATACCATGTCTTCAGTGACAGTGACAAAGCAAACTTCACTAAGCTGTGTTTTAAAAGACTCAAAGCTAAATGAATCTAATTTTCACTTTAAATCTGATTTTGACACTGACATACCATTATTGTTGAAGCTTTTCAAAAAATACGTTCATCATTTTCCCTATCTAGACATATTTCATAAAATACTTTTTTTATTCTGTTTACAAAGAGGATTAGAAAGCATTGCATCTTTCACATAAATATAAAACCCTGCAACCCAACAATCTGAAAATTTGTACTACTCATTCTCAGCCCACGGGAACAGCAAAAATACCTGGAAGAGGAAATGTGGAAAACACAATGCTTTACACGTAAGGTATTTTACAGTAGATGAGACTTAGATCACTCACATTAAGTTTCAAATTCTTTCTCTGCAGTTTACAGAGCCCAAAAAGATTAGATTTCAAAGTAGGAAGAAAGCATATCCTAAAAACAATTATTATTCCTACAAGGCATCGTGATTTCCCACCTAGAAATACACATATGGACAAACCCATTTAACAACAAATAAGCAAAAAATTTGGCTGCTGACTAAATGGCAAAGACAAAAAGCAAAGGAAAAAAGCAATTACAAAACGACGTGCCAAGTTCACTCAGTTATGTGTTTGCTGCTGCCGATCCACCCCACAGAGCGTGTTGTGTGTCATTTGCTTTGCTCCAGGTGGGTGAACCCAAGAGTGAGAGGCACAGGCACAAACATTTTTCTCTCTCTTGAGCTCTCCTTCTTAACATACATTTTCACTTCTTTCTGCAGTACCAATGTTGTGATCTCTGATGGAACAATATAAAAATCAGAAAAGTCACAGTGGGAAGGTTTTCCTAAGCTGGTTAGCCATGGTGTATCTCTGCATTAAGCAAGGCAGGTTAACTTGATAAGCCTTAGATCTTCCAGAGAAGCAGGATCAAAGCAGGTAACTAATTTGAAATTATAAGCCATTCCTCACCACAAATGGAGATGCAAATTTAAGAAACCACACTGAAAATATATGGGATAATTAATTCACAGTCGTTATAAGATGCAACATATCTGGTTGTTGCATTTACATTCTTCCAATACCATAACACAAACATCTAAGGGAAAAGAAACATGATTTTCATTAATGCAGCTCATATCTATTCAGGATAACTAGTTAAGCCAATAGGGTTTGGTACTGAATTATTAAGAATGTGATTCAAACTAACAGTTATTCAGAAAACAATAATATCAAAAAAGATTTCACTGCAGTGGAAGAAAGCACACATGATATGCTTGAGCTGTGTACAATCTGTTCACCTGTACAGTTCAACACAATTCAAACAAAATCACAGCTTGCAAATCAGGTATTACTCCAGGTCTCTGAGAAGAGATTTCTACTAAGAGATTTCTTCTTGTTTTATTAGAATGGCTCAAGGAAGCAAGAGACAGGATTAAGTCACTTCATGAGTCACTAGATAATACAGATATGTTTCACACGTACACAAAAAAAATATCTGAAAGTGATTTTAATATTCAGTTTAAAAAAAAAAAAATCCCAAGAAGTGAATTTACCTACTAAAGCTGAAGATAATCATTAGTCAATTTTGTGAATACTTTCACAGATGAGGAAACCTAATCATTTGGTTGAAATCACTCATGGGAAGGATGAGGTCAGGAATTACTTAGCAGATTATAGTTACCAACACTACAATAACTTCTAAATAATAAATAATTCTGCAAATAAATAAGTACTTTGGGACTGAAAACACCTGGTTTCCAGTTGCTCTTCCAGGTAAACAATACAGAAACTAGAAATTAAGCAAGATTCCAATTCTCTAAGGAAACACACAGCATATTATGATATCTGATAATAAATAAGATGTTTCCTTACAATGAGATTAGCTAAGAAATGGATGAGAATGCACATCCAGTTTAGGGCAAGGATTTCATATCAAAATATTCTACTTAGTGTAGCAGAAATGCATCTCAAGTTCAACAAACAACCAAATCTTCGCAGGACCAACTCAGGCCCCTTCAAAGCAAACTCCGTCTCTGCTCCTTCCCTTCTTTCCCTAGGGACAAAGCAGACCCTACTGCCTCCATCTATCCTAGTAACTACAGGCAACACTATAGTTTCTCCAGTAGGATCCTTCAAACAGCCCATATTTTCCCTCTTCCCCTTTTCCCTCTCTGTTGCCCAGAACTATTGGCATATGTCCTGGCTCCTCACAGACTTTCGTGCATGGCAGCACTCCCACCCCTTCATTTCATCTCAGCTTGGGTATCTGCCCATTTTCCTGCCATTCCAAATTCTTCATACCCAAAATGAAACAAACACCAATAAGAAGTCTTCTCTCGCTTGTCCCCGAGAAATAAATCCCTTCTGCTAGGTACATGCCGTTTCCCCTCTGCTAATTCCTCCAAAAATTGGACAGGGTTTCTACCTGTCAATTACTTCTCTTTAGAGGTGACGGGCTGAAAGTAATGTCACTTCTTAAGAGTCAGTAGGTGGATGAAGCTTTTGGCAACTCTCCCAGAAACCCGTTTCTTGTTTCTGCAAGATACTGCTGGGGCAAAGTTGCTAATCTACAACTGTGCTGCAAATCTCAGCCCAAGAACATATGTTCTTGTGCTGTCAAGAGAGAGAATTGCAGTGAAAACATTACATAGTGCCAACCGCCCACAAAAGATATATGGGTGCTCAAACCCAATGCACTGAGCAGAAAATTAAGATTGTTCTCATTGCTTTTCTCAAAATGTCTGTCATCTATAATCAATGAAACAGTCTGGAACAAAGCACAGCCATCTCTTTGTTATACGAGTAGCTGAAGAAAACAACCTAGCATAAGAAAAGTACTGAGGACTTTCTATAGCCCAAATAACACAAATGCATTTGTAAAAACTCAGTGTTAGTACTTTGGTAAGTGATTGGTGACAGGAACTTAAAAAATACACCTTTTAAAATAATAATAGAAATTAAATAGAAAGTAGAATTTTTAATATCCATTCTAAGAGAAATAGGATTGACTACAAAACCTTGACTCACATGAAGCAACCAAGACACTGAAAACAGAAAAAAACAGTCTAGCTCGAATGAACTCGAGATTAATTCATAACACACATTGCACAGCAATTACTATTTAATTCCAGATGTTTACTGCATCTTACCTACTAAAAATTGTGCAGTCATCTGCTCTATTCAAAGGATCAATATAAAGAGTATGCAAAAAAGGTAGAAGAAATTATCAGTATCTATTGTGCTAACTAATATAACTTTAATTTTTTCCAATCTTGATTTAATGTTCTCTTGTGCCTTGCTTCCCATCACTATATGAGATCACACGCATTCCTTTCCAGTTTGGTCACTGTACTCCAGTAGATATGAAATATTTTCACAAAAATCAAGAGTAAGTACATGCTGAACAACTAATGATGCAAGAAAACTAGTGTGAAAGATGAGCTGCTGTTCAGTTCTCGCCAGTTTCTGCTAACTTCAGACACTCAGAGAAATCTGATTATGCTATGTATGGCCCTTCATATCTATGCTTGTGGAGTAATGAAATGTCATCTCATTATGATTTCAGAAAAATTAACTGAAAATGTTAATACTTAAAATGGATTAGATTATAATTTTTCTTCTCGGAATCAGAATAGTATAAAAGACATTTTTTCAAAACAACATACACTTCTGTGCCACACCAGTACAAGTGACAGAAAATATACCATTAACTGCCTGAAATCGTGCTCCAGCAGGAACCTAAAAATACCATGTTAAACTGACACCTCTGCATGAAGGGGCACCTCAATGCCTATGAGCACTGTGCTTTTATAGATGTTTTTGAAATGACCAAAAACCCATCAAAAATAGCTCAGTTCATTAGCAGCATATAAGGACTTCTTTATTTGGGTGTGGTAGTCCCGACTGCTGAGTCTTAGTTTGCATTTATACTACACAAAAATAATAAAAATTAAGGTAAAAAAAATAAAAGCTAAAATAAGCTGCATATTTGCCAAGATGACTTTGTGCTGTGTAGTCAGAATGGCAACCATAACTGTAATATTCTTTTTAAATTACTCATTTCTATTAGAAAATATATTGGTTTTTTTCCTTTTGAGTTTGTCTGCAAGTTGTCATCACAAATATGGGCAATGGTGGGATCTGTACAAAAGGGTATATTTCTTCCAATTTATTTTTTTTAATAATGCACTGAGAAGAGAGCTTCCTGCTGACTTCTCTAGTGAGTAATGCAATTCATAGAGATACTGAAATCACATTGAAAAAATGATGGAAAAAATACTCATTCTACATTTCACTAGTTTAGTTCTAAGAATGTTATCAAGGAGAGAAATCATTTGCAATTTGTGTTTTGCATTACTTGACTAGAGCCTCAGAAAGTAAAAACTAGCAAAGTTGTGCCAGAAAGACAAAACAGACCAGCTGTGGGCATTCAGATTTTTTACTGACATTAGGACTTCTACAGAGATCAGTAAAAATCATTATAGACAAGGCCTATTAGCTTTTTAAAAAAAATTAAAAGCACCACCCAAATGCATGACAGCATCTAGGCCCTGCTTTGCAAAGTAATGAGTAATCTGAGCTTCAACAACAGCTAATAGCAAAAATCAAGTTTTTAGAGTCCCTGCTGTGTGGATCACCAAGAGTATCTGAAGGGCAGGACAAACACTTCTCTGCTGATGACAGGATTTGGAGGACAAGGTCAGAAAACACAATTTTAAACAAGGAGCAGGTGAGAGAAGCGGGAAACAACTCGAGATTCATGCGTATTTTTCATTTATTTCATAAAGAAGGAGAAAGAAATATACCTTTCTTTCATGCGCACTGGGCACGCCAGGGGTGTTCTGCTTGAGGAAGCCTGCTGTTGTGGACCACCTTGTAGGGTTTTTCCGTGAAGGTTCTTCTGAAGAAAAATTTGTGTCACTTACAGAGGTTGAGAGGCCGATCAGTGCAGGGTCACTACTGCGTCGGACATGAAGAGGCATATCTGAAGAATAAAACAGACAGTAAATAAACACTGACTAGATTTAAAATGTTTTTGACAAAAGAAAAATATTTTTTCAAGCACTGGATGGGTGGTTTTGACCAAATGTGGTTTCACAGAGTAAGGAGTTATTGACCTCAGCATAGCTCCTCAAGGACAAGGTCTGTTTCCTCAAAACCACAGCCTTGCTGCTTGGCCACACAAGGAGAAAATGAAGGGAAAATCAAACTCTGAACCTAGCACAGCTTGGTGGCTTTCTGAGTGAGAACACAGCATCACGCCTATCTGCTGATTGTTGTGTAAAATAAAAAATACAACATAAGCTTGAACAACTAAGAGGCTAAGGTGACACACACGTATTTTAAAGAGCAAGTAGCCAAAGCCTGGTGACAAAGTAAGGGGTGGACTAGGACAATGTGACCCCCACGCCACTGCCAAGGCTGCAGCCTGGGCAGTGCTGGCACAGCACCCCGTGAAGAAGCTGCCGGCCAGCAAAAGGCAGCCACCTCGCCCTCTAAAATATACTCTCAATTTCTTTCTCCAAACTTATGGAAGAGACTGTTTTCTATTCTGCATTCTTCCTTTGCCTCTTCCTGACAGCTGAAACAAGATCAGTGCTGATTTACCCTGATTCCCTCAGCCTTCCAGCTGGCATGAGTGACAGAAGAAAAATATTTCATTAGTAATAAATGATGCAGCAGGCAGGTAGACTGATTGGAAAGAGATAAGGTTTGCTTAATATACGTAGAGGTCACATCCATTCTGGAAACTTTGATAGCACATTAAAGTTAGTTTTTCTTGAAATACAACTTAATTTTTTTCAATTTCATTTATTATCCTACAACAGATATCCACACATCTATCCTCTCCTTGCCCAAACAGAAGTTTCATTGCCTGAATTTGTGACCTCCTAGTACTCTCCCACTCAGCATCAGAACAGAGGGGCTGTGATTTATCAGTTTTATTTCTCTTTATTGTTGCACTGGGAACCTTGAATGCAAAGTGGAAAAGAAAAAGGTGAAAGCAATGGCACATAAGCAGCAGAGTCACTGGGAAAGTCACACTAGGCAACAGCTGAGAATAAAACCCAGGACTATGTTTTAATGCTAGGATGAAACAGTTCCCAAGGAAACTGCATGTCTCACAATACCAGCAGGAAAACACAATGACCAGAGTTGTTTGTTAAATGAGTGGACAATCAACAATATCTTTATGTTAACGCCACATATAATATTAATAATCATCTTATTTTGCATGGCATTATAACAACACAGAGAAATACAGTAAGTCATGCCACACAGTGAAAATGTGGGGCTTTTTAATCAGCTAGGACTCCTGCTGTTGAGATATGCATAACTGTACACAACCAAACACCAAAACATTCTATTTCATGTTCATTATGGTAAACAATAACAAAGAATTCATGTCCTTTTCTCCACAACTGTTGTACTACTTCTCTTTCCTCTCAATTTCTTCTTTTTACTTTCATAACAGCAATAATTTCCAGGAAATAAAATGCTTTCTCTTATGAATACATATATACATATTTATACACATACCTACTATATACACATATATAAAAGTGTAAAACAGAACTAGAATTAACTACAAGAATATTCCATGAAAGATCACTAATTATGCAGGAAAGTACTAATGGTCTCAGTTAAGTCTACTTGGAATTTGATTGCTCAATATATACTCATAAACTCTTATAGAGGGTTTTTCTTTGATTGCCTTGTCTTCAACTACTTCAAGTTTCATGAAGCAGGTGAAGGCAAAGCATCTCCTCTCCCCCTCTACAGCAAACACACCAACAGCACACTATCAAATCACAAGAGACCTCTGAACAAAGGTGGCTCAGCTGCAGCCCCAGCCAGTGCCTCACCACACAGGATGAAATGACCCCTTCACAGCAGTGCCTGTGCTCCTGGGGCAGCCCTGAACATACACTCTCGTTTATTAGATCAGCTTGAGCCAGAAAGTGGCTCTGTGGTGTGCAGTGCCACTTAAGAAAAATACCAATCTATATTTGTTCCAAGCAGCACCCCATGCATATTATCCTGTTTGCCTTAGCTACCCACCCCACAACAGAGAATTACAATTTTCAAACATGAGTTCACTTGCTCCTTATGCTTGTACATCTATATATAAGCACGGTGATAGCAAAATGTTCTTGTATTTTTACACTTCTTCTCCAAATTGCTTGACAAAACAAAAGTTCAGTTGGGTGAACTTCTGTAAGAAGAGAAGCCAAATTGCCAACAAAGAAAGAAAGGATGAAACTGGAACTCAAACCAGCATTTCTGGAGAGGAACAAGCCCTTATCACTGCCTTGGCTTTCACTTTGTAGTGAAAATCTGACAGTTTGCCCAATGCTAAGAAGTACAGACTTTTCAAAATACAGGTAGTCAATTATGCAGCAGAATTCAGAAATATTAATACGCTTCAGAGAAAACATTAACATGAGAAGCTTCTTTACAATATCTACTCACAGATGAGCCACCTTTAATATAACCAGTTTCATTTTAATAACATCAGTTATTGAGATATTTTCAGACATTCACTGAACACTTCTCCAAACCTTAAAAAAAAAAAGGTGGTCTGTCAATATAAAGATGCAACATGATTTATTCTAATCTCTTCTTATGAAAATGGTTCCATACACAAGGAAAAGTAATTTGCATTACTAAGCAAATTTCACAATAAAGTAAATTATAAAAGACAATAATTTGGGTGTGTCAGATCAATGTATTTCCCAGTTAAACTAGAAATTTAAACATGGTAATATTTTTTTTAATACTGGAATGGGACAAGCACATGGAGCTAGATCTAATGCATGCTGCTTGGCAATGGCCAGTATTGCTCCAGGTTTAATACAAGAATTAAATCCTGTTCACACTATATTAACCATAACTTGTAAATAAAATCTCCTATATTCTTCTCTTCAATTTTGTTCTGAGAGACCATTCTAATTTGATTTTGATACTCTCCATTAAAACAACAACTTAAAATAATATATTGAACAGATTATTTTTTTAAAAAACCAATATATTGTTGGTTACAATCCTCTGTTTTACTTGAATTTATAGATTTGAAGATGATATACTTTGAAATATTAAAAGGAAAATCAAAGAAAAGGAAGTTAATAATTAAACCACAAGATGAAGTACGCATGGGACCGATGCAATGTCACTGATTCCAGGATGATGGTTGATACCGTTTGAAGTCTGTGGTTTCTTTGAAGAGTGGATAAAACAGCAATGAACTCTAATCACAAGACTTCAAATTCTCTGTGGCACTAATGCACTGTAAATATTGATTTGCTTCTGCAGCTAAGGTGCCTTTTAAATAAGCACTTGAAACGGTAAATCTAATAATGAATTACAGGAAGTTTTAAAAGTCTAAGAAATAAGGAAAAATTAAATTAAAAATCATGAAAGTTACCACTAACTCAGTTCTTGAGTCACATTCAAGGACTTGAAATATTCAACCACAAGTCAACTTCAGAAAGAATTATATGTGACAGAGAATCCCATTAAGTTATGTATGTAGCCAGAGTTTTGCTAGAAAACGGTTATTTGTAGGATATATCCAAGCTGTATAACAAAATGCTCACATTCATAATCATGAAATTCTGACTGGAAGTCTCATTTTATTAAAAGCAACAGCAGTTTCACTATAAATTATAAAAACAGCCAATACGCATTTTATAACCATCTTTAAATGTTAAGAATACAGAGTTGTACCTTCCTTTCCTGCCAGCAATTCCATTTTTATTTTAAAAGGGTCATCACCTTCTCTGATTTTCAAATACGCTCACAAGTAAAAGCATTTGAGGATCTGGCAAATTTCATCCATAAAGCTGAATATGTCATCCTGTGTGCAGGCATTCAGCACAATAGATGGTGATCTCCCAGAACAGAGCTAATATATACCTTCTCATACCAATTTCCTCTTGGATATCAGCTTGGAGGGCATGACTAGAAAAATACATACTTATATTTATATAGCATAGTCAAGCTAATTTTACTCTGAAGATTTCTACTGATGTTTCAGCTCCTCAGTGCCATTGCAGCTTGCACAATTTGGCACACACTGGATTTAAGGCACAGAAATGAAAAAAAAAGATCTCACAGTCATTTCTGGCCACCTCAGACCAACAGGCCCACAACTGATGAGTAGACCAGGACAGGACTTTTTTTTCTCTCCACACCCTAGAGATGACTCTGGGAAAATAATGATGCTGTAAAACCAAAAAACCCTATGGGAAAGAGTAGCTTTTAACAAAAAAAGCTGCTCAGGTTAGATAGAGCTCCTAAAAGTGAGCCCACAGATATGTATGTACACCTGGGTGCACTGTATACACAAGACACACATAGATCCTACCTCAGCATCAAGAAACCAGCCTGGGGATGGGAGACAGAAACTGAAGAGCTTTACTGCCTCTATTGCCAATCCAGCTCATTGTTCCACTCAAATCCTCATCTAGAGCCCAAGAGAAAGGATGAATCAGGGTCATCCTGGGGCTGAGGAAAGCAGGACTGCTTCTTTCAGCTTGAAGCGCTTGAAACTGTAAGTTAAGGTTTTGTCTACATTTAACTGAAATCTCTCTTAAAAAATATTTAGATTAGACTTGAGTTTCACACTCCAGCACAGCTCCTGGAGCTCTGGTTCCAATTTCAGTAGGTTCAGTTCAGTTCCTTGTTCCACTCAGTTGGACACACCAAGAGCCAAACATCCCTTATGACCTTCAAAAGCTCAAATCCCCTAATCAGTTCAACTTTCATATTTGAAAACCTCTAGAGAAAAACTAATGATAACTTCCAAAGACCACTGAGGCTGTTGTAAACTGGACTATGGACAGAAGAAAAACAGTTGGAGACAAAAACCAGCTGACTGTGAACTTATCTACAAACTGCATTAAACCCTAGCAGCAGCTAACATAAACCAGCACTTCTCTAAAAGATTAACAAAACAGTGCAAATCAAATGTAGGCATCTTGAATTAGAAAAGAAGAAAATATTAAAAACTTAAGCAGTTCCAAGAGGTGAAGAACTTCCCCTGGGACAACGGAACCATCTGTCCTGCAGAAGCAAATTTGGGCATGCTACAGGCAGCTGGGAGGGACACGAAACAGAAGCACTACAAAGCTACTGCCAGTTGCAGATCTTTTCAGAAACATACTCTTGGATGTGACAGCAAAGGAACGGGATAAACGTGTGTATATATATTTTCTTTTTAATATATATATTATATATATAAATATACACACACACAAACACACACACCAACAATTCTCTCTCCACGGCCCAGAGCAGTATATTTCTCTCTCCTAGAATCCACTCAACTTTTAAGTAATTATTATTTAATAAAATAATTTGCAGCATTTCAGAATGTCAAAATCTTCAGAATTTGTTTATGCATTTGTATTATTTCCCCCAAGTTTATCCTCCTGTCATTAGTTGCCCCCCCTTCTCCTACAAAACTATCTTTTCCTTTCATATGTCACAGACAACATCTCAATTCTCCCCTAAAAGGTGTTACACAGCACATAATTTCACCTTTGCCTCTCTTAATTCTCTGTTGCTGTTCATTTTTGTAAATATTCTAGTCTTAACTTGTTCAGAAGGCACCCAGAACAGGGTATTTCTCTTATGAAATACCCTCAGTGCTGTTTGAATCCTCCCTGTCTGTTTTTGAACTTTGACACTAATACATAACCAACAGTAATCACACTTGTGTATTTTATTGTCATGGTATCAACCCATAACATCCATAAAAATCCTAAAACTTTTTCTATAGTTTCACTTCAGCATCTTTGTCTCAGTAACAAAAGTATTTGTTCAGTTTAGATCACTGTTCTTATACATTAGCTTCTATTTATTCAGGCTGAATCAAACTGCATTCAGTGTGTGTACAACATCTTCATTTGTGTTATTCTATTTTCCCAGTCTATCAACATCTGAAAACTTAATTAACAAACTATTTACAGTACTGCTTCTCCTAGATTTAAAGATGTTAAATAAAACCAAAGCTGACAGGAATCCTCATGACACCCTACAGGACACAAATCTCTAGACTAAGATTGCCTTCAATTTTTAAGATTTCTATGCTGATTTTTAAACCATATTGAAGAGTTGGTGGTCACATTAACTTGGAACTTTCAAGACACTTAAATTTCTATCAAATGCTTCAATATTTGCAAATATTACATGAATTATACAGCATTCACCTACAAATGCCAGGTATCTCATGTTCATTGCTCTCCCTTTCAGAATTACAAGAAAGCTTAAGATGACATAGTTTAGATAATTAGCATTTCTCTACCTCAAAATACGTTTATGCTTAAAAACATCAACTTCTAAAATTAATTTCTCTATGTTCAGAACTCTTGGTTAAATAACTAGATTGCCATTGCTCTTAGAGGGAAAATAAATCATTGTTAGCTTCACACAGTTCCAGATATTTATAACTACTTCACATACAAACCCAACTGTTTTCAGTTATTCTTCTAGCTACTCATCGCCAAACAACTTATGTACTTCCTCACAGACATATTTTCCATGTTATCAAATATTGTTCTCTGCTTTCTTATTTCTTTAGCTTTAAAATGGCACATTTCTAAGAATTTGCACATTAAATCATGACAAGTCACAATTAGCCTGTTTTCCTCCTACCACTGCCCCATGCCATTGGGGCTCTGGCATGCAGCCACACCAGGAGAGGGGCAGAGGCTGTACCACAGCACTAAAAATGCACAACGTGGTCTAGCAGATGGCAGATGAATGCAGCAGGTTGTGTCCTTAACCATCACATAAATGTAGAGAAAATACACCTGGCTATGTAAAACACACAAACGAAAGCCCACTGCATGCTAGCACACCTTTAAGAAACACAGGACATTGTATTAGCATGTGTATGATCAAAAGTGACTCAGAACAGTAAGATCATCTCTGGAAGAATGGACAACAGAGAAAAGAATGCAAGCAAGCCACCAAAAAGAGTCTTGTTATAAGGCAAAATAAAGAAAAGTCCTTATCTCATTAGTATAATTTTCAGTTTCTTTTAATAGAACTTAAGTTTTTCATTTTTCCAACCACGACTGCTCAATGACTTTAAATTCAGAAATAAGAAAACAACCTGCCACAGTTATATTTTAATAATGAGGTAATGTTAAATCCTTATCTTGAAAGGCCTTTAAAGTAACAATCGTCCCTCTCTTTCTCTAATATTCTTTCTTCTTACTTTTGAATACTAAGATCCAGGTAGAAAATTATGATTTCATCTTGAAACTCAATTTACTTAGACACTGACTTTTAAAGCTAATTAGAGAAAGAGCTTTAAAACCGAAATTAAAATTTAATTACCTACACCCTCTCTGTCTCTTTTCTCTCGGCTTTTTTCTAAAATGCAAATATCTTTGCATGCCAAAAGAAAAGACAAAAATGTCAGGTTTTACAAATGTTCTACTCTGTCAAAAAATTGTGTTTCGGAATGTTTTAACAAGCCACAGTCTCGTGTTTTTGGGTACAATTTACAAGGATTTCCTTAAAACATCTGGATTACCTCTTTACCTATTTTCACGCTACTGCTACTGCTACAAAGATAAGAAAAATGCACTCCTAGTCCCCCAGATGTTAAGAATCTTTGCAAAAATTTGTGTCTTACTTCTTCAAACAATTGTGTGACAGTAGAAACATCATCGACTTTGCTGCTGCTGAAGTTTTCCTGCTTTCATCAAAGATCATGCCTTGCTAATAAGACTATGATTGATATTTAGTTATATTATAATGAAGAAACTATCTTTCACATCTTCATTTGTTTTGTAGTACAGGCAAGGGTTTACACAGACAGGAGTAAATTCCTCGCTCCTTTGAGTTCATAAAACTTTACCACTCTGAGACATAGGAAGGAAGTTGGCAGATATTTTTCTTACCACAACTTTGAAAAATCCCCTAAAACTTAATGGTAAAATTGTTCCTGTTAGTAAACATAATGCAGTGCTGCGAAAACTGTGCATTTTTTATGGTCTAAATGCTTGGGGTAGGCTCAGAAAGGCTTACTTAGAGGAAGGTGTTTAAAACTTTTTCCTGGACAGAAGAGAAGATATACAGATGCAACAATAGGTTTTAGATTGTAACTCGAAGAGCTCTGCTGGGAAGAACCAGGAGTGATATAACATGTATAATACACGTTACAAGTCTTTCATCAGTGAGTTTCAGTCAGAAAAAACCTGCTGGGGTTGCCAACATTGTGACGCCTTTCTGGTCCCCAGGTCATGACTGTGCTTTTATGGGTGGGGAGAAGTGCCATTACACTGTAGTACCAGATATTAGGGGATCAGAACTATTTGTCAGTCTGTATCCACTTCCGACTTATCAAAGAATAAACTTTCTTTCAACATTTGTTGCCAACACAGTCTGGTACATCACTACATGAACCTCATACCTGAGGTAGGAATTCCAAGGTGGATCATATGCAGATGCAGAGTTAGACATGCTTAATTGCAATTCAGTAGGAATATGTGTAATTAGTAAGAGATTTGTTGTTACGCAAGTCCTTACAAAGCTGCTGCTGGAATCTCTCTCCTTCCCTACTCTCCATCAAAACCTAATGCCTCATCCACTGGCTCATGAATTACAGCACACATTGACTTGTCAGAAAGGTGAAGGCCTGCACTGCCCAGAGGGCTGCAGAGCCTCCAGACTGTCCTTCAGCATCACCTCTGTGGCAAACACCCAGTGAAGGAAACCCTACTACCAGCCACTCCCTGGGCAAACAGCAAGGAAATGAAAACCTGCAGCGATTCTACTGGGGTTTAGAATGGGGAAAAAAGCATCGAAACTTCTGGATTTGTAAGACATGATGACAGAACCATCACTAAATAGCCCTTTGTATACACAGGATATGGTAAATAATGGGTGGCAGCAGGGATCCCTCTGGTGTCTTAATTATGTGAACAACAAACAAGTTATGTATGATGGTAGTTTACCTCCTTTATGTTTGAAACAGTGAGGGAAGAGGTATTTCTTTGCCAGCCATCAAATGAACACTCCATCTTTGAAGGTTTTTGGCTGTTAATCTGTTATGTCTCCATGTTTCTGTGGAGAAGCTCCTCGCCATTGAGTGGGCATTGGCCAAACCTCCTTTCAGGCTGGGAGGAGCATGGCTGGCTCCTGCCTTGCTCCACTGCAGAGAAATTCAGGAATAATCAAAACCTTTACTAAGATATAAAACCAATTGTTTATATCCAGTTCACAGGCCACTGTCAAGCTAGAGAAGGCAACAATTTTGGAATATCAATGCCTGGAGGTGGATCTGAACCTGCATTACCCAAAATCCAGATAGCTATATTATAGAAATTATTTAGACAGATTTTTAACTGAAGTATAGTAGTTATGACAACCAAGGAAACTTGATCACAATCATTTAAATGGTTGGGGGTTTTTTGGTCAGAAATTATATGTGCATACATTCTCATAGTTATATGCACAAAACATAAAAGAAAATAGAACACGTGGAAAGGAGTAGACTCTGTGCACGCTAGCAAGTCTCCAACACAGTAAAAAAAATTACAACTAACATCTATAATAAGATAGAGAGAACATAGTCCTGAACAACTATTAAAAATTATTAACAGCTTCTGCAATTTCAATGGCACTTGTTCTTGTTTCCATGACAGAAACATTTACTAGGATTATTAGAAGCATACTGGTACATCCATGAAATATGTTCTCATTTAGTGTTATCAAATCTCTGTGAGTTAAAGTTCCACTGAACTGCTCCTGATGACCAAGAAGAGAGAAATCTCAAGCAAAACTAGGAAAAGGCCACGTCATGCCACCCCATGTGCTCAGATAGACAATATTTAGCAGAAGGCTCTTCTGCACGCAGGGACTAACACAGCTCAAAGGCAAAGCATAGAGCATACAGATCTCAAGAATATTATTTTCTGTCATTCAGCTGCAAGTATCAAGTTGAATTCCCAAAGATAAACCAAGCATTTGCGTGTTTAAATGATGAGATGAAATGCCACCAACCCTCCTCATCCACAGGGGATGCACGGCAGCAGAGCTGCCATGCCCAGGACATGGGAGGGCAGATAGTGCAGCTCTCTGCTGTGCCTGACCTTTCACTGGGGGTAGGTTGGAGAATGGTCTGGGAAGCTGCAAAGTTTGGGGACTACACAAACCTAATGATGTCCAAACAAGCTCTTTCCAATTACATGAGTGTGGAATAAGAAGCTCCAGCTTCTGTACAACATGCTGAAAAATTCTCATTAACTCCTAAGGTTAAAGATCACTTTCTGCAGAAAACTCTGGTGTTCCCAGTAGCCAAACAGTAAGACGATTTAGACTATACTGGAAGTTGTTGTTTAAATTGTTCAGATAATGCCCATAATGGGACAATGAAACAGAACACCTGCCATTCTCCAAGGGGTGACAGACCAGCAGATATCCTTAATTCTTCTTCTTTTCTAGAAATAGATATCCCTTTATTTTTTAAAACCATGCCTAGTGAGCACTAGTAGAACAGCTGCTGCCTGAAGCATGTGCAAAGTTAAGCATTCCTATCTATCTTTATAAAGTCCACTACAACAACAGGGAGCCTAAACTGTTTTCTTCAGGAAAAGAAAATTTTATACACCTTGGAAAAACTTTGGCAACATCATTCTTTCTCTTTTTTTCTTTTTTATTTTTTTTTTATTTCTATTCTGCACCCCATACACACATTTTTTTTTCCCCCTCTCCTCTCTTTCCTCTCTGGAAACATGCAGTTACGCTGCATGCTTAATTACATGCCTCTCACTCCATTTTTTTATTTCACAGTACCAAGGCTGAAGAGACTAAAAAATTATTCCTAAAAGTTCAAAACTAAGAATAAGCAAATAGAAAGAGCTTCAGCTGAGGTTCAAAAGGAAATCTCACTACTCAAAAGACAGTTTTTGGATCAATGACTTTTCATGCTTGCAGTTGCCAAATTTCATTAGAATTTGTGATTGGTTCTAACCCAGAGATGAAGATCATCTTTCTTAGCGGAGAAACAGCTTTAGCCAGAACTAACAGAAGATATTTACTGAAATACTATGGTATATACTTCATGCCAGAATTTGTCAGGTTCCCAGCAGCTAAGTCTTCCAAGCTGTCTCCACACCACAAGGCTCCCTCCTTGTCTCATCCTAGAATGTGCTACCGTAATTTCAAGTATCTGCATGCAGAGAGGGAACATGAGGTGGACAAATTTTATTTTACAAAATCTATTAATATTTTTAATTATTATGATTATTATTCATTTTATGCTATTAAGGAATTCTCATTCTGCTTCATTCTTCACAGAAGATTAATAAGGTATTTATTGTTCTGCAGCCCAAAATGTACTGATACACTGAAATGAGAAAAAGAGGGGACTGCCAGCATATATTACTTGGTCCTCTTCCATTAGCATGAATAATTGGAGACTGTAGCTTGAACATGAGGAATCTCAACAGATTCAAACAAATCAATAGCCCAGGACAGGTTATCCTGGAAATGCGCTGCAAGTAGTCAGCTGGACAAGAGTACTCGACAAAACCTGTCACACCCTCTGCATTTTCCACTAAGCGGGAGAAAAATGCTGTTACAACTGATCTGGCAACTGAATTCCTCCTTCTGCACCAGAACCCAGTCAAGTGCCTTGTGCTACTTCTACAAACACCCTGCTGTCCTCCAAGGCCTCCCTGAAGAAAGATAACAAGTTAACAAAATCTCTACCGAGGATGGACATAAGGGAAACACAGAAAGCAAAGGAACTACAGTTGCACTAATCCGCATGAGGCCATGGCCAGCGTTGCCTTGCACACGGGCTGATGGATAGAGTACTCACTTCCCTGTATGGAGGAGCAGGAATCAGAGTGGGAACAGCTCCAGGCATGGAAAAAGATATACAACAATCGAAAAAGGACTTCATTATATGGATTTTACAGTTCTTATGTAGTTTCAAATATGTGCACTGTATGTTACCCCTACAGTTGTGATGCCCGGGCACGTCCAGGCATGCCTGAGTTGTCTGTTCCCTGCTTTCCCCGCTTCTCCCTTTGATTGTCTGAAAAAGCTGCAGTGTGAAGAGAGCTACCATTGGTCCTTTCCTTTCCCAGTTCCTCTCCAGTTCCTCCCTCTTCTCCCGCGTCCATACTCCTATTCATTCCCCTGGTTGTCTGTCTCATGCTCCACCCCATTTTCTGGCCCTTTCTATACCAGGATTTATATAAACCCTCACACACGCTCAATAAACCACCATTGCACCTTCAACCTCGACTCGGACCCTTTGTGCAGTGCCGTGGTCCCAATCCCCTCTCCCCCAGACCGTGGCATCCCTGAATGCCACATAACCAGACACAGCTCCTGCTGGGCCTGGCTAGCAACCTCAGTCCATGAAAAAATATATCCAGGAGTAAAGAAGGAACCATGGAAGGGTCACTCTCCATTCAACTACCAACATGGAGATGCAAAGGAGGAGCTGCCTTTCTGGATAAGTGCCCAAGCTGTACTGGGAAGCCACAGTCGGGACGTAAAGGACAGCTGTAAGAGCATTATGGTGTCTAGTCCTCAGCATTCATGGGCTTCCCTTGTAGCTGTGTATCCTTAAGATGCTCCTGCTATAACCAAAACTAATATTCACTGTAATAATATTTTTTAGCTAAAGTTAGTTCCCTACAAAGGCTCTGTGAAATGCAATTCAGATATTTTCCACTTCTCAAAAGAAAGTTAAATTGTATAACAACTAAAGAAAGCCACAGGAAAAGAGAGCCATCTCCTGTACTGATGGAGCTATTTCTTTAGCCCACTTGAGAGAAATGGATTTTAGGGAACAAATCTTGCTATCATCATTTTATACATTCTATTACAATTTAGAACGCCTACCAGTAGTAAGACGTCCCCAGCATATTAATTTTTCAATCCATGCTTCCTTCTGAGGTTTGTACACAGCACCTGGCCATTCACAGAATAAACACAGAGCAAACGACTGCGAGTAGAACATCCATGGGCTCTCACAGATCATCGACTTCTCTGCAGTGTGCACCTCACAGTCAATGTGCTTCCAGCAGGAACCACCTCTGCTTTTTGAAGTACTTAGTTAAAAATCTAAAAATTATCTCTAAGCAATTGTTCTTTTATATTTTGCCAAACTACACCATTTTTACATTAAATATGGAGTTCTGACTAAATAATTTACTGTTTCATAAAAGTGGCTATTTTGAATTTCAAGTAAAATAAGAAAGCAGAAAAATTGGTTATTATTGTTTAGCTACCTATGTTTATAAAATACGCTGAAGGCAGGATATTTTAGTAACTATATGAGAGCTAGTGTATTTAATATTTCATATGAGATGTCAAAAATCTACTACATTAAATAACATCTAATATACTTACTCATCACTACAAATACAAAGGATATCTAACACAGAAAGCCCTCATGCAGATGTTTTTTAAAGTCACTCCAGAACAAAATTAAATTTATATTTGTACAGAAACACATTATTTTTAGTTGGGATTTTGTCTGTACAGAAACTGAAACATTATCTTCTGCATCATTCACATAAACACTAAAAATACTTCTTAAATGTTTCTGAAACTAAATAGCTTTCTGAGAACAAGTTCATTACTTTGTGTTCTCCTCTGGAATTTGTAGAACTATTTTAAAAGTTATTAATTCATGACATAGTTCATTTTATTGGTCTCAGATGATATTTTGATTTATGTGTTTTTCAAGCATTTTTCAAGACTTCCAAAGGATGTTTAACACTCATAGGCTCAAGTTCAAACTTAGGAAGAGAAAAAAACTTACCCACTGGTCAAGCAACACATACAAAATGCAAACCTCCTCAAAAATTTTAAAAAGAAAGTCAAGATTTCGCATATGTGGGAAATCAAGTCTGAATCTTAACAATGGAGGGTGTTCCCTCCTCTCCACAACAGTATATTTCCATAGATGGGCTCTTCTTTATCATGCAAATGCCAGCAAGAGGAAAGGACAGTCATGGAGGAACAACTCTTGGATGCAGGTACTACAAAACATGTTGCTGCTGGACAGGGGAGCAGGTTGGGCTGCTCCTTGTTCCGTGCCCAGCATCAAGCACCCCTCACTCACCTCCCCCAGTTTTTATTAGCTCTTGGAATACAACCATTATCCTACCTTTTGTGTGATTACTATGGCAATTCTAATGTAGGGCAGATTAAAATAAGCCAAACAGATATATTTGCCTTTTCTGACATGACCAAAACCCTTTGAGCCAAGCAAGGTTGCTCTCATGTTCCTAAGAAGCTGTTTGGTTATTTCAGTTATGAATATTGGATTAAAACCACCTATCAAGTGTAACAGTTTTTAGCTGTTTCCATATAGCTGAAGAGAAAAGCAGTTAAACATCTCTGAGACATTTCCTGCTCCTCTTCAGCAGCAGCATCTCAGCAGTGCTGGAAAGCAGCTACACTGAGAGGAATGAGAACCAAAACTACCTAAGCCCACACTCATTCATATGTCCACACTCTTTATTATTATTATAAGGTTAATCCACAAAAATATAATATTAAGTTCTTTAACAAAATACACTTTTGCAGATTTGCAAGAAAAAAAACAACCTCCCTGGTCCCAGGCTGGAGGATAAAAGTCTTTGCATGAACAAAACAAACACAAAAATTCTTGGATCAAAATTCACTCAGCAGCATGAGGCTGAAAAAATTTTCCTGCTGATTTACTACACGGCAGTTTGCCTTTCCAAAGAGCGATCTAACATCAGCGTGAGGACAGCGAGAGGGAAAATTGCTGCCTAAGTGGCAGGTTTGTTATTGTTTGACATTTCTAAAGAGTTCACTAGAAACTTCTAAAAGGAGCATCTTTAATTCCCTGAAATTAATGATAATCGGCCAAGTGAATGGAGAACAATTATGAGGAAAATTGAATGCTTCCAAATGCCAATTTGCTGTATATCCTGAATTAATATTGCATAAGCATTTCTAGTCTCTGCTGTAAAAGCAAAGGAATAAAAACCTAGGCCCACAGGCAGTCTTG
Source organism: Manacus vitellinus (assembly GCF_001715985.3). NCBI lineage: Eukaryota > Metazoa > Chordata > Aves > Passeriformes > Pipridae > Manacus > Manacus vitellinus. The sequence continues at coordinate 42,346,911 of NW_021940535.1, forward strand.
CATGCCTCTCCTCACAGAATTCTGTATCATCATTTTTGCATTTTATAATCATACTTAGCATTTATGTGGTGACTTACATATTTAACCTATTTTTCCTAAAAAAAAAAATAAACCAACAAAAAAAACCCCTGTAAGGTAAACTATCTTCTGCATTGAATGTTCAACAATAAGCAGTCACACCACAACAGCAAGGAGCCTCTAATACAGCCAGCGACATAAGCCAGTTTTTTCTTCTAATTAAGTCAGAGCACACTTGAAGTCATTGTTGTAAAATACAGTCTTGGGAATTTTTTTGTGATACAGCTACACCAGCAGTCAGTCACGAAATACAGTAAAGAGAATAAATACTCTGGGAAGAAAAGGGCTCAAAATGTCCATTTTTTTAGCTGAGCCCAAACAGATCAGTTTCTGTTAAAGGGCCCAGAAAGTATAAAAAGTCAATGCAGAATTTTTATCAGCCTCACTTTCCTGGGTAGCAGCTGAGTTGCCAGCCAGTCCCCACAGGAGAACACAACCAGCCCAAGCCATGGTGACTGAACCAGATGCTGTCCATCCTCAGAAGTCTGCACTTGGTCTGCACTAAGGAGGAGCTCAATCAAAAAACAAATGCAAAAAACCTTGAAAGTCAATTTTCTCATTTTTATCCTAAAAGAAACCAAAACACACACAAAACAAAAACAACAAAAAACCAAATAAACACACTTCACCTACAAACAAAATGGGGTATGGATGAATGAGAAACCCAGTTGCTGCTGGAGGGTTCGCAGGAGTAAAGGATGTTACAGCGATATAGCCAGAGACAGGGGCTGTGGCAGACAGGATGGGAAGACTACAGAACCAGCTAGAATTGACACTGTAAACAAGAAGAGAGGGTGCAGCTGGAAAAACTGCAGCAAAAAAGAGAAAACATTAAGAAAAAATACAGAAGAATCTTAAATGAGAAAAGCACAGGTCCAAGTACGCGAAGAATCATTCACTACACACACTGCAGCACTACTGCGAGACTCCAAACAAGACTCATAACTCAAATCCTGAAGACACCCTGTGATCATCCTGTCAAACACCTATATAAGCCCAGGTACACCATGCAATAATGTCTGCATTTAGTCTTTTAACTTCTGTTGGAAATACAGAAAAATATTGACTTTAATTTCAAGACTTCAGGAGACAGAGAATCCATCAAAGCCCCAGGACTGTCATTTTTAAAGCTCTGCAATTCAGTGAATGTCTTCTGTGTCTGAGACATCCACAGTTTGTGTTTCAGGAAAGGTAATTCAAAATGTCATCATGCACTTATACAAATCTAAGATTACACACTACCATTTTTCATTTTGTGATTAACACTTGAGAAATAACAAAAGTGTAATCATATGGGATTATCCTTCTTTTTCATGTCTTCAACTTTATTTTTGTTTTTTCTTCAGTTTCTGGCATGGACCAGGTCTCAGGTTCTACCAAGAATTTTGCAAAGAGAAAGAAAGGGTGAGAGGGAGGGCAGCAGAAACCTACTCACTTTCTCTCCCATAGTCCTACATCATTTACATGGGTCCTGGGGTAATTGTTTATACAGCAAAGTAACATCAAGGAAACAGTTATGTATTTTTATTTGTCCCCAGGGAGGTAAGCATTCCCTGCCACTAGCTCATTCCTCTCCCCCCTCCACCCCAACCCCCAGCCGCTTTTCTGATCCATGCTTCTTTGTTCTTTAATTTTTCATGCCTTCTCTTTTCCATTCTCCTTCTGTTTCTGATCACAGGCTGAAACGAAGTGGTTGTCTCCTTTCTAAAATTTCCATGAGGCATCAAGTTAACCCAGATGCACCGGGTTCTCAATCTGGAAGTCAGCAAATGGAAACAGAAGGAAGGAGCATCAAGTCACCAGCTAACCTTCTCTTGAGTTAAAGCCTCATCCTCATCACACGTGCTGAGCATCTCATGTTCTGCAGCTTGATAACTACAGACAGAAAGCACAGAGCACACAAAGAGCCTCCATCAGCAGCCCTACTTTTGACATTTCCTCACTTTTCCTTGTTCAAAAATGACCCTTTAGATGTCTTAAAAGCAAATGACAGAAAAAATTGTGGGGAAAAAAATCAAGGAAGGAAACACAGAGCAAACTATTTATATTGCAGTACAAGTAATAAAATAGTTATGACTGAAATGAAACAATTGTATTTAATTTGGCTGGTCAAGAGGAAAATAAAACTGAATTAAGCACATGTATCTCTGAGTGAAAATTACCATCCATCTCGCTAAAACTATGACTTTAACATCTTCTTCCAAGGTAAGATCAAGGAAACACTGAATTTCTTTACATTTTACATATATTACATATACAAACACTTAAAAATAAAAAGGAAAGGAAATGTGAAAAAAGCCCCACGAGTACAACTTTCAATACAAAAGCCATCCCTTTTGATACAGGAATAAGATGAATTATTGGATTTAATTGTTTAGTACTAAAGTTACTAAATGCTAAATTTACTAAATTTAGTACTAAATTTACTAAATGCTGTAAAAACATGTGGTCAGTGAAATGCCTTCCTCCCACGGACGTCTGAAACTCTGATCCTTTCTGAGGAAATTCTAACTATGTACCAACTTTATCTGCTTTTATCAGAAAACACTGAAAATCTCCTGTCCTAGAACTCAAGACATCTGCCAGATCTGAGTGGCATAAAGTAGAGGAAAATACAACATTGATTCACAAGGACTCAGTGCCTGTTAAACACAACTGGATTTGCAGAAAAACCTTGAAAGCATATGTACTCAGAAAATATTTAAAACATCTGGCAAAACCTCGATGAAGGGAGGGTGAAATACAAGCCCATAACACAAGAACAAATTAAAATACTTCATTAAAAATATTTTTCACTCTTAGTAAAACATTTTGACTTTGAAAAAGAAAAATGGAAACGAATGGAGCAAAATCCTAGCCCTGGGAGAATTCAGAAACTGAAGCCAGTACACAGCACATATAGCACAGTACAAATTGCTCTGTATGAGTGAAGTTGATGTACTGCCTTGAGGGTTTGAGGAGTAATTTAATATTCAATTCATCCCATAATAGGAATCCCATGCAAAGAATTCACATCCACAAAATCATTCTGGTAAAATACAGAATGAAGACTCCTAGAAGCTTGCTTGTACACCAGAAGTCACACCAGGTAAACAGCACATAAATAGCAGTATTACAATACTATCCTGAACTCACAGCCACTGAGACTATAAGAATTCTGATACAACAGGGAAATTACAGACACAAGCACTGCATTCCTCCAGGAGCTCACAGCACCACGCATGGGCATGTGCTGGAGCAGGAAGGCTGCGGGGGCTGAGCCCAGCAAAGCTCCCATTGCCCTGAGCACCATTCCCCTGCCTGGGGTCTGGGGCACACTCCAAGCAGGCCCTGTTCTGGTACTCCCATATTCCATGGGCTCTCTGGGTTTGCTGCCACCACAACACACTACTGCACAGAGGAGCTGCCAAGACACAACACATGCAGTTTAGGATGAACTCCTTGGCTAACACAAGAAATAGGCAGACCAAGCTGCAATAAACAAATACCTGTGAGTATTCGCAGCTGCAGTTTCACTGAAGATTTTTCACCCTTCACTTTTTGGAGGATAGGTTTTCAAACAGTTCAATTTTGTCCTCCTTCCCTCCATTACTGCTTAAACATGGCTCCTCCTCCTTAGGCTCCAGGAGCCAGCACCCTGGCAGTGACCATCTTTCCAAGCCCTCAGCCACATGTCCTGCACCCCTGGTCACTGTTGAAGCACAAACTAGAAATAATATCTCAGTGTACCACCCCTACCCTTTATGGGTGGATGAAGTGAAAATACATACTACAGTGTAATGTTATGTTTTAAGCAACACAACAAAGAGCTATGGGAAAGCAGGATTATGTGAAGACTTTGCCCATTTGTGTTTTATTACTTTAAAGATGAACTTAGAGGTAGAGGTAAATCATCTACATGTACAATACTCACAGAAATATTACTTGCTATGTCAACCTAGAGCAGTAACTTTATTCACTCACTTAATGGATATTTCTCATGGATAAATGTCACACATTTCATTTGACAAAGCAGTTCCATATTTTTTTCACTGCAGCACTCGTAGTAAGCCCTTCATTTTTATTTATTTTTCCATAAGTCAAGAGCCAAACTAAAATTTTAAATAAAACGTGAAAAGACTTTACTATGTAAGACCCTGCAGATGGAAATGATTGTAAAAGTCAGGCAGTGCTTGACCTAAAATCTCTCTATCATCTAATAAAGGTCTTAAACATCAGAGTTTAAAATGTGTTGGAATAGAAGAAGCTAATGTCATTTTTATATTTGGTGGAGAAAACTTTCATATGCAGAAAACCTCCAAAAAGCCCAAAAGAGGAGAGATCAAGTCAGGACTCACCAAAAACACTGAAAGGCTAATTTGCATATTATATAGCACTGGTTAACAAGGCACATGTGTCCATTCTCTAACTTGTCAGAAACTAGTGAACATAATTTTATTCTTTCATAGTCTAGTAGAAATGAACTGCTAGCATTCCTTCAAATGTTACTTCATTTAAAAAAGTCTCAGCAATTGTTGGTCACCATTATTCTGTCTATAAATTTGCAAAAACATTTACCTTAATAGCCTATATTTGAGGGATGCTCCTTTCCCCAGAGGCTGGACCATGTATACAAAGAACTTTCCTCTCCCAAGCCCACAGGGAGCTGGGATACCCTGAACAGCAGAAAAGACTGTAAGGATGGCTGTAATAACATCAAGACACTGCACAGTGTGTGAGGGAATGGGGTACAGAGACACTCAACTGCATAGAGCCACGAAGATAACTCAAGTCCTTCAGTACTCATTAACTCCACGTCGTGCTTGTTCCTCCACATTTAGGCTGGCTTTTCACTGCCACATGGCACCTGTTATGCTTTGAGGTCAGAGAATGCGTGGCAAGAAAAGGCACAGCCACTCCTTTGCAGAGGTTTACCAGTCTGGGAGCAGTACAGAGACTAGATACCAGTGTATATATACAGAGATGAGATACCAGTGTCAGACTGAAGGCAGGTGACACTGCTGGTTTAACTATAAAATGCCATGGAAATGTCTCAAACCTAATTTTATTCTGAAGAAACACCAACACAGGACTATCTGCAGTCATGGCATACTGTCCACGACCCAAATATACTTTCCCAAACATAATTATGGCTGTGCAGGAACTTCCTGGGGCCATGTAAAATCGCTCTGTGAGTCAAATTGAGAAGTTGTTTGCTTTGTAAAATGCCACTTAGCCTTTGGAAGATTTTCTCTTCCAAATCTGCAAATAACCATTTTTAAGGCAACATCCTACTTCATAATAAAAATTTCTAAAAAAATCTTTCATTAAGAATTGACTTTTATGATGTGAGTTAAATCACGGGCAGAATGGGATCCACAGAAGTATTTTGGAACTGGTCAACTCCATTTCTCTCCCATCAATAGAGATTAGCCAGCACAGCTAGTCAAGGCCATGTTCCATTTCACCCTGAAATAAGCTGTAAAGCAGCTCAGATGAACTCACCCTGAAGGTGTTCATTCTTGTACAGGAATGAGAAACTGGGCTGCCTTGAGCATTTAGCTCAGATGCAGAACCTGAAGTCTGTTGGTATTAACCTCACCCATCATGTCTGCTTTGAATCAGCTGTGGCCCAGTGATTGCCAAAAGAGTCCCTATTTTACTTTCATTTGTGAATATGAGCAGTGTTGTACAGAGAGCTGAATCAAATCCAACCCCTCAGGATAAGGTTTTAATGGTTGATCAAAGTCTGCTTGAGAAGCCTAGTCCCTGACTCATATGCACAATTTTTGGAAGCTAACACAAGCTTGCTCTTGCTGTCTTTGTACAAGCCTTTACTGTATGCATGAAAGCAGTAGTACAAACCTTTTATCTTAACCTAAGCATCACTTTTTGCTTTCCTTTGTAAACCCACATGGTCCCCAACTCCCTGCCCACACATACAATCACTTCCACTTTCTGTAAATTCAAAACTATTGACAGAATTAATTACCTAAATCCATAACAGAGGCAAGAAATGCAGCCCTGGAACACAGCCCAAGTTCACATTCACTCCAAGCCCAGACAGCCAAACTCTGGCATCAGCCTGTGTAGTAAAAGCCCCCACCAGCGAGGTGGCACCTATGTCACAAAGGGGGACCCTGTCTGTCCCTACAGCATCAGAAAAGGGCAGATGAGGGGCCCTGCCTTCAGATAGTTAGGGACACTGAGCTACACTGAGCCAAGCTGAGCTGTGCCAGCAGGAAAGTAGGTGGTGGGCTCGTGCCTCATCTCAGTTCAGACCAGGTTCATGGGCTGAAGCCAAGCTTGTCATTTCTATGGCATCCAGTGCCAGGGGTCAAAAACAGGAAAGTGCTTCCAAATACATATGTTTTTATTCTCATCTGAAATGCTTAATCTGTCCCGAACATGAACCCACAGCAGTTCTGAAGCTGGCACTTGTCTTACTTACATAATTCATTTAAGATTTACAACAAGAGATGGGTGGGAGAAAGAACAAATTTTGTCTCTTTTTAAAGTATGAAATAAGGCAGTAAATTAATGGAAAGTTATTTCTCACCCACTCCTTTATTTCAGGATCATGTTTCAGTCCTTTTAAGTGTATGAGAGAGTAAATAAAAAACAAACTAAAAAACAAGCCTATTCAACTAGCAGCCATCTGTCCCTGCTTCATCCTCCTCAAAAGAACATGTCAAAAGACATGGAATTTAAAGCAAGTTTTTCCCAGTAATCACCCAAAGAGATGGACTATCGCCAAAATACATCCCCATCTGAAAACAAAGAGTATGTGAGTTCATGTGCTTCAAATGTAATAAGGAAGGGAGCAAGAAGATCCCTTGTAAATTATGAACAAAAGCAAGCAACAATACTCACACTGAAGTACATATTTAGCCTAATAAAGGATATACTTAAAGTGCAAGCCTTAGGCTTGTGGTCAAAAATATCCACGTGCTTGTTGCAGGGGGAGCCATGCACTGGCTGATGCACTGAACACAGGGTAACTTTGCAGACAGTACAGCACAGAGCCCCCAGTACCACAACACTCTTCACTAGCCCTAAAACAACCTTCCCATAAGACCAGCCTGCTTAGGACAGAGCAAATAATTAAGTACATTTGGCAAACTCTGCATCCTCTCCTGTTGGTAAATTGTAAGTAATTTATGTCAGTTGACAACCGCCCCCCCCCATTGTTGTTGCCTCAAAGCAAAGCAAAACACCACTGGGATACCAGTTACTGTTGCAGACTGGTGGTTCTGGATACTAAGGATGCCTTGAAGCATGGTGTTCTATCACATTTCAGAATGAGTACCTATAAATACTGTATAAGGTTTTTAGAAACTGTTGGGGGAAAAAGCGTAATATGTACACATTCCTTCATAAATTAGAAAATTTCACAGGGTGGTTGTCTGTACTGCAAAAAAGCATTCCCTACTTATTTCAGATTAATTTTCCTTTGCCTTCACTGTGTTCCTTCTTGTTTGCTTACAATGAAATTACAGGAAACAGAGAAGCAATCAAGAAATTATCTATTGAAAGAGTTATTACACCTATTGAAGGTGTAATAACTGAAGACAAAACTCTTTAAAGAAACAACTAGCTTTATCACAATGGTATTAAACCCGTGATACCACAATACAACAGACCTGAGCAGCTACACTGTAATGTTTGATTGGATAAATTGGCATAACATTTCTGTAAATAAAAAAACACAGTTCCCTTAGGGAAAAAGTTACCTTTCATTTAAAGAAGGGGAAAATAAAACCCTGCAACACCACCAACACCACATTACTGAAATATTGTATTGGAATATTGTATTGAAATATTCTCAGAATACAGCTGTGATTTCCATAATAGCTTGTTGTTCAAATGATCATTAAATCTATTTAATATGTCAAATTTAGACCGATATCCAAACCTGACTACTTAAACTATTCAAATTCAATACTTCACATCTTCATAACCCTTCCTTATTATCTCTCTTGTGCTATATTCTGTAGGTGCGGTACAAAATGCAACCAGTTATCAGATACAATACTGTATTTTTATTATTCCCCATTATCAGTACTTGTAGATAGAAGTCTTCACCATACAGAATAACATCTTGAAATGCCCCATGATTACTCAGGTTTCCTCTAGAGAACCCTGTAAGTTCTAAAATTCTTTACTTTATTGGGTTCAGGGATTTTTTTAATCCTAATAGAAGCGACAGTATTTTGCTTGATGATATACTGAGAAGATTGAAGATATTAAAGGTTAATTTAAAAACCCAAGCAGTTTAAAATCCATTTGTTTTTACAAATGTGTCATGGTCTCATCAGAAACACATGGTTTTTAAACTGCTCAACAATCCCAAATTAACAGCAGAGCACTGCGCTTGGAGAAAACACCAACTGGAGATCATTCAAGTCAGAACTGTGCTGTAGAAAGATCAGATTTAGCCTCATGGAAGAAAGCAGCACCTGGTACTGATTTTTTGATTCAATAACTCTGGCTTTTAAACAATCACATCCTTGATAGAGCTATAGGGATAAATGCGATAAGAATTCCCAGACCGTGGGAGCACAAGAAGGTGAGGAAACAGACTTTGCTAAATCTTCTCCTCCAGCTCCAATGCATAAGAAACCTTCCTTATTCTGATGCCAACAGCTTGGTGAAAGCCTCAGTTTGAGGTTCATTTTGTATTATCCAACAGAGTAAAGGAAACATAAAAGAATCTGGCAAAGAAGTAAAAGTGGGAATGACAGTTAGGAAACCTTTTGGATTTCATTCCCCGAACTTCACTGAACAATGGACACCTCATGGAAAGTTGACTTGACCCAAAGCTCTATGGAGCCAGTGGAAAACCTCCCACTGGCTTGAGCAAGCATTACCTGTAAAGCCCTAATCTCTCATTATAAACGTGGATTGCTTTCTCCATATTTTGTAATCAGCTATTTAATCCTAGAGATAACTTGATCTGATAAAGCTCCAAACATCTGGGTTTTGATGAACTCATCTTTCTCTTTCTCCCTTTTCTAATCTCTTGCTTCCTTAGTTCTTTGACATTTGAAAATTACTTTATTTCCATATACAAAGCTGACTGAGAGCTGAATAAGGACTCAAAGAGATATAAACAAGAACAAAAAAGTTTCTAATGGCCATATGTTGTAAAGAGTGCTGAAAGCATCATCATTTCTGAAACCAGAACAAATACAAACTCACCCCTGCAATTCTTTGCCAACATACTAACATGGAGTGCTCCAAACCTTGAAACCTTATAAATATTAATTAAATAAATGGTTAATAAAATAAATTAATTCTCAGAATATGCATTTGGGACTCTAGATAAATACTTGTATCAAATCAGTGAAGTGCCATATTTAAAAGAGCAATTTTAAAGTACTTGAAATTCACACACTTATTTATGCACTCACACCTTTAAATGGTTTGCTTAGTACTGAATTTTTTGAACACTCAAATTATGAGATGCTTAGACACACACATTTTTACAACGACCTCAAGAAGCAGCTCACCTGTGGTTAAGGATCAACTGGCTGGCTTAGCCAGGAACAGAACAGATTGCCACCACCAGCTGGTTGCCCTCCTGCCTTAGAGCACAGTGCAGGACTGTGCTCAGCAGCACACAGAACCTCTGAACCATTCCCAGAAATGCTGGCTTGCTAAGTGAGGAATAAACATGTTTTTTAGGCCTAAGGGTTACAAAAAATGGCTTTTTCTCAGGTAATGCTAACTGTCCTTCTCTAGGTAGACATGAAGACTTGGATCCCATCAATTTTTATCTTTCTTTAACTAAATCAACCAATCCTACCAATGCTTCATCAGTCTCCAAAGCAACTTACTCTTGTTGCTCTCTTTTAGCTCTCTCCAGATTGTTTAGAATTTCCCCAAGGCTGGCACCACAACTGGTCACTCCAGCTTAAGTCTTTCTGCTCACAACAGTGAGCTCACAACAGCATTTGCCTTTGACTTTTGATGGAAGAGCATAATGCCCAGATGCACTATAATAATGCAATATATTGTCAAGATCCTTGTTGCAGTATTGTGTACTTTGCTTTCATTGGTATTGCCTTGTAAATTACTGTTTTCTTTCTAGATGCAGTGACTGTGCACATCTCAACGATTTCAAAACAGTTTATAAAATGTATCAAGTCAATGCTGAATTGAAATATTGATATCCAAAGTGCCAGAAACTCCATCTTACTTTTTTACACAATTCTTTATATTCCAGTTCAGATTTATTAAAATACTGAACAGCCCTTAAGCTAAGAGAGCCCTTAGAGACTACACTTGATACATTCTACTAATTTGTCAGTGAAAGACTAAAAACTACTCAGAAAGCAGAGAGAGACACACAAATTCAAAGGCAAGCAAGGTCGTGAACTTCAATATATCAATGAATTCCCAGTCAAAGTCTGCATGCATGCTCTTACCTGTGAGGAATAAACTTATGCTGATTGCAGGGTAAGAGCAAACTTGCACACAGGGAACCTCAGAGCAACAGCCATGCTGCTGGGTAAACAATGATGTGAAGTTGCAGCAATTTCTTTGCTCCTCTTCTAGTACATCTTCACAGCCAGCTGTGCACTGACTTCATAATATTCTCATCTAGACTTTTTTTTTCATAGTCTGCTTCTCTGACCAGAATATGAAATCGAGTCCTACTAAAATACATGATACGATTCACCTGTGCATCCATATCACTGGAGTGCACGATTTCCACCTAGCTCTTAGTAATTTAGAGTGTTGCTCTGTCCTGGGAAGATGCTGACCCTCCAGCCTTTAGGAGAACCTTACAATTAGTCCATATCTCATTTTTAAGGAACTGAAGCTTGTACTGAAGACATCCTGCAAATAAAAGCAGCGGTCTCATAAAAGGCAGCCGATCTGTCACACTGGCACAAACTAGTACAATACTAAATCACACTGGGAAGCTGTACCTGCACAACAGGCTTGTATATCTGTCTGCTAAATATTTCACCTTGACCTTCATTTTCTTTTACAAATAATAGCTTCAAGAAGCAAATAGTTTAATTTTAATAATTACCTTTGGAATTACAGAATTACAGAGTTCAGATGAGATCTCTGGATGTCATTTGGTCCAATCACTCCACACAAAACAGGACCAGGGCCATGTTCAGTCAAATTCTGTTCATCTCCAAGGACATGGATATGCCACAACTTCTCTGAGTAGCTTGTTTTGCTTTCAAGGTGAAAACGGTTTTCCTTATTTCTAACTGGTAGTGTGTTTGTTGCAACTTGTATTTGTTGCCTCCAGCAATAAATTGCCTATGTGAGAAGAATCTGGCTTCATTTTCTCAATACCCTTCCATTAAACAGCTAATGAAAAAAGGATCTCCCAGCACTCTTACACTTCTCTACTTTGGGCCAGGGCAAGAAAAACAAAGGAAAAAGAATCAGTTCTCTAAACCTCTCTCTCTCTCTTAATATGTTTTCCAAAAAATGTTATATATTAAAATGTTTTTTTAACTGTAACTGCTGAAATATTCAGAGAGACTTGTTACATACAATCACACCAAGACAAATAACCAAGGGTGGTCTTAGCTCTTGAACAAGCTAAATAATTTAAAAGGAAAACAAGACAAAGAGATGACCCTTTTCACAATGTCTCATGTAGCTGGAAAGGGATTTTATTTACAATATTTAAATGCAGTACTGTGAAACAAACAACTTGGTTCATAGGCAGTGCACCCGCTGCTGAACTGTCACTGCCTGACATCCTGTCTTATCTGCCAAATTGCTCATTACGTTTGGCAATTTTCACCTGCGCCTCCAGTTTATATTTCAGCAGGGAATAAACATCAGTCTGCTTTAACAATCTTCTGCAGTGAGCTTCCAACCTCTTCCCAGAAAGCATGCAGGCACAACACAAAAAATGCCTTGTGTACTGTCTGCTTAGAAAAAAAATGCAGCTCAAGTGATGAAATACAAGAGGAAGTTTAACTTTGGTAACAGAAAAGCAGTAAAAAAGAAAGAGCTAGATAAGAAACATAAATAAATCAACTGCTTGTGTCGATGAATTGTGTTTTCACAGTGCAAAACAACACAGGGGGTACGGGCCAGCCTCATTTTTGTTTCCATGTTTGTATGGGAAGATTCAATTTGACACAACCCCCCCGCAACGTGCAAAGTACAGGCTGTGTTTGTGCATGGGAAAAGAGGGACTCCAGATGAATATTACTTTTCCAGCTGGACCTGATCTAGCTAACCTTTCCCTTGCTGGGAGAGGAGGGATGGCGTGATCTATAAACAAACAAAAGGGGTAGCATGGCAACCAGAACAAAGAGAGGAAGATCTCAGCAGGCCCTTAGCCCCAGCCTAAAGCACTGAGATGCTGCCTCAGAACAGAGCCCGCTCGGACCCCGCGGGTGCAGGTGAGTGGCAGCAGAAGGCACAGAGCTCGGCTCCTGCGGGTGAACTGCTGCGGAACAGAGCCCAGCTCACCAGCAAAAAGCACCAAAGATGTAAAACAAAATGTCTAAAATGCTATAAACCAATTTCAGACGGAATACTGTTTTTCATTTGTTAGAAGTAAAATATTCACCGCCAACCCTGCAATTAGCTAGAAAATTACAATAATTACAGCAATTTTGTATCCCATCTCCAATCCAATTAATAGATATATGACCTTGTCAACATGTAATAATCAGGATCTGCATCTACCGCAAAACTGGATGGGTTTTATTTGCTGAATAGAACTTACACAGTAAGAAGATAATTATTTGAAATACTGAGAATACCATTTGTATGCTATGCTTCACTTCACAAGTTATAAAGGAAATACAATAAGGATAGTATTTCCATTTTCAATGTATATTTAAATGAAATTTTTGAAATAGGTATGTTTAATATGGGATAATATTACTGGACCAGGATTCTAAGCCTGTGGTTTGGAATATTTAGAACCAAAATATATCTAATTGTCAACATTTAGAAAAGAAGAATTAGCTAGACAGGAGAACATCTCTGATTTCTGATAACATATTTATGACAAATTGTTTAAAGTATTTTATTTTTGCATGCTTTTATAAAAAGTGTCAAAGAGCTATAATTCTTACCAACAGTTATAAAAGTCTTCTGTATTTCTTAAGACCTTTGTATTGTAGGGTCTCAAAGCACTTCTTAGTCATTTTAGCAATGAGTGACCTAGCTAAGTATTCCATGTATTTTCCAAAATGACACAAAGATAAGTGAGCTGTCCGATATCTCACTGAATTTTATCTGAGCTATATGATTTTAATGCACTAACATTCATGTATTGTATAATACACTGGATAATCACACTAAAGGAGAAAATGTGCATGCATTTGCCTACTCTAACCCCCCCTAAGTTGAGAACCCAGGAGGACAGCTTTTTGGCATATGCATGGAAATGAGATGTGCATTTAAGAGTGGCATACTCTAGTGACAGCAAAATAGAAGGATCCTGAAATTCCAGGATACTTCTTTATTCTGCCATTAATCCTTTCCCTAATTTAATTCTGTGTTGCAATGAAGCATAGTTATAGCTTAAAAAGATGTGTTCAGCTCTATCTAAAGTAATTGTTAAATGTTGTTCCCTTAATTTTACAGAAAACATTCTGGTACAAAACCCCTCAAACTTAATAGACTGGTAACTTTTCCATTTGCATTTTACCTGATTGCTTAAATGCAGATTTTTATCCATTAAAAGAACACCTACACAAAAGCAATCTCTTGGGTATTACAAATAGTTTTTTAAAACACTGTATCTGTAGAATATTAAAGGACTGATGATACTAACTTCTGCTAAGAATTTTCTGGAGTGGAGTCACTACTTCAGAAGTTCAGTGAGCAAAATGATAGACACTACAAGTAAGAGGGCACAATGCTTTATCCACATTGTCTTGTTTGTGTGGTACTTTTAACAACAATGAAAATTACACAGTAAATTTCATTCCATGATTTTTCTTCTTAATAAAGCTGAAATATTCCCAAAATCTGTCTGAGCAAGATATGTGATATGCAATTCCTACTAAATGGTTTTGCAACAAATGTTCACCACATTGAAATAAAGAAAACAAAGGCTTGTTCCTGGCTATGGTTTCTGTTTTTTAAAGAAATGTACTTTTGCAACACAGTAAATGTACGTTTTAGCAGGTGTTTTTATGGAAAGGTGACAAGCATAACCTAGCAACACTGACAGATTCAGTAGAAAGTGCTCCTATCTTTAGTTTCTTTTTACCATTTTCTTCATTAAATGGAATGAAACTGGCAAACTGAAAATTACACCATGCAGAAATTGCATTTGGAAATTTTGCTGTGATTTTCAGTGTAAGGACAATTTTAAACTGGCAGCACAGAAGGAGCTTATGGCTCCTAAAAGCAGTTTATAAATAATTTATTAAAACAGAAAAGGTTTGTTTACTTGCATGCAACAAGCATTTATGCAGTTTCTCAATTCTGATCAGCTTTCGATAAGGACAGATAATGAATCATTTTCCCAGCAGCATCAATGGGTAACAGCACTTGGCATCTTCGTAAATTTAGATGAAACACATTGAGATATCGAGAACATTTACTTACTCGCACGTAGGACTGAAGGGGTGACCTCAATTTCACTTGTTGCTTGGTAAGGCTGAAAGGCCGATGTCGTGTTGGAGCCAAGCTCACTGCCGAAAATCTCTGGGCTCTGCGTGCCTGTCGAGCTGGCGCTGGTACCATCACCTCCATGGTGTGGATCTTGCTCATCAAACACAGCCACAAGCTGCAAATGACAATTTAATCTACTGTTAAAAAAAAAAAACTTTCAGCAACATCAAAGTGTCATTGCAGATCAGCTTTTCATCATTTCTTCCCGCCAAAGAGCGAGAAATGTCTATCAGCAGAAGCTCTGATCAATGCCTAGATCATCAGCCCAAGGAAAAGCAGCCATTAATTGGATACTACAAAGGGTCAACAGCTCTGATGGAACACAGAACTCATCACTGTCAGCCACAGAAAGAATGGCACCAAGTCAGGAAAGGAAGGGTTGCACCTTCCCCAGCAAACCACTTCATCCCATCCAGAAATGTAGAAAACTATCTGAGTGTGGATCGATGCCTGTTCACTGCAATTTTTCATCTGTGTTTTGATACCTCTATGTGCATCATAACTACAGAGTCAAATTAGGAGCAAAACCACAGTTTTATAGAATAAAAACATACAAGAAGAAATTATGTTAATACAAATTGAAAGCTACACACAAAATACAAAGCCAAGGAAGTCTTATAATCACTAACAGTTATAATCTATTAATTTTCCACCTATTGATCTATTACCTATTAATATGATTTAAGTTGTAGGGTTCTCTTGCAAAATTTCTTCTGTTAAATTTACAGAGATACTCTGTGCTTGTTTGCAATCAGCTTCTCCATGACAAGTTTGAAATCTCAAGTCCAATTTGAAACTTAGCCAAGTCACTAATTTAATAAGGGTTTACTAAATCTGTGTTCACCACTGCAAGAAAAATAGGAAGAATGTCATGATGATTTTTGATAAATCTGAGATGTTTTTCCCACTGTAAATGAATGCTTTTATTTGAAACAAATAACTTATCCCAATTTATCTTTGGTGACCTACTGAACGAGATAATGCCAGCTCTTATACACATTTCACTGTAGAACTTAATTTTCAAGATGGAGAAAAAAGTTTTATGGATGACAGCATTCTGCAGCCTGCAAATTAATCTATAATATAATATTTGAAAGAGATTTCCAAGAAAGCATTATATTCTTTTGTCCAATTGGTAGGGTAAATGGAGCAAATCAACTTAAACCTGTGCTAGCCCCTACAAATTGTTTATTCTGTTAGAACAACAGCTAAAACCTTGTGTAACATAAAGGAATCAGAGGTCATTTTCTCTCTCTTTTTTTTTAAGTGATTTCAACATCATCTTTATCCCAAAGATTTTAATATTATTCCCTTTACTCAAAGCTAGCTTACATAAACATCGGTAAAAAAATTTAAACCCACAACTGTAAGTCCCAGTGGAAACCATTTGGCAATTCAGCTTTTGAAAGTACTTTCAGACATTAACTCATTTTAATGAGTCATTTTGAAACTACAGAGAGTAACTTCTGCTGGTAATTCCATATCTAATGCATATTTAGGCTCTGGCATGCATAAAACAGAAAGGGGAAATTGGTACAGGATAAAAAGTCCATGCTCTCTCCGGTGCTAGTTAAAAAGTAGGGAACAGCAGGAAAACCAGGCTGCATCTGCAGACAGCTGGAACATGTTTTTAACATAAAAGTCATTATTTTATCCTTGAGAAATCTACAGACAAAAGAGACTTGACAACACCAAAATGTCAGTAGCTCAAGAGTATTGGAAAATTAATTTTCTAACACATCTATGAAATATCTATGCTTGCAAAAATATGCTTCTCAAATTTACTCATAACTCTCTTACTGTTTTACAGCAAGCTAATTACCAATCTCCAGCAACTGAAAATAAATTAATCCACAAGTGAAGATCTGTAAAGTATTACAGCAAAAGACAAACAAAGCATCTAAGAATCTTAGGCATGAAACATCAAATCTCCTTCTCCTTTGCATGTCATGTATCAAGATAAATCCCAAAATTACATTTTGTTCCTTTGAGGCTGATTGGAAAATATTGTTCAATGCACGCAGCTGCAAATATTCTATAGATATTATATACATGTAAAAAGGTATTTCCATAGAAATCTCTATATGTGTTATGTCTTACTGTAAGTTGCCTCCAGCTTTTTGCCTATTCCAGACAGTCTACAACCTATAGCTTCAGAACATCTAAAAATGAATGTCTCTTATTTCAAGTTTAGCTTTTGATCTTATGTTTTTTCACAGGTATTCACTGTTTTGACAGCATCAAACCTTCAAAGGGCTTCAGTTCCCTTAAAAAGCATACCAAGTTGTAACATTTTTTCATATAACATGTGAAGAAACATAAGCCATGTTAGTCTTCTCCAAATCTAATTAGCATTAGGAACACAGGTTAGGAAGTTCATTGTAAAACAGCACTACAATGGTATGCTCA
The DNA here is from genome assembly GCF_001715985.3 of Manacus vitellinus. Lineage (NCBI taxonomy): Eukaryota > Metazoa > Chordata > Aves > Passeriformes > Pipridae > Manacus > Manacus vitellinus. Next base: position 42,364,005 of record NW_021940535.1, read on the forward strand.
TTACTCATAATAAGCTAGAAAGTCTTTGGGACTGGAAGACAATGCAAATCAACACTGTTGAAATTTGATTTTCAGAGCTTGGTATGACACTCTGCAGATGATGAGCTCACAGAAAACAAGGTCAGCTGAAAAATCTTACACTGTATTATGATTCCAAGCATTTGTCTCTGATTTCTCCAACACCCTTTATTTTAATCAAGGGAGATTCTTTGAGGAGGGGAATTATACACTTCTTCACCTTTGGAGGCCCAGGAATCACACCTCAACTACCATCTTTGCAGGAACAAGAAACAAAACAAAAAACATCCGAAGAGACACCTTACGGCAACTTGGAAGGAACCACAGGAGTAGGTCACTGGAGCTATGAAGAACCCTCTGGTGCAGGAATCTGGTGCAGTGATAAACACTGCTCTACACCAATGAAACAAAAGGCCTCTCAGTGACTCCTGTTTAACCACCGAGATGTTTTTAATTTGGCAAAGAATGGAGCACACAATACTAGACCAGCTTTTATCAGCTTTAAAGTCAATGGTAAACCTATGGTATTTTGCTAGGCTTTAGACATCAGATACAAAGAGAGTAGAAAACAAAGATGGCTTTTCTGGAAACATCATCTTTACTGTCAGGAGACTGCTTCTATGTTGATTTTTTTTCTTCTTTAACATGAAAAAAATGACTGGAGTTACCCCAACCTTTGAAGAATCACTCTATTGTTTCTAATATGTGACACGAGCTGTGCGTCCTCTTTGTTCTCTGTCCTTTAGTTTTAGATCCCATCACTTGCAGTGAGCTGAGAAACTCATCATACCATCCAATTGTATACAGAAGGACTGAACAAACCATAATAAGGCATGAATAAAGAAAATAGCTTAGATGTTCAATATTAGAACAGTATTAGCTCTTTAAAAGATTTCCACCAAAAAACAGTGAATATTGGGTTTTTGATTGGTTTAACTCTTTTTTGTTTTTAAAGACAACCCCACAGCCAAAGACCAAATATCATATCAACAGTAATAAATAATAACAGTAGTTATTTTAAGTTTTATCCACTCCCCATTCCATGGGACCTGAACTTGAATGCATCAAAGAATGTGCATATATGGCTTAATAGGTTACAGCAGTTTTAATCACCTAAGTTAACAGGACTATTTACATTTTCCAATCACTGAAGTAAAAATCTGGAAATAGAAAATAAAATCACTTTGTCTTCACAAAACAAATTTAATAAATTATACACTTAATTTAGACTGGCATGCTTACATTTCTTATTACAATATGGCAAAAGCAATGGAAAGGAGGTTTTAATACAGATCCACATCATTCATCACGGTAAGCTGGCACAGGAAGTATCACTTTGATTAATATAAGAATTTAGTCCCCAGTGCATGCATATATTAGTTTTTCAAGAAAAAATAAGTTTCAAATATTCATTAACACATTCAGACATAAAGACAAGGGCTCTGTTCAGATCACAACTTATAGAAAGGTTCATTCAATTTCAGCAATTAAGAGTATTAAGGAATTAATAGTAAGTTTTTGAATGGTTAACATGCATAAACTAAAATACTTTTCAAACTCCAGAGCAAGAAATACAAGTAATCTTGTATGAATTATCAACAAAAGATGTGCTTATTTTAAAAAGCAACAGCATTCACTGTTCGACCATCAGTTTTTCTTTTTTTAGAAATACAAAGAACTGCAGTAAAACTCAACAATTATCTCAATTGTAAAAAGCATACCTATGATCTTTAGTTTTTTTCAAGACTCACGGGTGTTTTCTTATTGCTACACTTATACACTGAAGACAAAAAAATTATAGGAGTATGGTTTAAAAACCTGATAACTTGATGCTCTTCTCTTTTGGCTGATAAAGACTTTCCATAGCAAACAGAAAAAGAAGGGAGAGCAACAAAATTTAATTCTTTTTGCTAAATAAATTAGGTAAGCAAATGACTTACTAAGAAATTATTCTACAACCTGAGATATCAAAACAAGGTTTTACTGAGGTGTGTTTGGCTCTGGGATAGGAGGAAGGCATTCCAGCCTATCACTGCAATCAGCTCTTTATAACACCCTGTTGCACTGAATTAATTGCACTCCAACCTTTAGTTCTTTCTGAAAGAGATACCAGGATGAGATTCTCTATTTCTCTGTCTGGGACTCAACATATCATACTAACCAGGTTATATTTACTTAAATAAATAGAAAGCAAGAAGATTGATTTATTTTAATATTGACACAGCAGCAGCAGTCTGCATTCCAACATTAATTATTACAATTTCCGCCTATTCTAAAGTAATTAAAAATTAGTAAACACATATGCAGTCTTAATTAATATACTAGATTAAGTACTTGAATGTTAATTTACTGGATTAAAAAACTATTTGTGCCAGCAACGGCTGTTTACATTAAGTACTAAGATCATCTAAAACAATTCATCACTATCAAATGGTCCGATCAGGTCCTCTCTCCCCAGCACAAAACCACAAAACCAGAAATCCTCCACTTCACAGAAATTCATAAACCTAGACATTTTGCTGTATTTTTCCACCACTATGATAAGTAAGATTGTCAAAAAGATCACTTAAATTTTGCATATTCCTAAGTATTTGTCCAAATTCTGCTAATTCTTTTGTGAAATTTATTGATGAATCTGATACTGGCTGATATGTAGGAACCAGTAATGATTACAGACTTATTCTACATCAGTTAGGGTTACAGTTCCATTCTGCTAGAAAGACAGCAAGTGGTCCTCTGGTTTTCACATCCTCTGAGTTTCACAGAGGCTCTGCACTTCTTATCCACTCTTTTTAACACTGAGTGAAAGTGAAATCACTTATCTTTTTTGATGGTTAGGAGCCATTTTAAATATCTGGTTTATTCTCACCAGAAGGACACTTATCAGATAACTTCAAACAAAGACATTCCCAATTTTTTTCTGCTTTTCAGTGGCCAATTGTTCAGTAGTTGATCTGTCAAGCAACCAGAAGTGTCTGGAGTCCCCTGGTTAAACCATGCATTTCCCTCCTGGTCTATACAACTTCCAGATGTGGTCTTCCCTTTCACAACTGCTATGGTCTTGTGGCATTTATGTTGCACAACTTCTCCTGCAGGATGGACATCTGTGGACAAAATTGCCTTTGACACAAGTTGTCATTTTTCTGGTCCTAGAAGAACAGAGAGCATAGCCCTTCTGGGGCAGCTCCAAGAGATGGAGCAGCTCAGTCATACACCTCTGGTGAGGCACCCACGCTGGCAAGGATTCTGGTTCTCAGTTTATGCTTAATAACTGAATTAGGCTTTTCACAGGAGACTTATGGTCCTTGAATATAGAGGTGCTGGTGGTCCAAATGGGATTCTAAATCTAAATTAGCTTTCTCAAAATATCTTCACCTAAAGTAGCTACTTCAGGCATTTCCTTTAATCCCTGATGCCAGAGGGTTAAGCCCAACCCTGTCCTGCAGTCCCAATGTATAGGTCTCTATCTGCACTCACTTTCTGACAGCCACCTGGTCTGCTGATATGGGAGATCTCAATCACTCCCACAGCATGGCCATACACTTTCAGGCATATGCAACAAGCCAAGGACACAGAAGAAAACTTAAACACAAACATCACTGGCATCCTTTCCTCAGTAAAAAAAGTATTCCAGTCTTAGGGAAGCCTGTACAGTAAACTAGCAAGGCAACCACAGAACTGACTACACACATCCTCTGCAACCTCCCTCTTTGAGATTGGCAAAAATCACTTATACCCAAAGCAGTCTGTGTATTACTCAGTCCGTGTTACAATGCAGAACTAAAGAGTACTTGTTTAATAAGGCCCAGCAGTAAATCAAATTTCAGCTAATGGCACCTCAGACTCCAAAACATCCCAAAATACAAGTTGCTTGTGAATGAACAGATGAGTGTAAAAGGAAAAAAAACATAAATTCAGGAAAATAACTAGCAAGGGAGTAGCCAATTATTATTTAGATATGAAAGAAACTAAATACAAAATCAATTCATAGGCTTTCTGATGACTGAACTGACTTTAATAGCCCCATGGCAGACTCAAATTCTTATTATTCCTTGAGCTTCACTTTTCTACATGGCTCATTAAAAACCCATTTAAATATAACTACTGTTTCAATGAACTGGTAAGAGAAAATACAGGAAAAAAAATAGTTATTTTCACAAATACCCACAGACATTTTAAAAAATCCATTAACAAAAATAGCAGCATTTGAGTCATTCTGTGCTGTATGTGCAACCTGAGTGTCCCCTCAACAGATCTAGATATCACCTAACATTTTATAAGGAGAAAAAGGGCAAGCACAGTTTCAGTTTAAGACAAGTTGTAATAGAAACAACAAACCTCTATAATTTCAAGAAAATCACTACTTGTCCTAATTAATCACTTCGGTCATGAAACCAGAACTAACTTTTCATAAAACTTTTCAAAATCACATAGGTAGAAGGAAGTCAAACAAAGAACTTTCTGTAATAACTTTACTGCATTATTGCTTTTGGAAAAATAAGAAGAACATTTTAAGGTTCACATTCTACAGTCTGTATTAGAGTTAACACTTTGTATTGGATTTTCAGTGGATTACACAGAAGTGTAAGCTCACATAGAATCATAGAAGAATCTGAATTGGAAGGGACCTCTGGAGATCAACTAGTCTAAGCCCTTGTTCAAAGCAGGGTCAGTGAGAGGACATTGTTCAGAGCCACATCCAGTTGAATAACCCCAAGTACGGACCCACAACCTCTCTAGGCACTCTCCCAGTGTTTGGTCCCTCTTGGTTTTAAGAAATTTTTTCCCTATATCAAGTTGAAACTACCCTTGTTGCAACTTGTGTCCGTTGTCCCTCGCACTACTCCTGTGCACCTCTGAGAAAAGTCCAGTCCCATCTTTGCCATCCCTGATAGAGAACAGTTATATCAAGAATGTCATGCCTTAGGGAGCAGCTTGGCCATACAGCACCCTAAGGTCCCCCCTTTCCCTGTGCTGGTTTCCAGCCCGCTAACCCACCATGATGGCCTCTGGCTGGGCTATCACAGTAATGTCTTAGTTGTCTTGAGGAGGCCAAAATACTCCAGAAGTAGAAAGAAATAATCATAGAATCATAGAATGATTTAGGTTGGAAGGGACCTTAAAGATCATTTAGTTCCAACCCCCCTGCCATGGAAAGGAACACCTCTCACTAGACTAGGTTGCTTAGAGCCCCATCCAACCTGGCCTTGAACACCTCCAGGGATGGGGCATCCACAAGTTCTCTGCGCAATCTGTTCCAGTGCCTCACTGTCCTCACAGTAAAGAATTTTTTCCTAATATCTAATCTAAACCTAATCTCTTTCAGTTTGAACCCATTATCCCTTGTCTTGTCACTATATGCTCTTGTAAATAGTCCCTCTCCAGTTTGCTCGTAGGATCCCTTAGGTACTGGAAGGCCACAATTAAGTCACCCCAAAGCCATCTCTTTTCCAGGCAGAACCAATTCTCTCAGCCTTTCCTCATAGGAGAGCTGCCCCATCCCTGTAATCATCTTTGTGGCCTCCTCTGGACTCACTCTAACAGGTCAATGTCCTTCCTGTGCTGGGGACCCCAGAGCTGGATGCAGCACTCCAGGTGGGATCTCAATCCCCTCTCTTGACCTGCTGGCCACTCTGCTTTTGGTGCAGCCCAGCATACACTTCACTTTCAGGGCTGCAAGCACACACTGCCGGGTCATGTCCAGCCTAATCACCTCTCTGAACCTGCTGGCTACAGACTTGTTCATATAGCCCAGGATGGAGATGGTCATCTTGATTCCAAGGGCACACTGCTGACTCATGTTCATGGGGTTCTCCACAGGTCTGCTCCTACCCAGGAAGTGGCCTCCCAGCTAATACTGCTGAGTGAAGTTGTTCCAACCCACATGCAGGACTCCGCATTTGCTTTTGCTGAACATAATCCACCCCCTCAAAACCCCACGGTATAAAATAACCACTGCTGGAAAATACATCATAGGTCTCGATGAAAGCAATTCTCAAATCTGCTGACTAAGTAAGTGCACCTCACTTTCAAAGCTCAACATAACATACCAAGTTAAATCGTATTTGCAAGATCAGAACTCATCTATTGATTCAAAGGATACTTTAATTTTACAGGTAGTTTTAAAAACTTATGCTTTCATGATTCTTTAAATCTAAGAAAATATTCTGAAATAAATATGCAAGCTTTTTATTAAAACATTGCTTTTGATTATTCATTTCCCACAGCACTTTGATCTGAAAAATTCTAGAATCAATGTTAAATTGCAATCTAATCTTCTCCCAGTAGGAATTAAATGCAGTTTTAGGTGGTATCCTGTAAGTTACCATACTATTAAAAATATTTAAATTATATTTAAAATGTTAAAATATTTAAAATGTTAGCTTAATATTACATTTTTTAAATGAATTTTTGTCCCTTCTCCACACTATTGTTGAGAAACACTAAAAGCAAGCATGACTCTGGCACCCTGGAAAGTAATTTGTGTATATTCTGTCAGAATTGCTCTCAACGTGACCTCCATGGTATAAGTCAAGCTGAGGCTTAGACCAAGAAATAAGACAATAGCTGAACAGTGTTAAAAGTATTACAAGAACTCTTAGCAGTAGCTGCAACTAGCTGCCTGACAAGTCAGCTGGATTTGTTTTTTCATGACCTCACACCTTGAACACACCAGACACACCACTGCTGTATATAATGCACCGAGTGAGAGTTGAACCACCAGCCCATGTGTGCAGACGGACAGACAAGTACCTATAGAGCACACACAAACAGATTATCCTGAGAAATCCTTCTGACATGCTCACCTGGCTAAACCTAATGCATGGACACAGCAAGTCCAACACCAGAGCTGGATCTTGGCCTTCGTGACCAGCTAAATTCCATGGCCATCTCCATTTGTCGGCTCCTACGGACAGACAACCCAGAAATGTCGCAGCACTCTCGTGTTTCATGGTACTGACAGAGAGGGGCAGAAGGACATCAGTGCCAGTAGGTGAATTTCTGTTAGTAGAGCATATTCACCTGGGCCAGGAACAGGTAGAAGCTGCAGTTTGTTGTGTTAACTTGTGCTTCTCAATGCTGCATTTCTGCTGTTAACTGTAACCATGCCAAGGAACACTCCATAAGCAGTTGGAATTAGCTACGGATCCCAGCCTTCTCAGTGAATGCATTAATCAGCACTGGCACCCACGGCTGTTAAGCTAAACTCTGGTGAAAAGAGTGGGCAGTGCCATTGCTACACCCTGATCTCTCAGAGGATGGAATCAGCCATGCAAAATCTGAAAAGCAGAAATGCTGCAGACACATCTCACTGTCAAACTGGTTTGTTTAAGATTATGGGTTAAGAGATTTCAGAGCCTGCAACTAAACATAGAACTGCTGTTAAAATAAGAGTGCAAGATGAGAACATCACCCTAATTTTTTTTAAACAATCTTGTTTCTCTTTTATGCTTTTCAGTAAAAACGAAGATATTACACTTAGAGAGAAATTTGCTTCCCACAGTTGCTACAATCTCTCCATACAATAGGTACCTAAATGCTTAATTCCATGCTTGTTTGGGCTGTGAGAACAGCTGGGGAAAATATTTCTGTCCTAAAGTAGAAAGTTTTTCAATCATAGGGGTTTTATCATGGGATTTTTTGTAATGGGTTGTTTCTTCACCAACTCCTCCTTTGAAAGCATATATAATGTTCTTCTGCTTATGCTGCCCTATTATTTTCCTAAATCCTCTTGTTCAAGGTTAAGCTCATACTCTGTAAAATTTCCACAATATATGATTTACCATGGTATCTCCTTGGCTCATTTTGAAAAGAAATAGTAAAAAATTATATCTACCCTGGCATTAAAGAGGTGCGTGAAGAAAACGTGGTATCAGAACAGAGAGTGCTGTGCTTGGAAAGTAGCTGGGACAATCTGAGCGTGTGAATAAGCCAATTTCCTCTCCTCTGTTTTTGATTCCTCAGCACAAATGAGTATATGAGAACCACACTGAGGACAATGATGTTAATATTACTTTGGAAGCAATTTAACACTTTTAGAGTGCACTATAAAAGTCTGCCTCCTTTTCTAACAGGACAAGGCTCAAAGGATCCCCTGACTGTTCTTCATGCAGCTGAGCCTGTGGGTATGGGATGACTGCAGGTCTGCAGATTTCCAAGTCAAAAGCACAGACCATACAGGAGTTCAGTATTTTATTTCTGCCACAGAGGTCAGCAGTTAAGCAGTGACGCTATGCAGTAACTAATCCAGACACTGGGTTATTAGAGGGGCTGGTGTCACACAGCAAGATATATTGCTGAAATAAAAACGTATTAAATCTTAACAGTTGTCTCATCTGTCATTGGGAGCTGCAGCCCTTGAGTACTAAGAAAGAAATGGTTTCAGAAACCTCCAAAAAGACCAGGCTTTCCATTCCTCTGCTATAGGATTAAAACAGCAACATTTAAATTCTAAGGTTTTAATTTCAGTTGAGGTACAAAAAGGTAACTAGTTAGTTAAAGCACAGGCCAATCTTTGCAAGCTTATTAAACTTCAAGAAAATAGATTTTGTAAAATACAGTTCTTCATTTTATATAGTGTGTGCTGTTCATTGTAATTTGCATGCAAAAGCCAGGAGAATGTGATTAAAAATACCCATCTAGAGACACAGATGAAAAACTTCAAACATTTTCTGATTCCCTTCTGTTCCACTCATTATTTCAATACCTCACTACAACAAAGGAATAGATAACACTTGTCCTTGACACTAGCCTAAATTATCTTCAGTGTGCAATACAATACCTATTAAATTAGGCTTATTTTAAATCAATGTCAAGGTCTGTTCAAAAGGTAAAACTCTGTGTTTGCCTTTCGTATAACACTTCTCCCTCCCCCCATAAACTTTTAAGGGTCTTAAAAACAATGAGATAGGGCCTTTTTTTTAAACTAACTTCATTATCTAAATTTAAAAAAAATCAGAGAGAATCAATTACCTCTGTCAGTTAAGACAACAATAACAATATTCTTCATTTTGCGTATAAAAATAATCAGCACAAGAAAATAATTTATGTCTCTCCATCTTTAAATAAGGTTCTAAAAACAATCTTAAATGCAAATGACTGCTTGTTCCCTCATGAATAACATTTTGTATTATTTTAACATGTAATAATAGTGAAAACAGTGCACCTTAAATACACTAGGACTGAGCTTAGAAAATTAAGAATAAAAGGTAGCAGTCCAACAGTGCAAGGCTGATGGCAAATGATACATACCAGGAGATCCATGGAGGTTGTCCCATCCTGTGGCAACCCCCAGTCACAGGGGACTCGACTCATCAGAATTATTATGTGAACCTATGCCAGATAAGGAGCTCTGGTCTTGAGCAAAGCACACCAGCACACCCACTAGATAATTTAATAGTTTAGAAAAGGATGATCTTCCTGAACATCTTTAGGTTTTCTACAACCAAGAAGATTACAGTGATGTCTGTATGAAGCGTGGTACATCTGCATCCAGATGGATATCCATCTACCTCACACTGCAACCTACTAGGAGGAGACAGCTCCTCTGCTTATTTCTCACAAAACACCCAGTTTAAAAACTGACTAGTAAGAGAGTCCCAGGGACTTTCACTAAAAAACTGGGCTCTCACTCCCAAAACCATTTTCAAAACAATCTGGAGCCACCATTGCAATAATAATTTGACAGATAAGGTTGCAGAAAGGCACCTTGTGTATTTTCTCCCCAGAAAATCACTAGAAATCAGATGCCAAGATACTTTTTGAAACTTTGCTTTTGAAAGCTGCCTGGTGACTTCTCAAATCTGACCCCTAAGTCCTTATGAAAACAAACACAAACAAGAAAAAAAAAAGCAGGAAGAAATTAAGAGTAAGGAGGGAGGACCACAGAAAGAAACTAGCAGGTTAATATCACATCCATCTTAAAAACATATTCACTGGAAGTCAAGTGCATTTGTTTCTGCGAAATGCAGGTATGACTAGCAAAGCAGATCTCTGATATTACTCTAAGAATAGTTTGCATCAGTCTGTGATTCTTGACTATTTGTTGCAGAAGCCTTCACCATCTCTTTACATTATACTCCTAAATCATTTAGTACGAAAGCTTCAAAGACTCCAGACTTATTTTCAGAACTAACTTTGGACATTAATTCCCTAAATCCCTGTGGAAACTGGGACCAGTGCACCTACATCACCTGGATGAATCCAGAAAACATTTTAAAACAAAGGAAATATTCAAAGGAGAAATTACAGCTGTATGTACAATCATTTTAAGCTACCAAACTTGGGAATAGACTATCATTCTTACATTTTAGCTTGATTCATCCCATATCTATAAATGCATTTTTCAATGCATAACATAAACGTCACCCAGCCTAGGAAAGGAGATACAAGCATTGCCAAAACCTATCAGCTTCAACTTGTGGAAGAGGACTGCACTGAAAGTCTCAAAACACATCTCTTCCATCCTGTAGAACCCCTAATTCTTCCCCAGGTTGATCTAACCTATTTCTCCTCTTTTTTCTCCTAGAAAAACTAAGGCTATAAGTAGCTGACAGTCCATAAGAGGGCAGCAAGCCTGTCCCTGGTTGAAGTGTCTTTATTATATTTCATAGCGAATTCAAATATTGCTGTAAGGTTATTAAAATCATTCATGATTTTATCTGTGCCAAATGGATCATTACACTGTCAACACTTATCTTTATTATGCAAAAATATGCACAACTTAACATCTTTTGTTGAGCTGGCAAAACAGTATATTCAGTAGTAACTCTGTTTTTCATTAAATTTTGCACAAGGTTAAAGTGTGTGTGGAATCTGATTATCAAAGTTCTCCACTTCGTTTGTGTGAAACATCACACAAAACAAGCTGTTTGACTTGTGTAGCAAAAGATTATTTATTTTAAACCTACAGGCAAATAAATTCTTCTGATTAATTTTTAGCTTCCTTTAAATTTTACTACTATAAGTTAAGGGTTGCTATTTTTAAGGGGAAGATTAAGATCTTTTTCTCTTTTCTCTCCTTTTAAGTGTTCTTCTACATGCACCTCAAAATTCTACTTGATGGGAAATCTCCACAGTCTTCAAGGTTACCTCTAATCTTACTTCCTACCTTCCATTTCTTTCTAAATGTCTCTCAGTAGAAACGGAAGTGAATTCAGTCTGGTTACCTCTACAGAAAGAATCATTTCTTGAGGAGCTCCAGCCATTTTGAAATAGCTTTTCTGACTGTCTCATTAAATCTTCATTTAATTCTTCTTTCTTTGTATTTCTTCTGCAAGATTTAATCTTTGCAATTGTATGAATTTTTGGAAAACCTTTTTGGGGTGCATTCTGTATTTTGGTACCACACAAAGCAGATACATTGCATAAGGTTAAGACAGGTAGCTGGGTAAATTATGCTGTCAAAAGTGATTAACATTTAAAAGGACTAAACAGAGGAAGCAGATAATACCTCCCAGATCTGCTTTTAATTAAAATATCCTAGCAATTAATATTAAAAGGCAAAGACTGAAAATGAGAGACAGCATAGCTTCTAAAGAGAATAGTTTTTATGTTTTTCATTAGGGGTCACCTTTTCTCATGTGTAAGACCACTTTTAAATTACCTGCCTCACTGGAGACCATTCACTTATTAAAAGAACTCTGCCCAGACTAAAACAAAAAAATGCGCATTTAATCAGAAACAGTTATGCATTCATTACTTTTTCAAATGTCCTTGCTTTAAGATAATATTGCCCCTCACAGAAAGCAAACCTTATTTCAGCCTCTGTGCCTAATTGTTGTATCCCAAATGATTTCTCTACTTTCCGAAGTAATTACCAAACATTATATCATCCATGCTAAAACAGTAAAAGGGTATCAACATTGAGCCCCACAGGTAGGTAAAATGAGCAGCACATACCAGAAAAGTCTAATGTGTGTAGCCTTTGCACATAAATCAAACCACGTTACACATTCTGACAGCTCCATCTAGCCACAGCTACACAAAAGTAACCTTATCCCTGGCAGAATGAATTAATTTACATTCAGTACATACCAACAACTGCAAAAAAAACTCATGGTCAAAAGTGTCCTTTTCAGAACGACAATACTATTGTTTAATAATTAGATTAACACTTTCATAATTGTATCTGTTCTTCAGGTTACTTGGGTTTCACAGAAACACAGGATGAGAAAAGTCATGTTTTTAAAGGCCCCAAAATTAAAGCATCTGGATAACGTCAGGAGCAGATGCTGAGATCAGAACTTGGCAGGAATTCCTGAGATGGGAACCTCAAACGTCTTGGGGAGAACACAGAGCAAAGTGGGATATAACACAAAAATGCAAAGCATACAGTGACAGAGTGTGAGAGGCAACGTGCAGGCCGTGCACGCCTGATGGAGTAGATGAGCAAGAAAAATAGCAGAATAGTCAGCTGCCAGAAGTGGGGGAAGAGAAGGGAAGCCTCCTTGTCATGATGCTCCAGCACCACCAGAGTACAAATCTGCAGCTCATGGACCATCCTCTTCCTCCCCTAGGCAGCGCAAGCGGGCAGTGGGGTGACTCCCACTGGTGACCCACTGCTGGTGACTCCCCCAGCTATGCTCCAGTGAGTGAGGAGGGTAGAGAAGTAGAGAGCAAAAAATAGGTACTTTTTCTCCTTTTTCTTCCTCTTCTGTTCATCACTGACAGCTCCAGTAATCTGAGATTCATCTGTATATACTGGGGCACTGCATGCACTAGTAAAAGAACATATATCTTTGGAAAACTAACTAGCTAACTAACTTAGATATCCTGCTCTGTGTATGCATGTGACTACATACAACCTCAAAATATTAAAATAATTTGAGGACATGACCTGTCATTTTCTTACATGTTTTTTTTTATTTTCCACAATGCCAATTACTGTTGACCTGATTGATGTAAAGATCAGGCAGGGTCCTTAGAAGTGACCCAAGTTTCAGACACACAGAATGGCTGCAACATCTTCCTCAGAAACCACTACAGGCTACCAAAATCCCCTTTCATTAGACCTAACTTTGGGCACACATATTAGAAAGCACTGACCTGATACTGTACGACGTGAACAGAGGACTAAGCAATGCACCTCCTTATCATATTATGAAATTCCTTATGAGAAGTGGCAAATGGCTGAAAAGGAAGTTTTTTTGTATTTTGAGCTGTAGCTAACACAATTTACAGATCACTGATAAAGCATTTTGTCCTTAAGCTGAAATTAAAATTTCAAATTATGTTAGTTTACCAAGAGTATTTGAGCTGTGCTAAGTCCCTTAAAACTCCAAGTGACAAATCCTCGAGTTTCAAATATGTAATAGTTCCATGTTATGCTTAATTCCAAAATAATTAATGCAGAAGAAAAGGAGATTAGTCCTCAGAGGTGGACTTGAGTAACTTCCTAAAAATGCAAACAAATGTAAATCTGTCACACCGCTGTGCTGCTACCAGGACACGCAGAGGCATTTACCCTAGCTAGTGTGCAAAATATCAGTCCAAACTGTAATTTTAAATTCCCTTAGAAATCACACAGGAAAAAAATGCAGTTCCCACTACATGCCAGAGCAAACACTCTTTCAGCCTGGGTATGAGCAAAAAGGAAGCAAAAAGCAGAGAGCAGAGGGGCTGCATATCCCCCAGCCCAGTCCACCCGCAAACACTGCCAAGCACAGCTGTCTTTCAAAACTAATTTCAATAACAAAAAAATCACATTCAGAGAAGGGGGAAAAAAGCTTAAAGTGCCAATATTTTTCAAAAAACATATGTCTAATATTAAGAGCATGAAAGCTACATAAGCTACTAGAACTCGAGAAAAAATTATGACCAACTGGGGCACTATTTCACTGCACTTCAAAGATGGACTCACTTCTTATTCCTACTGAGCACCCTACCTTGGATGTTCTGGTAGAGATACTTCTGAAATGGGAAAGGTTGGGAAGGGTGGTGCTAAGTGCTTTTGAGGATGGTTTTGGCCGCCAGATCAGACAAATAACTTTGTCACAAAGGCAAACCCCTCCACCATCCCTTCACATTCAGACATTATGGAGAGACAGGAGGAAAAAAAAGAAGGAAAAAAACCCAAACAACAAACTAGACGGGAAAGGAAAGTTGCACTGTACTGAAACATGATTAAAAAAGATTGAACACACATGTCATTTCTAATTTGGCACTGATAGCTTAGCATTGTTCAATACAGATATTTTATGATCCCAGATGCCTGCCTCCTCAAATACTGCTCAGAGACGAGTGGAAAATAAGTACACATGTGCATTTACCTAGGGGAAAAAGAGTGCAAGCATTCATATAAAACACAGCTATACCATGGCTCCATGCACCAGTCAACGGACAGGTAATGAACTTTTCTCTCTGGAACCAGGTATGCTGGCAGCATTAAAAGGTAACAAAGGGTTCCAGGGTGGGAGCAGGATGCAGCAGCACAGGCAGTGATGGCAAGGCAAAGGGAAGACTCACAGAGTGGGATGCAGGAGCAGAGGTTTCCAGACCTGCTCAGAAGGAACATACAGTGGATGCAGAACTGGAATTAAAGTGCATGACTCATGCTCACACATGTGACCAGCACAGAGTAGGTAACAGTGATGTATCTCAGAGTCTGCACATAAAAACCAGTCTGCACATAAAATCCCACCTCGTGGTGAGATTTAGCAGTCATTAATTTATAGCTCAAATCTGGGGAGTAGCTTGTGCTGAGGGGCAGGCATGACAGTCGCTTCTTCTGAGGTCACTTAATTCTGTCCCCATTAGCGCTACTGTGGCTACTCCCCCTCACTCCCCCATCACTGACAGGAAGCTGCAATCTTTATAAATGTTTCTGTTCATTCTTCATCTGTTGTCTTGCATGAAGAAAGTTGAGTATATGAGTTTATTTGGGGTCTGTTACTAGCCATATTCCTTCAGTTCTAATTTAGCAAACTGTATACTGAAAATGCCCAGGAGGATTCAATCAAGGTTTTGGTATGTGAAAAAACATCTGAGAAAACAACTGAGCACCATCACTTCAGTTTTTCAATAATCCCTCCCACAAGCAAACTTTAGCTCCACTTGGAGCTATTTACAATGCTGGTTTCACTCCATTCCCATTCCTAAAACTCAAGGCTGAGTAAAGGGACTTTCTTGAGTATCCCAATGCCTACAGTCAGGGACCAGCAGATGAACCTCCTTGTAACTTGGAGAAGAAATTGTGGCCTTGGTGTGAATCTCTGCACAGTCAAAGCACTTCTCCAAGAGGACAAGCATTTTTAAGAACTCAACTCAATGTTTTGCATTGCACTTTCAAGCAAAAATAAAATGCCATGTCCTGGAACAATGCACCTCGATGCAACATGCTTCCCAAAACAGGTCCTGCAACCATGGCACATGCCCAGCCCCAAAGGGTGTGCATGGTTTTTATGAGGAGTTTGCTCCCCCACAGCTTGGATCACTCACCAAGCCCTTCCAAAAGAAGCACAAAAAATTCTGAGACTTGTGAGTAAAATCACTAAACAGTTCAATATAGGCTACTCTAAATATTGCATTGGAAGTACATTGGACACTTAGCTGATCCAAAGTACTTTTCCATTCACCTTCCAGCAAACATTTCCTATGAGAAAGCCCTGAATTTGAGCTTTTATGTTCAAATACAATTCCAACACTATTTTAGAATATTTTCTAAATCCTCTAAGATAAAATTATACTGAGAGATGAAAAATAATTACAGATGTTTAAGAGCACGTTTGCCTTTCCACCATGTTCACTTTGATCTTAGAAATGAAGCAATGTGGAATAATAATAAAAAAAAATTAAAAAAAAAAACACACAAAACAAAACAAAGCAAAACAAAACAAAGCAAAACAAAACAAAGCAAAACAAACAAACAAAAAAAAACCCCAGTGCCTACAGGACTACTAAAATTCATTAAAAAAAATAGTTAGTTTAACCAGACTTGCCCAGAACACTGAATTTAAAAAAAAAAATCAAATAAATACAGAAGTAAACCAGTTCAGTATTAAATTCCCATATACTTTTCAATTCAAAAAGCTGAGATGGAAAAAAAAAAAATCAACTAAGCCACTCAAGCTGTGATTAATTCTCATCAGAAACACACAAATTCAACCCCATTTTTTTTACTTTATAACATCAAACTAGGATAGGGTTTTGGTTTTTTTAGTTGGTTCATAAAAAGTTCAGTATATCTTACATGCAAGTTTGTCAGGCAGAAACAGATCAAACTGAGCTGATAGAGACTACACTTTCCCAAATTCCTCCTACAAGATTTCCCTGCAGAGCACAAAGAGGAAAGGAAACAGCACAACTTTCAGTGCTGGCAAAAGGCAGTTGGTGGTGAAATCTGAAGGGATGCTTCTGCTTCCTTCTTCCTCCAGTCCCTAAATGACTCATTGGGAAGCTTGGATCATCTCTCATTTTCCGCCCCCTTTGGTAATAAAATAATTTAAGATCAATAACCAACTTTGAGATAAAAAATTTCAGATCAACTGTCTGTACCATCTCCCTGCTCTGCTCCTCAAAACCTGGGAATTGGTTGGCTAAAAATCCAGAACTGCAACTCCCTCCACCATAACCACTGAAGCTGAGCATGTGGCAACTTTCCTGGAGAAGGGCTGTGCAACACGGAACCAGTGGACAGCACAGAGCCACCAGGTAACTTTTAGTCAGAGAGAATACGCACACAAACTGGCCACAGCTTTTGGCT
Organism: Manacus vitellinus; assembly: GCF_001715985.3. Taxonomy (NCBI): domain Eukaryota; kingdom Metazoa; phylum Chordata; class Aves; order Passeriformes; family Pipridae; genus Manacus; species Manacus vitellinus. The sequence goes on from NW_021940535.1 coordinate 42,380,725, forward strand.
TGGGCTTCTTAGCCAGACAGGAGCCTCCTGCCAGCCCAGGGAAGGGCAGGAGGCTCATACAATTCCACTGTGCAGCAACTGGTTTGCTGATTCCAGAAGAACAAGCTCATTTCAAAACCAATGGAAAGAGAGACAGCTGATAATCAGCATCTACAGAGGCACCACAGGAGGAGAAAGAGAGGAGGGCTACCTGCTCTACATATGACTAAAGGTTACTGTTGGAAATGGAGCTCTTCATAAGCTCCTGCTCATACCTTTGTCAAGGTCTAATTCATCAAGTAAGAAAATGTAGACTATGCATAAAATTTTATGTTCTGTGTTAAGTAATTTGCCTGCAATAGACACCAATACTGGTGGTTACACGCTAAAAGATGCTTTAAAGATATGAGTTGTGACTATATCAGGCTCTACTGCTTCACTGAGACATACCAGTCACCCCTGCCAGAACCCAGTTATCGGTGTCAGCTAAACACAAAGTACTAGAGTATATATTCTGTAATATGTTTTTCTGATACCCCAGAGTCTGGGATTTGGCATGGCTGCTAGCAGAACAGCAAGCCAGCAAGGAGCACCAAGTACTACATTGCTTGGCACCTATTCAGCAGCCAGACACACTTCCTACAACCTGTACACCAAACAATCTTCTACACACACAGCTTGTGCTGTTTAGATCCTGTCACGCAGCAGACTTAACTTTGCAAACTGACCTGAAGATTAAACCATTAAAAAAAATTTACTTCAGTAGTACTTTCTCCTGGAGAAGTGTTGTATAATTTCAGACATCAATCTTAGATTCTTGTTCTGGAAGCCAGTCTCTGCATACCGGCAGGAACTCAGCATGCCCAATGCTGAATGGCTCTCTGGAGGGTGTAGCTGTCTTCCACCCCACCACCCAGTGGTATAGACATGAGAATACCAGTTTAACTTTAGCATAAATCTGATGCCTAAAATTAGGCAACACAAATACCCATCTGTGTTACTGAGTTGCAGAGATATTTCAGAAATAGAGAGGAGCAAATTAAAAAAAAAAAAAAGAACATTGTATAATTAATGAGCTGTACTTCCAATTATTAAATTATTAGATGTTAACAAATAAGAGAACTGCCATCAAATATGATGCACAACATATAAGGAACATAAATCTATAGAACATATGTTCAAAGAGGAACAACTGTAGCAGCATTACATGCTGTGCAACATCTTTACCACGTGGCTTAAATCAAGGATCAATTGACTAAAAGGCTATAAAAATGTACATTTTGAGACTGACATGGCCGTTAATACAGTGTCCATCGGTTTCTTTCCAGACCAAGGTTAATGTTTTAAGCCTAATGTGAAAGCAAGAAACTAAAGGTTATGAAGTGCTCATAACACTATGCATTCTATGATTCAATCTTTATTTTGAAGCAGCAATTCGAACTGCATCAAAATGACATGATAGGTCATTTTCGCATCTTTGACTCAGCAAACTAACAAGAGTTGACTGTGCTCAAGTGAAAACTGAATCAGCTAGAGACAAAAATTTGGATGGTTGGACGTCTTTACTCTTGTATACATGAAGAGATCTTAGATTATTTTGACAAGTGTCCAGCTGAATCAGTCAGACAGGCAATCAGTCAAGTGTTTATTAGTGTCACATAGAGGACTTTGTGGAAAGCTACAGCATGATTTTAATTAAAACACTGAAAGCAAGTTAGTAAAAATTCCTGTTAAAGGTACTCATAATCCCCAAAACCATCTACATGACATATGTAACCGTAAGCACTGACTGCCTGCGGGTCCTGATGTGACCCACAGCAGTACTAACCCTCAGGAATGACATGGAGTCTAGACAAAAGCTGAAAATAAGGGGCTGCCTGTCCCAGTTTCCCTGAAATTGTCCCTAAGCAGATAATAAATGAATGATTTGATTTTTAGCCTTTGAGCCCCATGCAACTCTTGGCTGAAAGTGCCCCCCATAGGCATTTACAAGGAACACGGCCCAATTTTATTTTGCAGGTCAGTGTAGACACAACCTAGTAATGCAACCAAGTATAACTCTGCCTTCCTCAGTGAATAACCCCACTCAGTATTCCCGTTACGCTCTGACAATCAACCAGGAAAGAATTTCTTATCTTAACTAGGGCAGAGCTGCCACCACAGCAGCTTTGGGAGACATAAGGGACTTTAAAAGCAGGTGTCTCTTTAGATTTAGGATTCCAGATCTGTCTGTCCATTATTAATGATCCATCTACTGTGTTCTTGTGAAATATGAATCTTTTCAAGCACTCGAAAATCCCATGCACAGGCTATTTTCCGTTAAAGACTTACAGTCTACAGTATCAGATTAATTGGGTGACCAAGGTGAAGAACAGATTCAGGCAGCTGGGAGTGACAAAGCAGCAAAGCAAGATATATGGGCAGCAATTCTTTTCCTCATACCATTGCCACCAGCCAAGAACTCGGGGACACATTCTGACTTTCTGCAACTGGACAACAACCAAACAAAATTCAGATTAGAGTAAGCAAACACAGACTGCATTCCCCATGTGCCACCACCCAGTGAGCACTGGGAAGGTCACATCTGCCTTATTGCTACAGTGCTGTGTCCACGATGGAGATGTAGCCACACCCCCTCAAACATTACTGCTCGAGTCAGTTTTCTACACCAGAAGTGTCAGAAAGTGTATTTTTCTGTTAAAGGCAATACTCCACTGCAGACTTTTCCTTGGTTTACATCTCCTATAACACAGATGGAAAAAGGTTCAAACCTCTGAAAGGACAGGACGTGGGGAGGCATCTCAAGTGATGGCATCTCCAGAACAAGTGGGTGTCTGTGCTCTCAAAGAAACATGGCTGTGTTTGTTTTGACTTTTTTTTTTAGAATCTCCAAGGAACTACCAGTGTCCATCTAACCAACAACTTCCAATGTACCACTGAAAATATATATATTGTTTTTATTTTCCCTAAAATCAACTTAACTGGCTCTCATTCTTTTCATATTATTTTAGACAGTCAATGTATTTCCTTCCCACTGGACAGAAAATGAACACATTATCTGTCCATCTTATAGGGCCCCTGACAGTCAAATAAAACATGGTTATTACTGTCAGAACTCAAATGAAATATTCTGAACATGGCAAGAAGTTATTAGCCTTATGTTCAGAAGACAAGCTAGAAATGGAAACGGGATGGAAAAATATTGCCCCTACTTTTATAGGCTTTTGTGGGAAAATTACGTTATCTTCTTTTGCTTGTTGAAATAGGTTTGACTTGGGTTTCCTTTTGCTGTGTTGAAATATCATAATTATATTCCATTAAGGAGATGTAGGATATGAATTTTTATTAATCAAAATACTGATAAATGAGTGAGCAATTATTTTTATTACAAAAAATTTATAATATTACTTTAATATCTTAAATTACACACACTAAATCAACCAGGTAATGTCAATTCAGTGCACAGTAAATTCACAGCAAGTAAGATTTGTGATATAACAGATAAACCCAGAAGCACTAAATAAAAGCAGTCACCTTTCAAATCTCTTTCCTGCTGCACTTAAAAAAAAAACCAACAACAAAACACCATGGCTGAAATGTTCCATACACAAAGATTGCCTATTTTAATTAGGCTCACCTATAATCAGACAGCACAATCTACTCTGCGTAATAATTAAAAAAGACACGGAATGATGGAGCAACAGTGAAGAAAAGAGAGATATTTTTCCTACACACTCAGGTGGTGGTAAAAACTGGAAAGTGAGGATCAGTGAGATCTCACCTCTCCCAGAACACCAATGGGAGAAGAATTGCACTGAAAATTGTACTTAGGACAAGTTTAGAGGTAGAGAACATCCAGTATGGTATGGGGCCAATCTCAGTGTAAGTGGCTCCCAGGGACTGGTGCCAGGCAGCCCCCACCCCTCCCATTGCAGCCACCAGCTGCCAAAGTGACAGTTGTCTCCTGTGGGTTCCTCTGAGCATCCTTACTTCCTAGAGTCATCCAGAGGGATCAATACTGATCATGAAATCACATCCCTAGATAGCATGCACATAAAAATGGCATTAAAACAAATTAACTATGTAATAGCATTCAGCAGCAGGCCATTTTGACACTTGAGCAGATAAGCCCACAGATATGGGGCTTCTATGTATATTAAAGATAAGTCCATGTGGAAAAGCAATTCTCAAATGTTTCTCAAATCAGGTATTTACTAAAAAAAAAAAAAAAAAAAAAAGAAGGTACACACACATTACCCCTGCAAAACACAGACAGACACCCACCAAACACACTGACATCCTGGATCTGACCATCCCAGTATTCTGCCTCTTAAAAGCTTCAACAGCAGATGCCAAAACAACAGGGCAAAAATATTTCCTATCTCCATTCTCTAGTGACTTGCAGCTCAAGGACATCCTAAGCCATGTGCATGATCTTTGTGTTTACACTCTAAGCCAAAATTAAATATACATTTATAATACAAATATTTTATACAAATATTTTTACTATTATCTAAATCCAGACTCTTGGATATAATGCTATTTATGCCACTTGTTCAGACCTGATCAGATCTGTTCTTTTCAAGCTGTGCATTTCAACCCAAAACTTCCAAATTATAAACCTAAAAGGTTTTTCTCTATTTTTTCTACAACAATTTGTATCAAGTTCATCCATACAAACCTCAAAATATGTTCCAAACCCTGGATATCCAGCATATGTGATATCCTCAGTAATAAGAACCCTATTTAGTTAAAAAGACTTCACTGTATTTTAAAATTTAAGGACTATTTACTTATACCAATAAAGTAATTTTTTGCATTGCTTCTTTTCCCGAGCTATAGAAACTCTGGAAGGATCCTGGATAATGGCTTCTGATGGTGAGTATCATCAGCCAGGTGCAACTGTCATTTGAACGATCACCCTAAAAGTTCACAATATTCACATTTTATTATAGTCAGTTCTTGTTCTGTAACAGCACAAGAGAATTAATATTCAACCTCACTCTCTCACAATGCAGACCAATCACACAGGTTTCCTTCAGAGCTCTTGCTACTTCCAGAACACAGGTGGCTTGCAATGGGTTCATCTCACTCCTCCTGGAAGACTCTGGAAAACCTCAGTGCCCAATGTAAACTGACAAAAGCAATAAAGAGCTGCTCTGAACTTTGATGTTTCTTTGCACTTTTAGGCATGTTAAGAGGAAGAGAGGCACCTCCTTCTGTGAAAATATAAGTTTTGCAGTCCCAAAATGGTAAGATCATCAAGTAAAGGATGTTTTCCTAATCTGCAAAGTAATAAAAAGTTTTTTAGCCCTCAACTGTTTAAAGTAAAAATAAAACAGCAGGAGCACAACACTGTTATGTTGTGTTTTCTAAGTGATTCTGGTTTTCGTTATGTAAAATATATTATATTTTATATTCATTTCTGGAAAAAAAAATAAATAATATTTTAAAACCTTTTAAAAGTACTTTGCAAATAAGGTTTACCTGTTCAGTTTCTATGACATGATTAGGAGTCTTTCTGTAAAAGCCAGAAGTTCTGGTTTTGTAATTGCATCATGCCTTTCAAACCAGGTACTTCATCATACATATTACAATTCATATTTTTATAAATCTACATTGTCACATAAAGGAGGGGAGAAGGATAGGAATCAAATAAGAATCCCAAACCCCAATATATAATGATTTTAAGTGAAAAATGTACAAGGAACGTGCTCTAACAGTAACCAAAAGTGTTGGCAGGGGTGAGGTGGGAAGCAAAAAAATAAAATTCAAGTGTCAAATTTGAATTAGCTTCTCTGAACAGTTTTTTCATAGTGAGGGAAAATATTGTGATTTGTTCCATAAAGTTTGATTTTTTTTTTTTTTTTCACAAAAATCAACATTTTCACTGAAGCCTCTTTGTTTCTAGGTTTTTATTACAGTACCTATTATTATTCCTTTTTTTATGACTTCCAATATTCTGCAAGTAAATAAAAAAAATTATAAAGTATATGTACAATAGTAATTTCCATGGTCCTTGACAGAGGTCATTACTTCTGAAAGTCATCTTGGATGAGAATATACAGGGTTTATAATATCTCATTTTATGAAACATAAGCATACTATCTAAACAGCATCTTACAAACTATTCAAAACTGAGTTCTCTGAGTTACTTAAGCAATTCAATCATTGATATAATTAATTTTGATGTAAATGTCTCTCAGGGACTTTAATGATCCAAGTCAGGAAAATCCAAATTAAATTAAAGAAACGTACACTGGATCTCAGAAGCTCATAAATAATGATGTTAACAATATTTTCCCAATACTACCTAGAAATTACATATTTATAATAATTTTTAAAATGCAATTAGTTCTTGAAGAAACATAGATGCTACTCAATGATTCCTAGAAACACTTTTGAAAGGTTCAGTTAGGGGTATTCTAGGACAATAAGATACGCTGGTTTTGCTTCTACATTATGCACCTACCTCTCCTACTGTTCAGAAATCAGCACACAACATAGTGTTGGGCCCTAAAGTTCTAGAGGGGGGAAACGAGGACATTTATTTCCAGACCTCCTTGCTTCTCCAGATAAAGTCATATGCTTCTCACACAGGACTGGCATGCTCATGGCTATGCCACCTCCTCCACTGCAGGCTTCTTGGAAGAAGAGAGACGGACAGTTTAAGAACCTGGAGAAGCAACATCCAGCACAATTACAAACAGTGCCATATCATGAAAGCCCCCTGGAAGGAAAATGGATTAAAAGGTAGAACTGTGTGCAAAGGCAGCAAAATCTATTTTCACTTCCCATTTTCCCCCCAAACCTTACATATGAAAAGCTAAAAATGAAGACGAGTAAGGCATTACTGGTCTAGTCTATAATCAGGGTGACCTCACATATACCAAGGTACAATTAACAAACTCAATTGTTTCAACTCTATCTTATATTTACAAAGAATGCTTACTCCACTCAAAGTCTCCACATGTCCAAGAACAGGGTCTGTAAAACTATACCATGTTTCAGAAGACAGGCCAGAGACAGCAACATTAAAAATTTGATAATTCTATTTTAGCAGAGCAGCATGATAGATGGCACTTTCATGCTCTAACCTAATAAAATGCCCTCTTTTGTCCCTCCCACCAGAAGAATATTATACTTAAAAGTAGATCTAATTAAAAATAGCAGGGGATGAGGTTTGTATCAAAGATAAGCCTCTGTGCAGATGGTGATCCCCACACACCACCAGTTGAGGTGAGGTCCCAGTACCTGGCAGCTTCCAACTCATGCCCTCAGGACAGGGAGGTGACTAATGGACTCTGTCTAATGGTAAAGTAAATGAATCAGCACCAGTAAGTTCCTCATCTGAAACACTAGAAGAGTTTGGTTTCAAGAGGTCTCCAGGCTTCAGAAAGCTCTGCAAGGAAGGATGCCATTAACATTTCTCAGAAGCCCTCGGCCCTTTGGCAGGCCAGCAGGAAGACTGCCCTGCATGTCCTTCCTGGACAGTTCTATTTGCAAGACCTCTCTGAAGACACTGGCTAGAGGGGTTTTGACTGCCAACATGCACCTACGTGGAGCACACACTGTGCCAGCCTACACAGCTCTCACGGGCACACAGAGCCTGCAGGAGCACTGGGAGCGTGTCGTCACCCAGCAGCAAATCCCACAAGAGACTTTGAGCTACTTCAGAGCAAGAATGGCAGCATACTGACAAGGAGAAACATGATTCATAAGGAAGGAACTGATGGCATTGTACACTCCTTGCAGCAACACCTCCTTTCTGCAGTTTCCAGGATGAGAGGATTCAAAAGGCAGGTGGAACAGGAGCCCGCCTTGGCAAGGATGTCCTTCACCAGTCACCTGAAGGACACCAACATGTACAAGTCCCCCATGAGGAAGCAAAGATTGCCTGAGCTGAAAGTTTGGTTTTCTGAGTAACACATTTCTTACATATTCCTTTTTTTCTTCAATATTAAGGAAAATTTTCCTCAAAAGACAGACAAGTGTCGTTAGCCAGGGAGCTAAATACTGTGTACCTCATGGCTAGGCTTCGTGAAGGATGATTTGGGACTATGTACCTACCCTCTTAGGAAATATCTAACTTGTGTAGAGGGTTAAACAGATGCAAAACTAGACTATGAAAGTTCACATATTAAGCAGTTTTGAAAACTTGAACTGAAAAGGACCCTTGAAATCTTCAAAAATAAAGGTTCAGAAGTAAATTAATCCTTCTAGCTTTGCTGGATATGTAAAATAGTCTCCATAAAAACAATGATCATACTGAAAGCCAGGTAGCAAGTGGAAATATAAGTCTGTTTAGGGCAAACACCACTACAGGTATGTACAGAAAGGCCTTGATAATCTTCTTACATCCTCAGGATGAGATTTTCAACACAGGAGGAGCAATGTGAGGATTCAATCTTAACAGTAATTTATTTCTGCCCTGCAATTCTCCAAAATCATTCCCTACCCACTAAGGTACTAGCCTGGAAAAAAACATTGTATTCTCTGTCTTTCCTGTCTCTCTGTACTAGCACAAGAGACGTGGATGTGGCAGACAATGAACTTCAAGGGTTTCAATACCCTCCTTGTCATTACTCATCTTCCAGGTAAGGAGAATGAGCAGAGGTCTTCAACTTCACCATCCCCCAGGATGTCCTTGGTATTTTTCCTCCATGATGAGATCCAAGTAGTCTTGGTCCCTGCAATCTACTTATTTCCAAGCCCACAAGTAGCAACATGTACTTTGCTGCAGATTTTGCCAATGCTAGCAGAAGACATGACACCAAGCAGAATGACAACCAAAGCAAAAAACATTCATTCCAATTTTTTTTTAAATTCCTGTGGTGCTGAAGAAATACTTATTGCATATATCCTTACAGTAATGTTAAATAGTTTCCATCACACACTTAAGCCAGTACGTGAGGTTGCTTCTTCATTACAGCAAACACTTTGAAATGAGAAAGAGAGAAAAGGGCAAAATAAAAAAATAAAAAGTTGATTGTAACTTACAACAAAAGCTGCTCAATCTGTAGCAGATAATTCTTCAGATAAGCAAAAAATATCCTAAGAACAGACCCATTGTGTATTTTGTATTTTAGAATCTCTTAATTTGGAGCATGAAATTTCTGTTCTCCCTCTCCCCAACAGAACAATTTGATATTTCAATCCTAAAGTAATAAAACATACAAATGGCTTCATTTACTTGGAGAAAACTGATGAACCTTCATCTACAGTCAAGCTCTTTATTGCTCAGATTTGACACAGGAGTCCACTTAAAGCTCAACAGGAGTTTCTGAATGGCTCTTTGTGTGACACACTGGCTCTAGAAAAATCATTTGCTTTTGTTTTTATTTTACTGTTTCCACTTTATGGATAAAGTTAGCAAGAATCTAAGCAGCCATCCTGTTCCAAAACAAACATGTTTAAAGCTAAGAAATAAAAAGGAATACCCGTATGTGTAGAGAAGCCCTCTGCATTTTCTAAAAATGAAATGTTAAAAGAAATTCAGCTATTTTTAGATTTCTAAAAGAATACAGGTTTTCTTCTGTTGTTTCACCATCTTCCACTAAATTGGGCATTTTAACTCAGTCCACTTTTGCCTTTTAAAAGTTTAAGATTATAAAAAACAAGGTAATTTTTCAAATCCCCTAATTGTTCTAGGTATACTGTCCTTTAGCTAGTCAAATTGTCTTTTGCAGATCTGCAAGGAAACAATCAAAACTGTCTTGTCACAGATAAACAGAGTCAGGAACTTCAAGAAAAACAGTGAAAAAGCTTTCAGTATTGCACTGCAAGCAAGTCAAATAGAAATCCCACTGATGCAGAGTAGTCAAATAGTCTGGTCTGTATACATCCATCCTTCCTAGATGAATGATTTCAACTGGCAGATAAACACAGGGCAAAACAGCAAGAATAAAAAGCCTGAAAACAGATATCTGATGTATTGATTGTAATACACAATAAAAAATAGCAATGTTTCTATGAGCGATGACTTTCCTCAGTTATTAATACCTTGTCTCCTCTTTTTATTGCTCCCTCTCCCTGCAAACAATATGTCCAGTCATTTTGTTTAAAAGAAACTATTTCATTTCACAATTCAAAGATACTCTTGTATCTGCTGAAATGTTATTTGCCAATTACTAACAGCACTACCCATCACCAGCTCTGGTATTACCAGGCATTTTTTAATATAGTAAAAAGCCACTATTTTTTCATCTTAAAATATGGGCTGCATTAAAACACAAAACAAGTATCACATAAATATATCTTTCAGTTAAAGAATAGATTTTAATCTCAGCGTAGTGATTTAATGACAAAAAATTGCCAAGAAATCCAAGGAGAAAGCAGTATATTATACAAAATGCAAGCGAAAAGTGGATGAATGCATAAGGAACATGAAATGTTTGAATGTCCAAAGGAAAAAATACTTTTTATTAAAGGACTGTTGCCCTAAATTTAGATGTAATTTGACACATTGAACTCTGTGTGTCTCTAAAAGAACAAAACAGGAAACAACCACATCCCACTCGATACACTTGAATGAGACTTATTAAGTTGAATGATGTTTGCTTCAGGCCATAAACAGCAATACAATATTCATCAAAGCTCACCAAATGAAACTTTTCTCCCACTTGCTTACCTCTGGCTCAACTGATTTCCCCTAAAAGTAAATCGATTTTACACTGAGAAACATAAGAGTTGATACAAAGGCTTGCTGACAAACCAAAGAAACTAGAAAAAGCCACTCTATAGCATGACAGTATTTAACTCATGTAAATTTGTAGAAACAAGGTTTATAGAGAAAGGTAAACTACTTAATAGACTAATATAAATATTCTTTAAAAAGACAGGCTTCTGGACACATCAATCCTTCCCTCATCAGTCTTCCACCAACATAAATTAGTATTTTATTTTTAATGAGTTGCATAAATATTAGACCTTTGGAAGTGATGTATTAGCATGGGGTCTATCAATCTGTTCATTCTCCTCACCAAAAGAACTACAATGTCTCTTGCAACTCCTGGATTACCCAGTGCTCCCTCATCTTGGGTTCCTACAGGGATGACACCTGCAGCAGCAAACAGGCTGCACATCCACAAAACTGTCAGGATCACAAACAAGACCCTGTGCTGCGAAGTACAATGGGGAGAACCAAGTTGTTTTCAAACTCACCACTTAACAGCAGGGACAGGCTGCAATAGGTGGGCAGGTGACTTCAGCCCACCATGACAGGAGGGTTAATGGTCCAGACACCTTCCAATGTTGGTGCAAGTCATGGCCTCCAGAAGTCAATAATGCCTGGAGGCCTTATGTGAGCAATAGCTTTGGTCACCCACACAAAGGTTTTTCTCTCAAGTTTGTAAGCCCATTGTTCTATGTTTATGGAAAACATATAACTATGGCATTTTCAAAGCAAGGTTTAAAATGTTTAAATCCTTGGCAGAAGCCAAACTGTCTTTGCATGTACCATTGCCTGGTTATTGCTTGACTGCTTCTAAAGGATTGAGTAGTAAAAGGAATAATGCAGCAATAAAAGCCCCACAGGTTCATGTTGTATCTCACTTTAATATGAGAGGGAGAAAGACAGGTTTGCTGCTCATTATATGGTACCAACACAGTATCACTGTGAGAGAAAATGGCTCAACAAAGGAATGATACAGTCTCACAGAATACCTAACAAGTACCTTTTACCATAAGGATATGCCTCCTACAGCACCTAACACAAGAACTGCACTCTAATTTAAACTGTTATTCTATACTTTAATAGACTTTCTTGCTCATCCACCAAAAAATTGCAGATAAACAATTAAAAAAAATTGCTCCCAGAATAGCAATATGATTTGACCTTGCTCACTTACTGAAACTAAAAGTACACACATGAACAACAAAAAAGCACTTCTGAAGTAAATGTCGTCAGTAGAAAAACACAACAGATGTAGATACCATTTAGAAATGTTCACATATGATCCACAATGTGATTTTCTATATTAGATTTAAGTACAGTTTTATACCAGTTCTGCAGAGACTGTTATTTGTAATAACAGTCATTTTTTCAGTTTGCTCATATTTCAAAATGTTCTGCTAAAAATTACAGCTCCTCAGTTTATCTTTATGGCTGACTGGGGCTGACAAATTCAGTAGGGGTTATGTATCATTAAGACCACAATAAAAGGAAGTGCATTAGTGTGTATAATTATTGAAAATGTTTTTATTAAACCAATGGTACTTTGGTTTCTCTACAAAGAAAAGAAATATGCTGAGAGCTGTAAAACAATGGTTGAAATGTACTATTACTAAAGAACCCATACACCATCAAGTGCAAGGATGATGGAAAGCATCCAGAACCTTCACATCTATGGGAAAGTAGTGTGCAATTATCCTCAGTCTATGCAAGATGACAAAATGGAATTCACTTTCTGCTTCCCAAGTTACAGCCTGTAGCAATGCACTGTTCAAGAGATCTTCAAAAGATCTTCAGAGTATAGGTTAAGAAGTTAAAAGTGAAGCCAACAAGGAGAGTCAAACATGATGGGGTTCACAGCCTGATAACCACTCAGAGGAGTTGCCTACTAGCCAGTTAAAGTTGGGAAACAGTGACTTGAGTAGAATTCAAGAAAAAAAATAGTTTAGAATATGTTTCATGTAAAGCATTAAACATGATATATTGACTTGCTTTTCCATTATAATTCTATGTACTGACTATTTACTGGACCCTGATAATTTTCCTGGAATAAAAATTGAAATAAAAAGCATTGAATTACTCTATTTCTGATATCACTTTTATGTAAAACATCCACAATAGTCTTTTTTATTTTAAGGTGCCAAAAAGGAAAAAATAGGACTTGGATGACATACTTCCAACATTTTACTAGGTAAATTCAATCCTAGCACCAGATTTACTCTTTTAGTCAAAAATTGAAGGAAAACAAATATCAAACACTGGCATACATTCATGAAAAGTGCTACGGTGAATTTATGAAAAAGAAGTGGTTTTTTTTTTCCATCAATAAATTCCATTCTATGTTCCCTGTCAATAATGTACAAAATAAAAGTCAAAAGAATATAACATCTTCGAGAACAAGACTGAACTTTGTGTGTGTGGCATAAGCTTCCTCCTGTGCTTCTGAAAGTCCTCCAGTATTGGGCTTCCTCCCGGAAGGCATCTTTCAGAGTTCATTCTAAGTCCACCTTCTCTCATAATAAACCCAGTACTTGGAAATCTGCAGCAATACATTTTGGCATGAGTACATGATTAGCTACATGTTTGCACACTGCTGTATTATGACCTTTTCAATACTATAGTGATCAAACACTTTTTAAAATTCTTGGACTTCAGATACATGTGTATGCTGATCACCTCATAAAAACATTAAGACAACACCCTATTAACACCCTAATAATTAACACCCTAATAATTAACATTATTAACATAACACCCTATTTTCTCCTTCCACATACCCCATTCTCCCCATAGTAAAATTTCAGACATGTAGCAAAACCACAGAAGCCCTGAAATACTTAAGAAAAAAATTGTCTATAATTATGGGCTTTCACCTCCAGGCCTGGACCACCTGGTGGTCTGTGAACCACTCCTAAGCATGCCCTCAAAAATAGGAATGATGAAAATCAAAGAGAGTTAATATGCCAGGAAGTCTGCATTTTCACTAGCACACTCCAAAGGTCTCTGCAAGTCAAGGGAAGCAGAAAAATACTCTAAAAGATCATGAAAAAAATGCTTGGATAGAAAGGCCTTACAGCTTTGTGCTTGCATTACCACTTTAAAAAAAAAAAAAACCTAGTCTTCTACTTTCAAAAAATAATATAACATGGCAAATCCTGGCAGAACCCATTGCAACTCAACTTAGAAACGAAGATATCACAAACACAATTATGTTTGATCCTCAATAACTGGAACTGCTGTCACACCAGTGTAACTCTGCAACTTCACCCCAGTAGTAATGGGACACAGACACTAATTGCTATGGACAGAAACCTAGAGTAGACACAGTGAAGCTACTTATTCTCTTGGACAGATAAGCTTTATTATAAAATTATTTGATAGTCTGTTTCCATCTCCACACAAATGTCCAAATTATATTACCTAGCATTCCAAGGCACCCCAATGTTTCATGATGGAATATAGTGCCTGTAACAGGCTATTAAGAGACTAAAAGCCCATGCAGTGACTCCAGAAATCTGTAAAACAGAACAGAAACCTGTATTCCCCAGTTCCAGTCCTACATTTAATTTAGTGGGGACATCACCTTTCACATTTCTAAAACCACAATTTAAAAAACAAAACATGAATAGCACCTGCCCAGCATGTCAGAAATTTTGTCCCCACATTTCTTATCCTGTGCAACCATTACTATCTACAAACTGCTCACAATGCTTGCAGAATTCAAATTTCATAGGATACCTACGAAGTGCATCCCTAGAAAAGTACAGAAGAATTTGAGTCCTTATCTCCAAATCAATGTATTTTATTCACTGCTAATTTCAAGCAGTTAATATTTTAAGAAGGCTAACAGAAATGTATTTGACAAAAAAATTATAAGGCCTCTTTTAAGATCTGTGAGGAAAGCTCAAGACATATTAACCAGAAGAAAGCACATGTCTCCAAAACAGTTCTTCAGAGTTCACATCCAGCAGAGGGACCGTGTAAAGAGGAGGAAAAGTGCCTGGCATCATCATCATGACATAAATATCATATAAACGGGTTTTTTTAGAAGTTGCAGTAATGTAGTTTAAGAAAGTATTTACTATCAGGGCTGATATGCATAAAAAATCAAATCTAACTGATGAGAAACTTTAAAAAAGAGTGCACTGAAAATGAATACAAAATGTTTTTTATTTAAAATGTTAATATTAGCTGTGCAAAAATGATTTTCACAAGATGCTGTTTCATACTTGGCATTATAGCAAAGCCTACAGTCTGCATAAATGATATCACAGGCACAAACAAGCCCAAAGAAACTCTAATTTGGGCCTGGAGAAGACTTCCTAGGTCAGAATCAGCAAGTAGCAGTAACAGTTAAGCTGTTTTTCAGAAATAAACTGTTCTGTTGGCCATATGCATGCAAAGATGTTTTTGTATATGAAATACAGTTAATTCCAGAAAACTAAGAGCCATCAGCACCAGCCCCAGTCTGTACACGACACACTCCTGGGACACTCTCAGTACATGAGCCTGAACAGAGTGTTTCAAACAGACTGATTCAGCCTGGTGGTATTTCCTGTGAGCTAGAACATATCAACCCGGTTTCATAAAACAGAGTAGTAAGAGACAAGTAAGTCAGGCATATGTCTGGACAAGAACAGTACCACAGAGATGAAGACTGACTGTGGGACATAGTTATCCCAAATTCCAGCACTCTGTCTGAAAAACAAAAAAAAACCACTTTTTCTAGTAATACACACTCATATAACTACAAAATGAATACCAGACAAAAAGCAAGAGTACAAGTTTACCAAACACTGGCATCTCCTGAGGACCATAACTGATTTGGAAACATGTTATACTGATTTTTCTGCAAAATCACCAGTGAATGGCAGCTGAAACAACTGCCTTCCTGACGCCATCAGACACGAGACTTGGCACATTTCTAGTTTGCCCTAACAAGCATCCTATGTTTTACTCAGACTGGCTGGTTTCCACATTTGAGTGCCGACTAAACAATGACCAAACATCTCCCAGTTAAATGCCATGTATAGGCAAGACAAGAATAGAGATAGGAGCTAATGCCAGCATTAGGGCATACAGCCCAACAGCTCATGGACCAAGATCAATTTTTTACTTTAATTCATAGAATCATAACAGTTGGAAAAGACCTCCAAGATCACTGAGTCCAAACTTTGACCAAACATCACCTTATCAACTAAACCATAGCACTAAATGCCACATCCAGTCGTTTCTTGAAAACTTCCAGGGATGGTGACTCCACCACCTCCCTGGGCAGCCCTTTCCAATCCTTTCACCCGGGGCTTCCACCACCACCACGACGGATCTGGACTGCAACCACCCCTTCGACAGGACAACAGCCACCACTTCAATCAATGAACATCAAAATTGCAACAACCAGGTCACATTGCAGGATCCAACAGGTGTCTTGTAGGTCCTTCCAGTTGCTGAGGGGTCAGTAGCCCTGCTCCAACTGCCCGTAGGGCACCGCAGCCTCACTCCAGCACCACGCAAGCATCTGCCGGTATCGAATCCCAGCTATCTGCCATTTCCTGACAGCGCTGACTCTCCAACCATTCCCGCAAGGTCTTCCAGGTGTGGGTGAGGCAAACCACATGGAAGGGCAGCCATCTTGTCTCTGTCCTGTGGCCACATGTGTTTTTCACGTGTGAGGGAGGCCAGCCACCATCTCAATTTGGTGCAGTGGGCAGGGCTTGGGAAGTTTTTCCTCATCGGTTGGTTTAACACAGTTTTATCAGCATCGTTATTGGCATTCTTCTTGGTAGAGAGTTATTTTTTCATTTACATCTGGGCATATTGGATCTCTCTCTCTGTATTGCAGAAATCAGGGGTGTTGAATCCAAGAGAGGAGACTTCTGTCTGAGGTCTCTGCCCCTCCAAATTGTCTCAAACCAAGACAAAACTGGCCTGTTCCAATCCTTTCAGTGAACAAATTCTTCCTGGTGTCCAACCTGAACCTCCCCAGCACAGTTTGAGGCCACATCCTCTTGTCCTGTCATTAGTTGCCTGGGAGAAGAGACCAACCCCCACTTTGCTACAACCTCCTTTCAGGTAGTTTTAGAGAGTGATAAGGTCCCCGCTGAGACTCTTTTTCTCCAGGGTAAACAACCCCAGCTCCCTCAGCCTCTCCTCATAGGACTTACTCTCAAGACTATCACCAGCTTCGTTGACTTTTCAGGACTTGCTCCAGCACCTCAATGTCTTTCTTGTAGTGAGGGGCCCAGAACTCAACATACTGAGCACTTAAGGTCTGGTCTCACCAGTGCTGAGTACGGGGCACAATTACTTCCCTAGTCCAGCTGATCACACTATTTTTGGTGTAGGCCAGGGTGCCACTGGTCTTCTTGGCCTCTTGGGCACACTGCTGGCTCATGTTCAGCTGACTGTAAACCAGCACTCTCAGGTCCTTTTTTGCAAAGCAGCTTTCCAGATGTTCTTCCCCAAGCCTGTAGCAATGCATGGGGTTGTTGTGATCCAAGTACAGGACTCAGCACTTAAATTGCCACCCTCAGTACACAACACAGTAGGGCTGAACACTTTTTCCATCTTAAGCCTAAATTTTCTTCAATAGCTAGGTCTGAATATAGTCCCTCAAGCTCTTTATAATAGATTCTATAATTTTCCAGACAGCACATTAATCCCCATATATCAACAGATATGTGAGTTTCAGCATTACTAATTCTTTACTCTCACCACCCAGAATCTCCCTAGAGAGAAAATTTTATTAACAGTAAGACCAAAAGTAAACTATCATAATTTTAAGACACAGCAAACATTGTAATATTTTAAGAAATACAAGTCCAGTATCCTCAGTAATATTCAGAAGAAACAAAAACTGTAGATGAGAAAAAATAAATCCAAGAAAAACATTGTTTCTCCTGACTCAATCCAGCTAGCCATATGCAGCCCAAAACCTCTTCCCTCCCACACTGAAAGGTACATGCATGGACCAACACCCTTCACACCCTACCCTTGCCTCGCTCCCTGTATTCTTCCAGTTCAGGCAACACCCTTCTGCCCCAGAGACATTGATTGCTGGACTCCTCATGATGCTAACTTGTCAGGATATGGGCAAGAAGGATCTAGCCAAAATTGGTAATGACAACAAAACAGAGTTTTTGTTGGAAAAAAAATTAACGAAGTAATGTGGTAATACTATTTCTTGTCCTCAGTTATCAAGGCATAAACATTAAAAGAGCTTCTAGATAACGAAGACCACCACTGCTGCAAGCAGTAACAAGCTAGAGAAGACATGTCTTTCATATTTCCATTTTGGTGGGAATATTAGCTTTTCAGAACCCAATGTTCAGTTCAAAATCTGAAAATTACTCCCTCTTGAGAAGACTTAGCCATACAAATTACGACTCCCACAAGGGAGTAAACAAAAACTTCCAATGTATGTGGGCACATAGAACACTATGTGTGCATATGATTCACCTAAGTTCAATAGGACACCTGGCATAGGTAGCCCCTGACATGCAAAAAGGTCAACAGAGTTGGAGCCTGTGCTTCATATGGGACAGCTCCATGTCAGTCAGATTAAAAGGTTACTTTTTGTACCTGTCTTTCATGTAACATGTCTTTGTGGAAATGTTTCCCACACAGAGCTACATTTTCAGTGCAAAGTGCATGTAGAGTAGCAAGACATCAATGGGAATCTTCCTTAGGAGGGGATTTCTGTTAACTGGAAGACAGCAAAGCAGATTATAAATCACAAAGCTGTCAGAGCATAAGCAACCCCGTTCCATTCACAGTGGCTCATGTAGCTGCATGGGAAGCACAGGCTCACAATGTCAACATCGATGGCATGACGGCACTGTCAAAAGAAAAAAAATCTCCCGGTTATAAATTAAATTGGCTTATTTCTTCTCTTTTTTTTAGTGAATCTTGAAACCATATGTGTTTATAAGACATTTGGTTACATTTATTATGTAAAATACTTCAAATAGATCATAATCCCACTTTTAAGACAGAAAGGAGATATCTTCAAAACCTAGGTTAAGCAAGGTGTAAAAGGTTGGGTGCATTTTTTTAGAAGAATGATCATAAAACAGCAATAATCTTGAGGAACTCTAATGCTTTCTGCCTTTATTTTTAGGATCCTTATGTTGGGTGGTAAAAAAAAAAAAAAAAGGAACTCAAGAAATATCACAAAATGTTCAAAAATTCCAGAGTCTTAATCTATCTTTCCGAGGTAGGATAGTCCTGCTGCTTCCTCTTTTTAATCTGCTTGGATGCACTATTTTGTTTTCACATAGAATTGAAGAGAACTCTTGAAAGAGCTCAAATAGTTTCATGAAGTAAGGTGAGGTGGGCTTTTTTTGTTTTGTTAAACTTTCTCCAAAACAAAAGGTTTACATTCAGACTGCCCAATCACTCAGCTGGCAGTTTTCACCAATCCAGATGAACAGAAACCTTACATGTCCAAACTGTGTCAAATCTGTGCAGTAGCTAGAAGAGAAATGCACCTGCATTTGGCAGCCATGGCACACACACATACGCTATCAATCAAGTATTGTGAGCGTGAAGGTAAATACCATCAAACTTTACAAGGTGAAGCCTTTGGTTTTTCCTCTTCTCCCTAGTCTTTATGCATTATTTTAAGAAAGAATCAGGTCTACCAATACCCTTATTGTGTGCTCACAGAACTGAAAGGTCACATCCTGCAACACAACACAGAAGCTCTGAGATAACAGGACAGCCGCTTACTTATCCCTCAGACAAAGATTGTCATATTTTTATCTTGATTGCTCATCTATAGAAAAGTTGCTTTCTTCTGCTAACTTCAAAGAGATTTAAATTTTTTATATTCTACATTTAAGAATTGTTCAGAGAGCTACACTAAGGTAGGAAAAACCAAGTGGAATACAAAAGTGTGCTGGTGTATGAGATGCAAGCTATTTCTATCACACTGACCCACTACACTGGGATAACACCAGTATATTTTACAAATATATATTTCACAATACCAGTATATTCTTATCTAATCCAAAAACATTTCTGAAAGTAATTGTAAACCACCCCTATTTTACTTTTGGTATGAATCGTTGCCCCGGTCAGTTTTTGAAACTCAGAACTGTCCTCAGTATTTAATGGACACAGAAACATACAACCTAAAAAAAAATAATATTCTTCCTAAATTATTACAATATTTCCAGCTCTAGAGAAACATGTCTGCATTTCACTGATACAGTTGACAGCACTGACTGTTCTGCTCTGCATGCTTTACATTACCTGGCAGTGGTAAGTATTGGTGCCTACTTGGGGATGAGGGAAGGGAGAAAGAGCTGGAACAAAAGACCTGGCAAGCAGCATTTTAGAACTCTTAACATGTATAAATCAACAAGGTTAATGAGATCCTCTTACCATTAATTTTATTTTTATTTGCAGTGGGTTTAGATCAATACAGAAACTGCAACCCACTTAAGTAAATCTATACAGTGCTTCCCAAACAGGCCATGAACTACTTGCTGCTTGGGTGAAAGAAACTGTGATTCCCTCTACACACACGGACTAATATGACCACACAGCACTAGTCAGGATATCTCAAAATAAAAAGTATATAGAGAGCCCATACCCTTTAAAAAAGCAAACCATGCCACATTGCCAGCTTCTCACCTATTTTAAAAAGTGCATTTAATTCCTTTAAGTGACTAAGCCGTCTTTGCCATTCAAGACACTTCCCCTCTCTCAGCATTTTTCTTACCTTGAAGTGGAATTTTCTGACAAGGCTTCTGGGAGAGGCCTGCAGGCTGACCTCCCATGGAGCACCTACTCCATCTCAGTAATTAAAAATTTAAATACCATGTTCTTACATCCACTTCCAACTTGCTCTAATTTACACTTTCTGGTAGTTATTAAATGGACAACATCATGATCTAATTACACAGCAACAGAAAAAGAAAAGGTTGAACAATTGTTATTATTTCCTGCAGCCTCATCGGGGCTGTAACCTTGCAGTATTTAACAGATAAGCCTTGGTACAATATACTTGACATTTACATTTCCAAATGTATGTTCTATCCAACTGCCCTCAAAATATTGGTTTAATTAAGATATAGGACATTACTGGCCAGAATCACTTCACTAAAAAGGCATATGTTAAATAGTCCAATAACCAGTATAATATAATTGAGCTCTGTCACTTGGCAAACCATTGCTTAACTAGGAGAAAAATCAATATCCCCTCTTCTCACAATGTTTTCCATTTCACTCTGTGCAATCAAAGCTGCACCAGAAATGCATACTGAATACAGTCAGCAGTACCACAGGAACATAAAGAATACACTATGATTTAAGCATGATTTTAAAGCCAGTGGGTTTATTAATAATAACTCAACATCTAACATGGCATTTAATCAAGGTTTAAAGCGTTTATCTCTCCCAGTGAAAAAAGACAGCAGATACTGAGTCCTATTATCAATATGAAGAAAAAGCAACACTGATACCCATTAAGCACAAAGAAAGGCAAACATGACAAAAATGAAGAGAAACTAAAGGTCAACATTATAGGATGGAAATCAAAATGCAAAACATGGATTCCAATCATTCCTACTGCTTTAGGTGCTGAAATAATGCTCTGCAGAAAATGGTTCAACTCACAGAGTTGTATTACCAATCATAAATCTTTCTTATAATGAAAAACGCGTACAGGGGAAAAATGTGCAAGTTACTATTTCTTTTTGTATGTGAAGGAAATTTTCAGCAAATTTTTAGGTTTAGCACTCTCCTAAACAAGTAGGATAAGAAAAAGAATATTCACTGTAATGTTGCAAAAACCAGCAACAATGCATTGTTTTAGAAGCAATAATTGCTTTTCCTAAAAAAACAAAACAAAAAAAAGAGTAAAAATGTCACAAAACACAAAGTGAATTAAATAAGTCCTTGAGAGTAAAAGGACTATGTGTTTTACATAAAGCATAGACCAGTGCCTTCATTAGAGCAAAAGCTCCCAAATATCAGCAATACACAAGCCACTTTCAACTGATATATTGACTGATAATGACACCAAATTAGCTCATTTAAAACAAGCTCCATTTGTGAACTAACTTGGGCATTAGCAAAAATGAAAAGACATTATTACTGTGCACATGATAATGGGAGGTTCTCTAGCACAAATACAAGATTTGGGGGCTCAAGATATTGAATATTTTGCCTAACAAGCTAAAGCCAAGTAGATTTAAACATTATAATGCTATCTTCTAGTTTTAAAATTTATTTAAGACCTTAAAATCTTTCCACCTTAAATACAGATTCCCTCAATTTCTACCCCTCAGCAAAAGAGAGAAACATAGTCATGACCATTTCCTACTACAGTGTGTTTCTTGAGCTCTCATTAATGGATCCTTCTCCTCATTCCTGAAATATTGACAGAGAACTCTCCCCCATGTACCACCTACCACACACCCTTCAGAGGAACTTACAGAAATGATGACTCTAAAAATTTCTACACTCTGATTTTAGTTCAAGGAAAAGCCCCCAGATTATCCTTACTAAAACCAGTCCAGAAGTCAGCATTAGAACCAAATTATGCCTTTGCTATCTGTGAGCATTCTAGTCATGATAAGCTACACACACACATCCACAAGTAAGTATTAACTTTTAGAAACTACAATCAAGGAAAACCAAATGCATAAGAAAATCCTGTTTAAGTGTATTAAAAATACTCCTGCAACTTCATTATCGCTCACTGTCATCCAAAACCTGAATTCTTTGCCTGGTGTTAAGCATCTTAAAGGGTTTGTTTGGTTGGTTAGTTGGTTTTGCTTGGGATTTTTTTGCTGTTGTTGCTTTTTTCTGTTGTTATTTTGGGTTGGGTTGGGTTTTGTTGGGGGATTTTTTGAGGGTCGGCAGCAAGGGAAGTCAGAAGAGGTGAAAAACATACCTATCCTAGAGCTATAAAACATGAATTTAAACAGTCGTCAGGGTGAGTAAAGAGAAGTGAGAACAGTAGGCATCATTCCTTCTGCAGCTCTATTTGCATCTTAGCTAGCAAGTAAAGAAGAGGAGCCTGTAGTCTGTAATAGCCAGCTCCACTTTCATCACATACAGCACATCACTCCCATCCTTCCCCTACCGCCCAAACAATCAACCTGCAATACTGGACCTCATAATCCAGTGTCAAATGCTCTAAAATGATGCCAACAGCTCATAGCAAACACTGCAAAAAGACACACCCTGCATTGCAGCCTGAAGGCAGCGGGCAGAGGCTTGGGCACCAGACTCAGTCTTACAAAATGCCAATGCTCTTGCTGTAGAGAATGTCAGGAATCATCACAGAGCCAGGAGAAACAAACTCATAAGAAAATGAGAGAGTATCCAACTTGCTTCCCTCTCAGTTTTACTCTTGAGAATATTTTCAGTTCTGCTTCCTCATGCATTTGCCTTATCTGATGTACAGACTCTCCCCCGAGAATTCGTCTCATTAATATATGTAGGAGGTTTTATGCTGGGATCTCACTCAGAGCACAACTTTCTAGCAAAGTTCCATTAGCAGCTAGTGACATGGATGGTTTGAATCCTGGATTGTTTTCATACACAGTCTGAACAGCCTGAAACAGTTCTCTACCGAAAAAGACAGGAGTTTATCTCAAGACACAGCTATGAAATGCACTTCCTTTTAGCAGCCAAAGGGGTAGGTTAAGGTCTGTTCTACAAAGACTGTTAGTCATTCTCAACTCAGCTCCATTTTAATTTGGAAAAAATACTCAATATTAAGGACTACTATTAACAATCAATTACCATTACTTTGAATGCTTATTTTTTTTCTTCAGGGTAATTGTCCTCCTGCTCTGGGAGGTTCAATATACTACAAACACTGAAAAACACATCTCTGAATCAGCTCAGCAAGTAGCAAGGAGTCAGCTGAACTGATAAGCAGGGACTGAAACTTGTAAAGAAGCATTTTCTGCTAAGCACAAAGAGTCCAAAAAAGAAATCTCACATTTTCCCAGAAACATTTCTCACCAGCAACAGAAAGGCCCACATGAGCTATGGGCACAATTAAGACTACGGCAGACAAATGAGTTAGAACTCAATAGAGGAGCTGTTTGTACTGACCAAGCATATACCCCTTGCCTGCTACAAATACCTTCATTTCACCATAAGAGTGTTACAAAGAATGTATATTTTACTTTGCCACAGTAATAGGTTCATCTATTCTTATCACACAAATACATCCTACCTGCCCTCCTGAAATCTTTCCATGTTGTTTTCTTCAAGAAAGATTTGGCTCCTTACCATTTCCTTACCTGGTTGACTTGATAGAGCTTTGACTTTGGAGCATAATAAGCATGTATTTTCTAAATACCGTTTGCTAATAAAAAAACTAAAGGATCAAAAATTGCTCAGATACCTGCACACCTGTTCCATAGCTGTGTTCAAACATACAGCCACTTGCTGCAACAACAGCCAGAAGGTGGCAAGAGGAGGGAAAAAAACCCAACTGCACGGACTAGGAAGTCAATGAAGAGTCAAATTGAAAAGAATACAACAAATCCTGTTCTGCAATGTGAAGTAGTGTTCAATGCAAAAATATAAAATGGATTGTGACAGCACAACGTGGGGCAAAAAACTAGAAATGTAAAAAGACAAAGACCACAGTTCTGGTATCTTCATGTCTTCCTGTGACACACATCTAATCTAAAGAGAAGATACGGGAGGCAATGGTGGCACCACAAAGTTAAAGTACTAGAGATATCATTTCCTCTCTAGCTCCATGCTATGCTCATAATAAATAAAATAAAATAAAAAAAAGAACTTTGCCAAATATTTTCCAGTAACAACTCCAAAGGATGTATTTCATAATAA
This sequence comes from Manacus vitellinus, assembly GCF_001715985.3. Classification (NCBI taxonomy): domain Eukaryota; kingdom Metazoa; phylum Chordata; class Aves; order Passeriformes; family Pipridae; genus Manacus; species Manacus vitellinus. The sequence goes on from NW_021940535.1 coordinate 42,405,206, forward strand.
ATTATTGTTGTGTTTTGGGAGTTGGGTTGGGTTTTTTCCTCGAATCTATCTTTTGTATGAAAATTCCTATTCACTTACTTTAAGCATGCAACAATCCAGACAAGGATATAATTTAAAGATATCTAGATCTACAGGTATCAGATTAATTTACTTATTAGCAACATGTAATAGGCTTTAACAAATTATATTACTTGATTCTGAATTATATTAAAATCATAGTGAAAACTAAAGTGATAATTAAATTATTTCCTGCTTATTCACACTTGTCATTTTATTAGTCTGTTACTACACTGACACCACTATAGTTATAGGAATTATTTTCTATCATTTTATTGTATGAACTAGCCATAAGCATTTTATAGCTTTACAGAATCACTGTTGTGTAGCTTTTACTTTTAATCTGATTTCTTCCTCTTTAGGATGTAAAGAGGATGAGTTCAGCATAAAGTAAGGAAAACAAAGCAGGGTCCCATGTCAACAACCCACTATACAATAACTTGTGTGTTAAAGAGAGGGACAGTAGCTTAGTGATATGAAAATTTTAAAACTCTTGAAAATATACTGAAGTCTATTCCAGACTCACAGGAGGAAATATATGCATTTTCAGCATATTTAATAAGTGTAATAATTGAAATGCTTAGAAGTTAGAGTGATAAAAAGCTACATTTATCTTTTCCAGCACATTAGTGTACAATTACAGCTAGTCTAAAAATAGGCAAAGATACTCACAGCTGAAAAGATCAAAATTGTATTCCTTGAGTGACTTGGTTTATTTTTAGGCTGGTCTTAAAAAGATCAAGAATTTCACTAGATTAGGGAAAAATGTAATTGCTGTTGGTAGTCAAGCAGACATTTTCTTGAACTGAAGACTAAAGCTAGGAATTTATAAAAAATTGTTTTAAATAGATCATGAAATAATCTCCAATATATGCCACTTGCCAATAAAAGGCAAGTTGATAAACTCAGTCAAGAATAAAAACATTTTCTTTTTGGAAGGCATACAAACAAATTAGATCTCTCATACTTTGAAATGACTGTTTTTAAAAAAGTCAATAGTTTACATTTTCTCACTATATCTAATGAAACAAAATGCCTGTTTATGAATATTTAAGCATAGTATGGATAAAACAAACTTGCAATGAATTAACATAATCTGTAGAGAAACTCAATTTTCTCCCCTGCATGTGCAGGTGAATACACAGAACAGATTGATATCTCCCATTGCGAGTGTGGTTCAGTGTTTCTAAGCAACCTTGCTCCATCATCTCCTGTGACAAAAACAAGTGAAGAGTTTAACAGCAGTTTGATAGAGCTGTGAATACTAATAACTAACCAAAAAAAAAGAAAAATCTCATTTCTCATCATCAGTTTCTGAATGGAACTGAAAGAAATCACAATTACAAAAATACTTATTAAACTGAAAATTCAAACAATTAAATTTAATCATGCCTTCAGTAATTGTCTAAGAACAGAGAATTCAGATTTCAAAAACCAAATCAGGTAATTTTTTTCTTTTCTTATGCAGCCCATAATATCCACAAACATATTCATTCTCAAAATCTGCAAGCACACAACTAGAGATGGCAACATTTTTTGGACATAGAATTTACTTTAATCCTCTTACCACTTCTGAAAAGCCAACCCACATCAGCAGGAAATTAGCTGCTCTGATCTCACCAGCCAGATGCATCATGCACCATCACACAACAGTACTGGAAAATGCAAATGTTGAAAGCAGCACACTGCCATTCTACCCCAAAGAGTAGCTTGAAGTTATGTAATGGTTACTTGTTTTCAGAAATTGCATTTTGACAGACTTGCAGGAACTACAAGGAAGAGTAACAGGCCAGAAACTTGCCTACTATTCCTTGTTCACCCACTCTGAATTTTGTCTGATCCATAAGAAATATATAAGGGGCAAAAAAAATCCCCCATGTGTCTTTTTACATTCATTGGGGGTTGGGGACTGGGAGGAAAATACACATACCAATTCTCTATAAAACTACACAATTAGCAATTCAACAAAACAAACCCCTATTTTTTAGAAGAGCGGTAATTATATTGCTTAGGCACTAAAAATGTCTCACAAGACAGCGAATATTTTTCCAGGGGAAAAAAAACAAGCTTTGACAGTTTCCTGCTTACCAGAAATCAGAAGAAAAATATGACTGCTGTCATACCCTCTTGGCCTAAACAATTATTACTATTTTGTCTTTTAAGGACAAAATATCTCTGTTTGACTGTACATTAGTTACAGCCTCCTCTCTGTTACTGCAATTTTTCCAGGACAAAATGAAAACAAACTGCAAACAATCAGTAGTTAAAGCACTTTCTAAAAAGGAATCTGAAATCTTACTCCCAAGTATAGAAAGCAAGAAGAGTAAGACATGAATATGAAAATTAAGGACATATAAGCCCATTTTTTATTCCTATGCCAGAACACCATGATGCCCACAGAGCTGACCAGGTGCAAGCACTAGTCAGAGAATCTCAGCACTGTCGATGTTCACGGTGCTGTACCAATCCCTTCAATGAGCTGACAGTGCTTGACACCACCAAACATATGGCTAAAAGCAAGATCTTCACCATGAGAAAAAAGAGTGAATGGATTGAGATGTTAACCTCTATGTATTTGGCTCTAACCATCTTAGTTCCCAAACACAATTCAGAAAATTGTGAAATTAAATTACCTGCTAAAGCAAGCACCCATCTTGCATGCAGTGTTCCCATGTCTTTGTTCAGTTAAACCTTTCATATTTTAGCAATGGACAACAAAAGTTAATGAATCCTCTTGTTGGAATAACCCATTCTCCAGCCAAACAAAACAAAACACCCACCAAAAAAAACCCAGTAGTTACTATATGATTACTTCAATAAGTTCTAATGTAAACAAAGTAATATAAGTACTGACCACAATTGTATGTGCAAAAATTGCTTAAGTTTTTAGAGTTTTTCAAAGAATATTCAGAGTTGGAAGGGACCCCAAGGAATACACAGCCTAGACTACATTTAACTTCATATATTGGCTGATCTCAAGAACGGGGGTTTTGGGAGAGGGATTTATATGAAGCTATTTAGGTTTAAAATGCTAATAACAATTATTAACAAATTAAATGCTTTTCTTTTTCCCCCACAACCTCCCTTAACTGTTTCCTGTTTCATATAACCTCAGTGATGTGAGTGTCTCCAAGCTAACCTTGCAGACCTAGAGTCTTTGAGCCTGGCTGCATCCCAGGCACTCTCAGGCAATGTACCAAACGCAAGAAGCAGAGATTTGTTGAAATCACAGATGTTGTGCTACAGGTCTTTTAGAGGCTTTGCAATTGCTCAACTGACGTCTTAAGAGACAGGATTTAAGGATAGTCACAAAGTAGCTAAAAATGGATTTTACATACACAAGATTTGCCAATGGCCTGAAAATTCAGTTTACTGTATTATACAAACATGTAAGATACAGTCCTAATACTGTCAAGATGCTTTTTTGGAACAACTAATAAATTTTTACCAGGTAGCAGAGATTTTCAGTATATTTTCTACAAAGTATTCTGCTGATGTAAGATTATGAAAACATCATTTCAAATGTATGGCAAATTGAAAATGGGAAGCTCTGGAAGAAGCTTATATATATATATATACACACTTGCACTAACAAAATTATATATGGCTTATTCAGATTAAAAAAAAAAATAACCTGCCTTCCTTCCACCACAGTATCACTAAAGAGTATATCAAAATACTGTAAAAAATACTTTGGAAGAGCACAAGGCATAAATACTAGTAATTTATGAAAGAGTTCCTTTGCAGTTATTAGTTTTATCAACATTACCTAGAGATTGATATGTAAGTTATCATATTGATCTACTCACCAAAACTTAAAGCAATACAGACTAGAGAAAGACGATGCATAACAAATTCATAAACTATGATATTGCAATCTCATTACCATTTTGCTTTTCTCTTCCCATACTACAGAGGTTTGTTCTGACAGCAATGGGGGTTCTAGCCAAGGAGCCAAGAACCTGGCACTAAAGGTGCAGTGAGGTTTTCTGGGATATAGAAAAAGAACTAACTACTGGCTGAACTTCTAAAACCTTTCTTTTCCCATATAACATCTAATGAAGCTGTCTCTAGGAGAAAATTTTGCTAATAAATTTATAAATCACCTTCTTGGCTCTAAAAGGGGTCACTTCAAAGGTTCTTAGCATCTCTCAGAAGATACTTACTTCTACAAGACCTGTGTCATCTTTGACAAAGTGATGCTAAGATGTATTAATAAAACAAGAAAGTCAGGATTTGAAGTGATAGATAACTTTTATTAGACTACACAGTTGTTAATAATAATACTAACAATAATAATAATGATGATGAAATGTTTTGGCACACATAAATCCTTCCTCGAGTGTGAAGCAAAACCCAGGTTTTTAATAGAATGCAGAACACTGCATAAGCATAAATAATCCTCACTTCTCATTTTTAATTTCTTTGTAGAGTTAAGTAGGGATTTTTTCCATTAGGTAAATTTCATCTTGTAACACTTCATTAGTCCAAATAATGAACAGATTATGCAAGGGTGCACAAGAAAGCTTAGAAAATTATAAAAAACTTCTCCACAGGGTTTCTACTTTTCCACAGTAAAAGAACACAACCTGGGATCCCTCCCACATACCACAGAACATTGCACTGAGACAGGAAGCCCCTCCACACCCAAACCTTTTCACATCTCTTTGCTGAGGTCCAATCGCCCTTCTCTCCACAGTTTGCAGAGCTCTTGGACATAACTACACTTCATAGTAAAAATTATCTCAGAAATCACATTTCAAGTCCTCTCTCTTCCTTGCCTTGCTGTGACTCACTATAGATGGCAAGCAAGATAGGATTAACCAAAGAGGCTCAACTATATCTTGCAGTTAGGAGATAATCACCAATTACTGCTTCAGACAAATCTGATTTAGCCTTACTGCAAAAGAAGAATTGTATGATGGGGAGAGAAAGGGGTAAAGAGACCTTAAGATTTTGATAAAGCAAACTGATTTTCCACTAAGAAAATTGAATTTTATACTTGAAGTGTTCTCTCCTGATTAATACCACTGTATTTTCTAAAGAAATTCTAAACTAAATTGAGTTACTGGTCAATTGGGGTTTTTATTCAATTCACTGCTGGCACCCATTTCTCTTTATCTAAGTATTTATATAATAAAAATAATCATAAATGGTCATCACATGAAAGCTGAGTGCTTTACACAGTCTAGGAGGAATGTAATAAATGACTTCCTTGTTTCATTGAAAGCGTTGTCTGAAGTGAGTTTCTCTATAATTAGATGTATACATAATAAATAAGAAATACATACCAATTTGCACTGTTTGATAAGAAATACTTTGGTTTACAGTATAATTTATTTCTATCAAGAAATCACTATGTCATTAACTCTACTTAAATTTGACATTTACTTTTATTGCATATCTTCACATTATGAAAAACAAAAGGAAAAACAACCAACATTCATTCAGGGTATTCTAACATCTATTCTTCCTAAGATTAAATTAAAATAAATGAATGAAGGTTTAGGGGAGCAATTTACAGATCACTATTACAAGCCAGTTGTTCCAGACAATCTCCCATAGGTATCATGCTTACTTTCACAGAAGTTATGGATACCTCATCTTTGGGGCAACAGAGAAGTGGATGTCTCATCCCTAGAAGTGTTCTGTGTCAGGTTTGATGGGACTTGGAGCAACGTAATCTAGAGAAAGATGTCCCTGTCCATGGCAGGGAGTTGGATTAGATGATCTTTGAAGGTCCTTTCCAACCCAAACCATTCTATGATTTTTTTTCTTTTTTTTTTTTTAATCATTACACCTTTTCAATTTCTACAACAGTAAGAACCTTTCAAAACCACTGGTTGTTGAGAATGATTATGGCAGCCTACCAACCCAGTGACAACAGAAAGGGGAGACAGGATCAAGCTGTTCATCTACACTGCAGGGTGGAAATTTGAGTCAGCAAATAAAAATAACAGCACATGTTAAAACTTTCACAAAAGTATATAAAATTTCCATTGTCCACAAAGGTGTTCACTTCATCTTCTCCATATTTACTAAGGTGTCACCCAACAGTGGACTTGACTATGCAAAAATAATCTTCCCAAACATAACTGGTAAATATATTCATCACCAATTAACCATTGGACTGAAAATTTGTCAGAAATCACAAACAGTATTACAGACTTAACCGCCTCCTCAAAAATAAGCAAAAAAAAAAATCATATTCTAAAGAAGAGCATATCATAGATAATGAGATCCCACAGGTGTACCTTTAATTTTATGATGTTCTGATGCAACACATATTTATTAAATTAGAGGAGGACCAGTAAATAGCTGCAGGTTCACTGACTGAATGAGCTGGGAAGATCTATATATGGGTAAAATTATCTTCCAATTCTAAAATAGGCTTTAATATACCACTGAATGTACTAATATACATACAAGGTACAAAAACCCATTATCGTTTTCACCAGACACATAATTCCTATTTATGATACACAATGTTGTGTATCATCTGTAATCACCAATTTAGATTATAAAAACCCTCAAGCAGTGGAACCAATAAATCATAAAATAGCTTAGAGCTATTAGAAAACATTAATTCTATTCTCAAAGCTAAATTACATTTTGCAATTTCTATCAATGGGTTTGAATGGAACCTTGAGATGATTAATGTTTTATCAGAGATAGCCCAAGCAACGTACACACAGGCTGCCATTTAGAATTTAATGCTGGTGCTGTGTTAGTGACCAAGTAAAAACTGATAGACTTATCAACAGTCCCAGTACTGTTGAGCACAACAGATTGCAAAAGTAAGCCATGGATTAGTAATTAAGTCTGCAAGCTAGCAGGCTCAATACTTGGTGGTTGACATGAGGTATTGCCAGCCACAACTTCATAACAGTCCCAATACACTTGTGCCAGGAAAAGGATTCACTTGTAATTGGTATCAGCATAATTGAAATGTATGCATGTAATTCAGGTGTCTGAACCAAGGCTCCCTCTGCTGTCAGACGAACTTTCAGCAACAGAGACTCAGAGCACACCTGGCAGTGGTCTCCATTTGCTATGTAGTCATACTCCCATTGAAAAAATAAAAACAATTAAGTCACACAGTGTGACTATTCCTGATGGTGTTCCCCAATCAAGAGTAAGGTTGCACAGAAGACAACATCAGACTGTTCTGTCCAGACACCTGCTACAAGATAAAAAAGTAGCATTTTAATACAGAAGTGAGGCATGGTTACCACAGGCTTGGGGACAATTATATTCATGGTAAGTGACTGAAAAATGCAGTAAAGAAAAGATCAGAAGAATATCTACATCTTCTGATCCCAAGTATCTACAATCAACCTTTCTTAAGAGTTGTACTTCAATACAGTGACCAAGCTGCACAGTGGATGGCAACATGACCAGTATAGAGAAAGAAAAATAGTCAGATATCACAAACAGTGAAGCCTACTGGGAGGACAGAAGAGAACTTTAAACATGCAAAAATAAGAAGTGATCCTATATCACAGGATTAAAAATAAACTGAAGTCTGTAAACTCTGAAGAAAGCCATCTGAAGAGCAACAAGTCATCTCTGAAGAGTTAAGTATCATTTCCTACAAGCCTCAATAAGGCATCCAATAATGATGCAAGTGGTGGCTGCTTTGAAACCTTTAGAATACACTATGGAGGATTCTTTGCAAGTAATTGGTAGTCTGCCTAGCTCATTTAAGGCAAATATGGATAAATGTATACGTGTAATGCATGTAGAGACTAAAAACAATATTGTGGTAAAGTTACTGATGGATTAAGACTATTGTTAAGAATCAAAAAAATGTATTTTGTTTAAATTAATTTTTTTCCTTCTCTGCTTCAAAAACAAAATGGAATTTTCTGTAACAATTAATTATATATTATCCCAAAATCACCTGAAGAAAAAGAAACAAAGGAAATTCACATCTAAAAGATTTTTATCACTTTCTTACAGACAAGCAACTTGTGTCTATATTTCCTCTGTAATCTCTTTAAAATCAGTAGTAAATTTTAATATTCATATTTTCTCCCCACAGCAGAACTTCTTTGCATGAAAGTACAGAATGGGCTTCGTTTAGCTTTGTGTTTGCCTAAAACTGGCATTATATTTTCAGTTGTGCTGTGTTTTCAATAACATTTCTATTAACTTTTTCTGCCCTCAATGGAACTAGAGATTAAATCTTGTCACTTCTCTAAAGCAAATACAAATTCTTCTCAAACAAAGGACTTCATATTTAGGTCAAAAGACCTTTTTATTAAACAAATCAATTAGCAGAGAGAATAATCATGGAAAAAATCACCCCCTTTAAAACAACACTACAGTTGAGTTGATCTTCCTACTTCTAAATTTCCTTCTCCAAACAACTACTTAAGAAAGCTTATGAGAGAAATGGTACCAATAAAGTTTGACTGTGTTAATTACAGCAAGTTTGACTAACTGCTATTACAAGCTGGTGAGAAAAGTCAGGTTTTCATTTCTTTGACTCTTCTAATCTGAAGACAGATATGGGTGAAATGCTTTAATCATTTCTGAATTATATTTAAATCAAATAAGTGTTACTATTTTGCTACAAGACACTTTTCAAAAAAGTTAAGATCTCTACTAAACATGGAAGGAAGCATCTCTTTTGCCTTTGCCAAGTGCCAGCACTACAGGTCACAACTCAAAAAAATTAAGTGAGGAGGTGTGTTACTGGATTCCTTCTGAGCACCAAGCCCTCCCCAGATCAAGAAGTCTGTATCTGAAGTGCTTTTGATTCAACTATATATTTCTGTTCAATCGGACCATTGTAAAAAATGCACTGATAAAAAGATTTCTAGTAAAAACAATTTTTAGTAATTCACTGCTTTGTTCATCAGCTCCTTGGCTAACAGCCATCCCTGTAAAAAATGATTCAGATAAGTAAAAAGTTTACTATTTTTTTCAGTTGTGGAGGGCTTAAAAGCCCTCCACTAGAAGGAATCTGAGAGTTTGTTTTCCATTACAGGAAAGTTAAAAGGTAAGCCAAAGATTAATAAATTATAATTTTCATCTAAATTTGCTACTTTGAATAAGGTTATCACTAAATGAGAATGGGGAGATGGGAAAAAAAAAAAAAAAAAACCACTTTTGGCTAACAAAGGCTTTTGTGAAATCTTTGCTGCTTTTTCTCACAGCTCTGTGAGAAAGCCAAGATTCATTTCTTTAAGCTTTTTATTATTGTTTATTTCCATTCTCTTTTTTCTTCTTTTATTACCTGGTTTTCTCCACTAGCCAAACATACATCCAGATGGAAAGCACCTTCCTTCCTACCCTTGTTCCAGCACATCTGTTCTTGCAGAGCCGTTCAGTAGAAAAAAGCAGTGTGAGTCAATACAGCCCCACACCAGCCCTTCCAGTGCCCACTGTCCCCAAGTGATATCCTGTATTGCTAAAACTGGCCAGCTGCCTCCACCCTAAATAAATATCTGGACAATAGAGCTTTTGTCCAAACCTGACCTTCTCCAACCCCTTTGGTAGGCTGTTACACAGAAACTCAAACTCCAAATGTTTAACCTTAATTTAATGAGAACAAACTCCACAAAGCATTTTTATTATGAAAAACGCAGTATTTTATCCTAATATGTAATTATGCAGATGTTGCTTTTTTTGTTTCAGTCCTGTAAGACTAAAGTGCTTATTGTAGTTTACCTTTTTGAACTTGCAAGGTTTCTTTGCCTACTTCCTTAGCCCATTATCTATACCAGAAGGACTGATAGCAAATTGCAGAGAACCTCTGAAGGTGGCAGGGAAAAAATCAAATCACAGCTGAAATAGAGACCCTCTGTCAGATCACATACGAATTTTTTAAATAAGTGGTAACCATCCCTGAAGACCAGAATATCTCTTCTGGTCATAAAAATCAAAGCCTAACCAAGAGACAACACAGACTTTTGGTTTCAGCATTATGATCACTTTTGTAAAATGCCTTGTTGCCATTTGTTCCAGTGCTTCTCATCTAAGTATTAAATAGCTGCACTACGTTTGCCATACTAAGCCTTTCTGATTTACACTAGTTACATTAATTTAAAAGTAATAAACGCAAGCAGAAAAAGTCACATTTCTTTTGTTCAGGAAAAAAAACTGCCTTCAGCAATAGTCAATCCATATAGATTACTTAGTGGAAATCTAACCATAATCTCATTTTACTGCATCTCCTAGAAAGGCTTCAACTTTAAAAGAAAATCAGCTCCCAGGGAACAAGACAACCAACAGTTCATGTAAGAATTTAAGCGACAATAGCATAAGTTAGAACACACATGGCTATGTGTGTATGTAGGTGTAAAAAATATGTATGTACATGTCATATAGGCACTACTCTCACTTAAAGATGAAGGGGAAACTGTAACATATGTAGGAACAAAATTACATAAAAGATGTTTCATTGTACACACATTTGTTTATCTCAGTTAAAGCTGTTCTTGAAACTCTAAGGAAATCCTTGTTATTACGAAAGCCAAAAAAGGAACAGTGTAAGTTCAAATACAAGGCAAAATTAACAATTAAAAAAAATTATTAAACATATTTAAAGATAAGGAGTAAGGAAATTATAAGTTCTTTTCCATCCAATTTTATTAAAAGGAAGCAGAATTGAGATACTTGCAAGAAGTTAAATAGATGTACGAAAAAGAAGTTGAACTGATGTATGAAAAAAATCAGTAACTCAAAGGTCGAAACAGGATGATAGAAAACAATGAGGTTTTTCTCTTCTTTCCCCCCACAATTAGAATTCAGCAATAATATGTAATGAGTGCTGGATGAAATTATTATTTTGACTGGTAATACCATAAATTCCTGGAAATTCAAAGTTTACATAAGGTAGAGCTAAGAAGAGTTTGAAACTTAACTATCTGGTCTTCCTCAGTGAGGAGAAAATGGGGGGCAAAAAAGCATTTTATCTTCTGATAAGGTGGTTTTACTCCCTCCCTTTTCAAAATCCTCAACAACTAACCACACACAACATTAGCAACACCTCTACGAGCCTGGAAGGCTGGGAAAGTGCCAAGAAGGATCCGTTTCCTGTTGCAATCATCTCATCCCATCCAAACCCAGCCTCAGCAAAGCATTTAATACTCAAGGTTAAATTTCAGTTTAAACAGTTGCAATTAAATAAATGTGACTGTTCCCTGTCCAGTTTCTCTACTGTTTCCACAGGGAGGAAATCACATGTTTTATGGATACAGAAAAGCATGGAAGTCTTCTTTAAAAAGACAGCAGGAGCAGGCATGAGTACAGAAACTGCCCATCCTTTGGATGTACCCTTCAAAGGCATCCACCATTACATAAGAAACAGAAGATATAGAAGGACCTAAGTGTCAATTGTGTCATTATTCAAACTGTGGTTATAAAGTTCACAGTCTCATTAATTTGGGCAAAACTGCAAAACTGCTAAGGCTTAATAACATGTTTTAATTATATTCACTTGGGAAAGTAATAATGCCTCACTTACTAAGGTTGGATAAACAATATTCATTGCACATTTGGTTAGAAAAGACAAATTTTCTGATACTGTGTGGTTGTAGGTTGAAAAAATTATGGTTTTAATCAGAGCAATGATTTTTTGTTTCCCTCTCGTAGTGCAACCTCCCTGTGCGACCCACACCTCTGACCCACTCGGTGGCTCAGGAATGGGATGGGGGGAAACTGCCCTTAGTTAGAGCTCTGCTACTGGCACTGCAGTGTCTGAGGCACAAGCAATTTAGAGCGACTCATCTTCAAAGTCAGCCACGAAATAAGACAGTTTTGATCATTTTCAGGTCGAGTGAAGCTCCTCACTCCCAAGGAGAAGAGCTGGCACAGGTGGCAGGTTCAGTACTGTCTGACACACATGATGGTATTTACATTTTCATACAGACGCCAAATAAATAAAAGACACCCATCTTAAAAGTGTCTCTGTTATGTTTGCAGACTTGAGAAGGGAAAAATATACTGTCTTTCTTGATATGATTGTTTAAAAAAAAAATCCACAGGTTTTGCATTTTTTAATTAGGATTATGCTTTTCTATAAAAGGGAATATTTTCTGAGATAATTTATACAGGAAATATATTTTCATTGTCTAGATTCAAATGACAGAGTAACAGGGATGTTCTGTGGCCCATCTGAGGCTGAAAACAGAGGGTGTTCTCAGAGGGCCCTGGCAGTCACCCTGCACCCACAGCTGAGAGCTGGCCACACCACAAGGGACTGTTGGGAATGGAGCTCAAAAATACGTCTTCCAAGCAGAACAGGACCCCCAAACAAGTGTTTACTCATGGGTCACTCCATTGAGTAATATGGGCCTGGAGACCACAGAGCAGGACCTGATCCTAGAGGCTGCATGTAAGGCAGCACACCTGCAGCAGTCCAGCCAGCCAGTGAGGGATGAGGAGAGACCCTTGGCATTGTAAGAGCTTCCTTGCTTTTATCCATTTATTTACTTGACTCAATATTATCTTGAGAGCACATTTGAATTTAATTTCCTTCGGTTTTAACATGCACATCTTTTAAAAGAAAATCACATTTAGAAAAAGCCCACTGTATCTGGTGCTCACAGATAAGATCTCAGCTGAGCACACAGGATGGCTCTATTCATGACACCGTGGCTTCCCCCCCACTAAACATCAATACAATCTCCCTGCAAGTGTTTGATACACTCCCACCACCAGCATGGCTGTTGCTGAACCCGTGCAAGGTCAGTAAATAACCTTCTCCAAGTAATATCCTGCCCGGGCAGGAAGCTGCCAGGAGGCAGAGCCCTGGATAATGGAGAACCCACCCAGCCAGCATATTTAAAGATGTTCTGGGGTGTACATACTCCATTATTGTGAGTGGCATGAGGATGGAAGCACAGACACCCAATAAAGCAGTATCTAATAAAAGCAATGGTCAAGAGTCAGGAAGAGTGGCAGCAGAGACAAAAGTCACCGAAAACAAATATTCTGCACATGGGCAGAAATCCACTTGGCATGCTTAGGTTTTTTTATGCTTTTGTATGGTTGCCTAGGATGCACTCCTTGTTCCTTATGAAAAAAAGAAATACTTAGGCTTATTACGTTTCCAGCTGTCAGAAGACACAACAGAATATAGAATATAGATTTAGGCCCTCATACAAAACAACTTGAGTATACATACCCCAAAACGTTTTGGTTCATTAAGCCTCAAAGAGAAGCATTTGTACTTCTAGATAAAAATGCAAAGATACCATGTGAAAGAAGTCAAGTTAAGACCTGCCAGCTCATGCTGAGAAAGCTGAAACAGAGGCAATTCTCTTATTACACACTCTATTAAATATTTTCTTCCTCTGAATTGTAAAGCCCTTTCAAAGCATTTTTTCATAGCAATACCCCACTATAAACACCCCACATATAAAATATGTTTTAAATATGTAACTTTAGATATTTAAACATATATATATACACACATACACAAGTAAGATTTTCCATAAATCACTACTGTTCCAGATTTTTTTAATGTCTCACACAACAGACAGATGCACAAACCATTTTTCTATTGCTGTACAACCTCAAGTATAATAAGTCTTTATGGCCTGAAATATGAGCTTTTAACAACATCTGTGCAGTAAAAAGTATAACTCAGCTTCCTAATCACTGTAGGGAATAAGAGTCTTTTCAAAAGTACTACCTATTGTAAATACGTATTAGTGGCACAATGTTAAAATGATTATATTTTTATTTAATTACAATCCACTCTACATGGCAGTTCACGTAGCCTAGATCACAATTAATCTTGATTAGTGAAACCTGCAGCATAGTACTGCTCAGAGTAATCAGGATGATTGCACAACATATGATCTTTATGTTTCTGTTTTGTCTCCACAGCAGTTATCAGATACTTATCAGTTTTCTAGCCCGGAAGAAAGTTTAGACAGGATGGCAACACGGGAACCAGCTAACCTGAATGCATTTCACTTGGGCTGCAGAAAAGCCATAAAACCAAGCAGACTGATCTTGCACCGGTTTTTATTTTTACACTTTTTGAAAAACCTGCACTGAAGGAACCTATAGAAACTGATTCTCTAGAAAGAACAGCAAGTTTTTAATTTAAATTATACTTTCCCCTAAGGATCATCAGTTGCTGGGGGCATGTTCATTATATTTGCCTCTTATGCGAAGTACAGCAGACACTTTTACTAATAATGGCTCAGATTGATGCTTATGACAGTAGGGCAGATAAAAGAAAGAAATCTTCTCAAAGGAGAGGAAGGGAGGGCAGAGATCTGGACCATGTAACAAAAGGTCCTGAGCAAGAAGAATAAGGAACTGGAACTGTAGAGATAAAAAGAGCCAAGACAAAAAAGGCAAGCTGGAAGAGGCTGGAAGAGAGCAAGTGAAATACATGCAATTCAGTAGAAAGGGGCAAAAAGTCTTCACCAGCCAACACTCATGCTCTCCCATAGTCAATAACTGAAAATATTCCTCTTATGTACAGCACTGGTTAAACATGTGGATTATCTCCTGTCTACCTGCATGCGAAGTGAGAGTGAGGGAAATACTCTACTTCTATGTGTTACAGCATTAGCAGAGGTTTGGGCAGCAGAACTAGGCTTTCCATAATCAGCTGAGGTTAAATGGGGTTTCCAGTTTGCATTTCAAAGCCACAAGAAATTACACTCAAGGAGAAAAAGACTTATAAACTACTATATGGAAACTTAAAATGTACATATAAAGCTTTAATTCTAGCATTTTTTCATGTAAAGTGCTTAATTTGGTTACTTAATTATTTAAATCTTATTCTGTAATTATTAACATTCTACATGAGCACCTATTGTTAAATTACACATACAGGTAGAGACTTTTGAGATTGTGTGAATGAGGCAAACAAATAATAAAAGCAATAGTAAAAGACTAATTTTGCCAAAATCTGAAGTTTTCAGGTGTGTATATATACATCTATACGTATGTCATGTATTATAAAAGAGAAATACAAATACCTGTTCTTGAAATCAGAGAATAAATGTTGTGTGTCTATATTCTTTTATGCCCATATTCCAAGTTACCTTTGCGAGCAATATTTTTCCCATGAACAATTTATATCCTATATGTGAAATGCCTCAATAAAATTCTGTTATTATTTTTAAACATGGCCTGACAATAAAACAGCACTAAAAGCATCTTCTTTCCTGCCCTTACCTGAACCTCAGAACTTCCAGTAGGACGTTTCACAATTATGATCTAATCAGCAGGGTCAATGAGAGCCACTGACCATGACATGGAAAGAAACGTTTCAGTGCTTATATAATGACACCTTAACGTCCTTTTCGTTAATCAATTACTGCCATTAGCACCCGTCTGAAGAAGCAAGATTTGCAACAACTCTGCAATTAGGCAGCTAACTACAACTGTCAGTATGGAAAAAAAAAAAAAGGCAAAACAAAACAAAGCAAAAACAAAAACCAAACAAAAAATCAACCACCTAAGGAAATAGGGAAAGAATTAAAAATCACAGAAAAATAATTACTCCACAGATGTTCAAGTCCTAAGCAGCCTGGTAACTTAAAGCTATGTAACTGTGTTACTGTGTTAGCAATTTCAAGTTCCTCAAGAAACTGCTGAAGTGGTGTCACTGCAAGTAATATAAAACAGATGTTAAATGTTTTACCAATATATGCATTATACATTATGTACATTCCCTGAAATTTCATTTTTATAAATTTAACCATTCATTTAGCTTCGCTTAATTTTTAGAACTTTTTTGATTTCCATACTACCAGGAAGAACAGTTTTATCCACATAGGGAATTCCACATGTAAACGTAAATACTTGAGTGAAACAACTGTTCCATTAGACAGTATAGTCCAAATCTGTACATACAAAAAAAGAAACCACAATATAGAAGACTTTAACAGTTTATTCACTTTTTATCATTTTGCTAATCCTCATTCATCTACAAGTTAATAAATTAATTCATGTTAATTACATAATTAGAATGAAAACTCCCCTGATCAGGAACTTCATTTCTGTAAAGCGTTGATCTCATTGACTGTGTCCTATAAATGATAATGACAGAGCTGAACTATGAATGGTGTCATTAGAACAACAGAATACTGTGCTCTTCTGGGAATATAGATATCACAGTCAGCATATTACATCTTAAGTATTGCAATAAATACACCCTCCACAAAGCAGCCATTTCATACATTTTTACAAACCTCAGTGACCTCTGTAATAATACAGAAGGTTTCTTTATCCTAGCAGTCAAGCCAACATTTCTCAACTTCTGCTGCACTTACCAGGATTTCCCACTAGCACAGCCTACACAATCTCCAATCAGTACACTAGAAACCAAGGTAAAACTTACAGTTGAAGTGTGTGATATTGTCAGAGACAGCGTGACAGCAGTTCTCCACACTGCATCTAAGTAGCTACACAGAAAGCACACACACACAGGCACTTACAACTAATACTACTACTATTACCACAGCTCCTAGTTTGCTAAACTAAGACATATCACAATGGATGTTTTGAAAGAAAAAGTTTTCTTCGCGTCAAACTTGAATTCAAGATCTGCAAACACCCACATACAAAATTTCCTCGTCTTAATGTGCTTTGTAAAAGAGTGCAGCCAAATAGAACCTTTGCAACAGAAGCACTAACTTCAATATTAATTTGATCCACACTGCTAAAAAGTCATATTGCTCCAGAACGCAGCATGCAAGACTGCTGCTCGTCTTCCTCTTAAAGCTGCTCTCCATGGCACTCTCCTGCTGCTGCCCATCTCATCACAAACTACATTTTAGCTCCTACGGAGTTGCAGCAAATTGTCCCTTGGGATCCTCCATCTGCCACAGTAGATCTGTGAAAAATTCAAGTATCTGAATTGGTTAATGGCAGAAATCATTGCACCCTGTGATCAAGATTAAGACTCTCTGATCCTTCATAATAGAATCATTTATCCTATTTTGCTTATTCATAAAATATTCCCACACATGTTGTTTATACGGCTCCTCACTGATCAATGAGTTTTCAATTTAAACTATTCCGGACTGAAATAATTTCTTGTAGTGATGTCAGTGCTTCTGAACAAGGGTAGTAAAGATGAAAAGTGAGTTTTAGAAAACTGGAATGCCCCAAATCTTTAGTAAGGAAAAGTAGATAGTGCTACTCTCTAAGTAGTAGCACTTTTCTGTACATCTTCCCATGTGTTTTCTTTGTTCTTTCATGTGTTAATGAAAGATCCCATGCAAAGATACCAATTTTCACCCCGGTACCCTAAGGCAAAACCTGCTGTTTTTCTCACATTATTAAAAGAATACCTAACCTTTTCCCAAGGGCAGAATTTTGCTGCTCCGTTATTTTTGCCAACTTCTGAATTGAAAGATGCTCCCTCTTGTTCGTGTGGCTGGGTGGGAAAGGCACACAGCCAACTGAAATGAAAATACATCCACACCTAGCTCAAAATAAACAAGCCATGGCATGGATAAAAAAAATAGAAAGGAAAAAAACACATTCAGAAAACTAGGTGTGGGGGGTTTCTGTTGAATTAAGATTCTATTAATTCAATGTCTTCTAAAAATGGAAGCAATAAATATAAATCAAAAAGTTATTAATAAATCTTATTTTTGAAAAAGAAGGTGGCCCAACACTTAGGAAGCTACTTTGGCACTTAAGAGTGCAGTAAGGTCAGGAGTTTTGGGGTGTGATTTGCAGACCTGATCCTTGGCACCCAGGTTAGTTCAAACACCCATGCTCAGCACTGAGGCCGACTGGTTTCCCACTGAAGCAGGTACATCCTTAGACAATTCCTTCTGCTAGCCAGGGAATTAACAGGGACAGTCATTTCCTAAAGAGCAGCAATAACAGAAATTAAAGGACGTTCTACAGCGATTGGCTGACCTTTCATTAGCACTCCAGTTGCAAACCTGTAACAGAAAAATGTCATTACCCAGCTGGGTTACTATAAAAATACACGTCACAAAAGACCAGATGACACCAAAATAAGGGTACTAGAGGAATTAAAAGTGTACATATCCCTATGAATGGGAAGAAATATGCATGTATTTCATGTTCAGCATCTAAGGTGACTCATAAATCTTAGTGTTAAGCCATCTGCTCAGCCCTCATATCCACTAATTCAGTCCTTATGTTGAATTATGTTCCTTAGT
This sequence comes from Manacus vitellinus, assembly GCF_001715985.3. NCBI lineage: Eukaryota > Metazoa > Chordata > Aves > Passeriformes > Pipridae > Manacus > Manacus vitellinus. The sequence goes on from NW_021940535.1 coordinate 42,423,391, forward strand.
TATTTTTGTAAACATTGTACCAAAATTTTGTCCAAAATGTTGTATCACTCCTGTTATATGCATTTCCCAGTCTGGAGGAAATGCCATAGGACATGTAGTTACTGCTGTGCCCCAGCAGAATCAAAGGAGGAACACGAATCTCCACCTTCTGCTGAAGGTTCAGACACGCGTCCCACCAAAACTGGGGTAGACTGTCTGTTGCATTAACGTAACTAACAGTTCCAAGACCCTGCGTGCCAAAGGAAATGTAGCAGTCAACTCATTCCTGTCAAAAAATTTACGATGCTAGACAGTCATACTTATGATGCTTGATTACAGAAGCCAGCAGGAGGACAAATAAATTTGGCTGCAAATATGCTAGCTCGTTTAAAAGCAAATCCATTTATGACTGCCAAACACACCAAGAGTATGCACATTTTGTGGAGTGGCAGACACTTTTATAAATTTTCTACCCTTCTCAGAGAAAGTGATTCTCTGTCAAAGAGGACTTTGTTGGGTTTTCCAGAGATCACTGTCAGAGAATACTACCATGGCCCAAGCCAGCCATAATGCTGGTCTATTTATTATCTTAATTTTATTTGCACGTTAATCACTAATATCAGCCAGTTTTCCTTGTAGAGTTTTGTAGAGTTTTTTGGTTTTCTTTTGTAGTTTTTCAGAAGAACCTCCACTTTCCTGGTGGTTGTGAAAACTTCAAGATGCATGCAGTAATGTAACAAACCTCAGAAGAGAAAGTGAGAGAAAAGAAAGAAAACTGTTGCCTTTTCTGCTGAGAAAATTAATCTCAGCAGATAGAGCCTGTGCTATCCACAAAAACATTCCTCCTTTGCCCAGCTTAGATGCTTCCAAATTTTCCCAATGACCTTGCCTAGATTAAATTTACTGTCAAGCAATCTTATCTTCTAAATAAGCAAGTTGGATGAGTGACACCCTGAGCTGGGAAGCAGAGTTTTCACACACCCAATTTGGACCAAAACAAATTTCCAAATTCTATTCAATTTAGCTAACTACTTGCTACATCCAAAACTTCGTTCAGAAGACTATTTCAGAAAAGATCATAATTGGCTACAAAACCCGAGCTGAGACATTGCTTGTAAACTGTTATGAAATCCTTATATACACAAATAAATAAATAAAGACACACTCTCAAAACAGCAGCAACAAAAGGGATACTTGGTTGTAAAAGGAGAATGCGTAATTGCTTGGAGGTTAACTTCATTCCCAGTTCCATATTTACATTTGAAAAGGTGTAGAAAGAACATAGTGGTATCACCAACATGAAACTTAAACTACAAAGAAATAAAACCAATCTAACCCAAGTTACAGGAAGGAACAGGTCCCCAGAGGGGCTGCCCTTTTATTTCTCCTTATAACTGGTCCATATTTCTTCTTAAGCAAGGTTATTAAGGGAAATAATATGGAAGGTTTGCATAGATATTAAATACACTAGCCCTTTGTATATGAAATATTAATGTGTGGAGAATCACAAAGAGCCAAAATGTCAATAACTAATCAAAGTACATATAAAGCAAAATATTTATTTCACTGTTCACATCAAGGGCCGCTAAATGCACTATTTTGAAAGAAACATACAGTTTTGTAGAGGGGACAATTTAAGGAAGCAAGCATGCAGATTAGGTCTCCTTCTTTGGAAGCTGCTTCATCACTTTTCTCAACTGCACTTCAGCTGAATCCTGGGAAGCACCTGGTCACCAAATACTGGGATGGGAAGGTTCTTATTTTTTACTTTTCATAATCTATTTGTAAACAAAGTGATAATAAGTGAACAAGAATAATAATGAATTACATTCTACATGGATATGGAGAGGAGGAGAATGGGATTAGGAGCAATGTTTCATGTTCCAGTGCAAAGAGCAGCAGCTGGGAGTCACTGCCTCTGTAAAGGCTGCCGATGACATGAATTTTGCCAGCATCTGAGATTCTGAAGGTGCTCTCTGCCTTACCTGTGTTAAAAGACTGCAGGCAACATGGTTGAGGTCCCTGTGGGACCTATTTGGATAATCAGTCATAGTAGAACTGCTGTTTGAAGCACACAACTACTGCTGAATTTCAAAGTTTTTCTTCATTGTTACTTACATATTGTCTTAGAACTACGGATATTCACTGAAAAGATTGCAGAATCACACCACAGCATTAACAGTTATAAGAAATACATTTCAATAAGATAGTAACTACATCTTTTTCTATAATATCCATTTGTATCTTGTATGTATCTAGTACACACAAGACAAGCAGAATGCTATTTACCACTGGTGTCACGTATGAAACATTTTCAATTTATTTTCCCAACAGTAGGTGTTAAAATTATATTCCTATTCTCATCCACACCCTAGTATGAAAAGCTTAAACTAGTATGATTTCTTATCAATTTTATTGGGAAAAGCCCAACATCGTAGCCACTTTCCATAAATACAGCACAAATTAAGGGGGTTTCTTTTGTTCACCCAATCTGGGAATTGGACCAGAAAAGTGATACAAGTTATATCACAAATTGAGGAGGAGTTGGCAATTTCCCTTTTACTATTTGCAAATGTTCTGATTACTGACAAAAGCTGAAAGGAAATGACTGAAAGAAGCACGTTCCCTGTGTGAGCACTGCTCAGACCATATGATGAGCTGCCACCTGTTTTCAATCCTTATGTCCTTTTATTTTAAGTTTTGAATAGAGAACACACCTTGATGAAAAAGCAAATGCCTTTTCACTGTCAAGATCCCTAAGTCAGCCCCATCATGCATGCACACTTTTCTCTACCATGCACAAAACCACTCTTGGAGGAAAATCTGACATTTACTTTGGCAAGGGGTTGGGGGATGGAGGCTTAAAAAAAAAAAATTAAAAAAAAAAAGCCACATAAAACTGGCCAGATCAAAATCTTTCCATTCTGAAGACATCAAGACAATCAAACAGGCACTAAATGCTTTCACAGAAAGAAGCCATAAGCTCTGTAAATTCTGTCAGTTCACTGTGAGGAAGATCAGGTATCTGCACCTGCTTAGCAGCAGGTATTTACATCAGAAATATCTGTGCCAGGAATCCCAAACTGCACCTGCACAGCAACACCTGAAACATTACAAGCTGAAAAATACTTCAGCACAGGCCCGCCACAGAATGACACTCCCTGGACATACCAGCCTCTTACAGACAGCAAACTCTCGTCTTTAATCAATGCTTTGCATAAAACCTTTCTCTATCCATGCAGACATCTCCATAAATGCATTACCTCAGTCATCTCATCTTTACAGAAACAATCATGAATATTTCAAGATGACAATTCAAAAAGGATATTTTGTATCCTGGTCAAAGGAAAATTTGTGATAAGGTGTAGTCTAGAAGTAAAATATTGATCTTACTGACTTATGGGTAGTTACTACCTTAATGTTGGCCTAATTAGTACAGTTCATCTTCAGAAGACCCAAATGGAAGGGAGATTGCAATATTCAGATTGGGTATAACAGTTCATAGATATTACAGCTGCAGAGAAGAAATACTGAAGAGAGGGTAGGAACTGACAGTTTGACGCATACTTTTTTAAATTCTAGTCACAAATTTTACCTAGATGTTTAACCCAGTACTCTACTGCACTCCAGCTTTTGACTTTGCCTCATTACCCTTCAGAGAAAGGAACAAAGAGAACATCAGGTTCACACCAACAATGCTGTTTTCAAACCCTCTATTTTGAAGCATCAGTACTCCTGCTCTGATCATAGCTGTACACACCTGCCTTTTCGTACCTGTTTCCCTCAACAGGTGAGGGAGCTTGAGACTTCCACCTCCAACTTCACTGGCTACAACCTCCTGTCCAGCCACTGGGACCCTGCCCAAGGAGGTTACTTTTAACTACAGATTGTATGTGAATTTCTGACTCCTTGCCAAAGCTGGAGCCACAATTCTTTGTCTGGGGAGGGCCAGAACAATCCCTTTGCTAATCGTCTTCGCATCAGATGCTTCTTTGGGAGTGAGGCATACTCAAAAAAATTCACTACATCGTGGAGGAGGAATACACAAATGCCACTGACCACTACATGTCCTTCCACCCTCAGGGCACTCTTTGGAGAGGTTTTCTGGCTTTCGAAATATGGAACTGTGAATCATGACTAAACTGGAATACAAGGAAAAAGCCACAGAACCATACAAAGTCATGTAACTAATGATACAGTTCCCGTTTCTGGCAACCACCAAAATTGTTTTTTTCCTAAAGTCACAAATACAGGCATGATTTATTGCAAGGCTCACCCTGCTGGATTTCCAGTTTACTTCACCTCAGTCTCACCTCAATGCAACCACAAAAAACATTTGCAAACTGACAAAGGGTCAGCATAAAATGAGAATATATGTTCGGAAAAGGCTCTATTTGCTGGCTGAACAACAGACTCCTCCTGGAGTAAACTTCACAGACATCATTTCCACCCTGCAATGTCTTTGGTTAAATGAACTCCTCCTTCCTATAATTTCTTGAATGAAATTGGAGCTCCTTCTCGTTCCATCTAAACACACAGCAACAATCTAACTCCACCTGCTTTTCTCTGCTAATCAACTTACAGTGTCTCCCATGCCTATGCAGTGATAGAGCTGCAGTGGATGCAAAATTGCAAACATCTGTTGGCATTATTTCCATAATAAGATTATACAAGCCCTTGAAGAACTAAGATCAAGTGAAAAATCCAGAAGACTCGAAAGCCTCATTAGCTTTCTGGTTAATCAGAATCGGAAGTTGTCTTTATAGGAAGGGTGACTTTCAAGATTTCTCCAAGGACGGGTTTTCACAGCTATAATTAGCAATTGGTGGTAGGAAAACAAAAAGCTTTAAACCAACACTTTTCAGAAGCTCTATGAGTGGTTTAGTTTGTTTGGAAATGGAAAACATTGTCAAATAGCAGATGATGAGGACTGCTACTGATCCCCCCATGACAATGGCAGAGTAGAGGTACACAGTCCAGGGGGAAAACAGCAGCAAAAGGTTACTCTGCTGTCACACAGCTTAAAAAGCTTACTGCAATGATGAAGGGAACAAGAGAAAACATACAGAGTTGGAAAATAGATGGAGCTTACAGCTGATTTCAATGCTGCCTTTAGTAAATCACAAAAGAAACACGAAAGCCATGCTCCTTTTTGTCTTCATCTTGGGGCCTGTAAGTGCAAGACAAGTGGGATCTGGGAAGGTGTAAACAGTGCTAGGGAAGAGCACTGACACACCTGGCTCTTGGGGGATGGAAGGACTGACACAATTTGGAAGGAGGAGACACACCTACAGAAGTCATCATTTGGATAAATCTTGATAAGTAATACTAAAGATTAGTGAATTCTGGGTATATGCCACATTTCTTAAGGCTATTCAAGTTTCTTTGAAATCTTGTAATCACCTCCACTTTCTACTTTGACAAAAAAAAGATCTTTTGTAACATTCAGGGTGCTTAATTTCAAAGCTAATGCAGGCACAAGAATTTCCTAATCATAATATTAATATTTTCAGTACTACATTTTGATAAGTTGCATTTAAATGTCTCAACCATAAACTTACAGTGACCTCTGCTGAACGGTTAGTGCATTTTCCATGCAGACTGAAAACGGAGCTACTACACTGCCAATCCCAGCACTTGCAAATTCACAGCACAAGCAGCATTTTGAAAGGAATGTCACTGTTTGAGCTACAAAACCCAGAGCTCTATTTGATATGAAACAGATGAAATTTTATGCAGAATATCAGAAGGAATCTTCTGATAACCCAAAACAAAAGATTAGCTTTCCCCAAAGCTCTATATAGTCACTTTGTGAGCTATCTAATGCTATTTGCTACAGTAATTTCAACTATTCACTAATGGATTACACTTATTTCAGTAAATTAAACAACAGGCTGCTTATGCTTCCAGTATCTAAATAATGACTGTGGTAAGAGCAGCACTGGCAACAGTACAATAAGAATACTTTGATTTCATAAATGAGAAAATTCAGAAATCTCTGTCTGAATGGTTTTAAAACTTGTTCTCAAAATCCTCTTCCTAGGCTAGGTATAATTGCCCAGACCAGCCTTGCCAACACTAAACAGCTGCTCCTCTCTAGCTGTGACTCCCAGAAGAGCAGGGCAAGCAGAGAGCTGCCCTGGGCATCCTGGCACCAGCCTGGCTCCACAGTGCACAGCAGTGACCGTGGGAAGGGGATTACCTCTCCCACCTTCTCCCTGCACAGTCTCTTCCGCACTGCCCAACTGTGGGTGAAGCCCAACCATGACCTCAAGCCACAGCTCTCTCTATCCAGGGGTAAAGGACAAAAAAGAACAAGTTCAACAAGAATTAAGAACTGCTTCTGGTCTCTTTCTGAGGCTGGGAGGAGTAATATCACTTCTGCCCCTCTTCCCCCTATAGCTCCCATTTTCCTCCTGTCATTAGGCACAGCAACCATGTTCTCCTGCTGGCAGGCTCTTTTTTTTCCACTCAGATTTAAGTCCATCTTTTTTTTTTTCCTTTTTTCCTGTTAGAAAATGAATAGCTGAGACTCTCTGGCCAAACCAACAATATCCCAGAGCATTTTCTCCTGGATCCAGAAAGAACAGGAGAGGGATCTTAGTGCGCTTAGCCCTTAGCCACACAGGAGTGTAGAAAAAGTGGTTCCTCTTTGCATGCATTTAAAAAAATATATATATATATGTATCTCTTGTGAAGATATTGGGGCTCCCTCCTGAAGAGAGAGATTATTACAAAACCCCTTTTGTCTTGCATAAACAGTGGCTTTGTTACTACACTGCTTTTTTAATGAAATGTGGAGAAGAACCTGTACACAGAGACATGATACATTTTATTCAAAGCCAGAAAAACTAAATGCATTGAAAATATTCTTATAGCTTATATAAATTTTAATGCTTTTCGGTATTTACACACTTGACATCTTTTAAATTCAAATGTAATTTTCAAATTGACAATATTCTCCCTTAGAAATCTGTACCAGAATCACTGATGGATTTAGACCCTTTAAAAGGCAGAGAGTTTAAGTAAGGCTAGAATGCATATAAGCACAGAGCAGATCTGTCCTAGCAAATATAATTACAAACAGCTATATAAACATGGACCTACATATACATATACATACACACACATATATATATAAATAACTACATTGCTAAATGATAACCAAGGCTCTTATTTGAAAAAAAAAAAAAAATTACAAAATTATGTAAAAACTTGATATCGTTTCTATAAGCCACCAGTGAAGGAAAACACAGCATGCATTGACAATATTGCCATCAATTGCCAATTTACAAAATGAACAGCACTTTGCATTTCCCAGTCATCACTGCTCAGAACTTTCCTTGTGCCAATAGAGAATATCAAAAACTAGGACATCCCCACCAGGGAGTGTTCCCAATCGAGCACAGCCCATCAGCTGGAGAGAAGAAGACAGCCCACACCTCCCTCCTTTACTGCAGCATAGCAGGCAACTGCAGTTCTGAATACAGAACAGGAAGAAAGAGTTCATTTGCTTGTTTCTGCCACCAGGAAACACACACTTTGCATTTATCAATGTTTACCAATATCAAGTTATTATCACTACTTACAAGAGCCATTTAATCCATACATGCATGCCCATATGATTTTATTTGAACAGTACCCAGTCAAATACACCACATTAAACCATGAGACCAACATAAATAGTGTAATATTTACGTCTCTATATTGCTTTTAAGTTATTATGCATAAAACTGGACTAGTTGCAACTCCATCTCCAATTGCATTACATGCCATGTTACCAAACAAGAAATTTGCATATTGTGCCACCAAACACTAATCCTTCCCTGAGAGATATTCAAATAACTCTGTTCATTTAGACACAATGGCTCTGATATCAAAGCTACCAGACAGCACCTCTTCAGTGCCCTATGGCTCTAAAGCCATGAAGACTCGTGGGACTCCAGATTTTATTCTCTGACATTAACTAAGTTTCTGTTTATGAGTAGAACAAGACTTTTTGTTTTAATTTTGAATACCAGAATAATTGTGAGATAAGAAATAGAGCAACAGCTGGGGTAGTTCCAAGTTGGGAAAGAGCCACAAACTGACCATTTCAAAACAGTATGGCAAAAAAAGATTCACATTAAACTGGAGGTGAACTAAAACTTACTCAAGTCCTAACTAAAATTTGATGGGTTTCAGTCTTTAACATTTCACCAAATTCTGGAGATTTTAATCCCAAGTTTCACAACACAAGGTTTTAGCTTAAACATTGAATGTTTCAGTTTGTGAAGACGTTCTCATGCAGCATCACAAGAATGATACTCTCATGATGAACTTCGAACAAATTCCAAGGATTTCTAAAATTGAATTTTTTGAATTTTCAGCACTCAAGTCATGATTGTTGTACATTAAGGAAGAGCAGAACTGAAGCTCCCATGATCTAGCACAGAATTAAAGCACAGATTTAACTTTCATTATCTTAAAGCAGAACTAAAGCTCTAAGTCAATAGATAGCAAGTTCCTCCAATTATTTCTGTACAGACCTATGTCAAGCTTTGTAATTCTGACAGTTCCACATCTGACATTAAATACAAGGTTGTGGCTGCAAACCAATCCTTAATGTATTCTGTTGCACCCATTTAACAGTATTTGGATAGTATAAAATGATATCATATACAATGAGAATGTATATCACATGCAACTCTTCAATTGTTGCCTCAACAGCAAGATGATAACTTACAAGTATTTTATGGTATTTTACAGTGACTATAAAACCACAATATGATTTCCTTATTTTTATAACTCTAAATAAAACTCAGATTTGTTTTAAGCAAATGAAAGTGATGCTCCCACAGGAAAATACATCTTTAGTTTTTACAACATTCCATAACACACAAGATGTACAGAGGGTTTATTTAGCTTCAGAAGCATATTTTGACATCATAAAATTGCCCCATCTTTGGCAGTTGTGAGTGACTGGAATTAACTTACTTACTTGGAATTAACATAATAACTTAACCAGATGGTATGAGAGTTAACAGTTGATTAGATCAATGACAATAATGTCACCAAGTCTGAGCATCTGACCTTGGCAAAACAAATACTACAATATTTACAGTTAAAGAGGCACACAAATCTGTAAAGAATGGCTGTTGGTAAATTGTTTGAACACAGAGTTCCTCATTAAGAGAATATGCTACTAGAGAAACTGAATGTTATCTTGTCACCTATTCCATAAAGCTTCCTCCTTCATGAAAAATATTTTTAATATGCATTCCAACCAGCATTCATTTACATATATGTACTAATTTTCTCTTTTATTAGTTCATTTGTGGATTGAGCAGACATGTAGATAATTGAAATTTTATATAGCACACTAAACAGAATGTAGGTCATGCACCAATTTTAACATTTTTATAAACCAAAATTACAACTAGGTAATATACATGTATCTTTTTATTTATTGCAAATAGTTAAAAAACATACTTCATTAATGTATTTTTACCCTAAAGCTTTTTTGAATGTCCAAATAATTTCCCAATTGCATCTCAAAATTAAACTCCTTAGTTTTCATCTCTATACCCCAGGGCTTTACTGCACAACACAACATATTTTAATATGGTTAAGTGCTACTGATGTTGCAAAATGTTATTCCTTATTGAAAATGGTCATTAATATCACTTCATACCTCAGAGAATATGGTAGTAATTTGGCAATAAAACACACTATTATCATCGTCTTCTAATAACCTGAAAGTGTTGTAATCCTAGGGCCCTAAATGTGTTACGGAATATTATTAGAACAAGCACATTCTGGTCATTATTTAGATGGGAACATTTCCCATGTCTCTCATACCTCATTCAGTAATTGCACACTCCTGCTATAATTAAATCTGACCATTTTAAATTGTCCATAATATTCTAAGGTTCATTTTCTGGTCCTGTGGGACACATTATTGACTCCATTTTGGGCATAACATACTTTTAATGATGTATTTTAAATTGTTTATTTTTATTTAAGCGACTGGCTAGAATAATAACTTGAAACATCCTGAATTAGATAAAACATTTTAAAGTGAAGGAAATGAAAAAAGCTGCCAGCAGCAGCTTCCTAAATATATAAAACAACAGTGATATGTCTCTCTCCCCTTGGAGTGATTTTACCTACTTGTCCAGCACTAAAAGCACTGTCTTCCAGGGAAAAATGTTGCTTCGAGATGAGTGGCATTTACTGGAGCCAGTCAGATTCATAGGAACATAAATGCTATCTCCAAGGCTGGGCCAGGAGCCTCCCTACCAGAGGCATGTGGACACAGCAGCCACTCAGTTCATTCCCTTCAATTCAGACCAAGATACCTAATATAGCAAAATAAAACCTGAGTGAAGGTCTAAAATGAAGAAAAACTTAAGGCCGCAACTCAGTGTATTTAAACAAACACCTAACCACGTCCAAATGTAAACTGTTCACTGTGAATAAAAATTTGGAAATGTACGTGTTTGAAAACGTGTATATTTGAAAATGGATATATCGCAAAACTGGTGTTAATACCAGCAGTTGCATGATCTGGTCAGCCTGTGAGGCATCTCTGTCCTGCCCTGCCAGAGTTTGGACAAGAACACCGAAGGAAAGCTTGCTCTGCTTCCACATCTCAGCTGAAAGCAAGTGTTAAGCCCTTTTCCTCTCATCTAAATAAACGTCCACACACAAGTCTCACAAGGGATCTGCACTGGATTTTGTGCACAAATAAACTGCAAAACTTGCACACACACGACAAATTGTGGGAAACCCATAAGCAAACTGTATCCAGACAAAGCTAACAAGTGAGCCAGCTCATCCACTTGGCACCCTCAGCCGAACTGCGCAACACAAACCAAGGGTACACCTTACCAGGAAATCAAAACTCCTGAAGAGTGGCATCTGGGTTCACTATCCATTGTGACAACACAAGGAAGAAAAGTGCATTTGTATTTAGAAAAATAAAACAGAGCATTTTTAGTTGGAACATGAAATAAATAAATCCATGACACATTAAAAATACTGCCAGAAATAAAGAACTAGAAGGAAGATCCCTTAATCAATAAATACTGTGCTTAATAGAACTGTTTACTGAAACAGGAAGCAAACCTTGTGCATCTCTACAAGCATCTTTGGTGTTTTAAAATGCACAGAAAGAGAAGACCCAGCTGAAATATTTTGCATTACATTTCTGCCACACTGTAGATAATAAAAGTATTTCAGGGCTCAATAAAACTACTAAGAGAATGAAAAAATCTTCTTCAGCTATCTGTCAATAACAAGAAAGCAAAAGCACTCAAGAGCAAAAAATCCGGGAAAAAGGGGGAATCAACTGATTGATAAGGATGACTTTTAACATCTGAGAAGTTAATCTCACATACAATCAAGAACCGCTGTGTTTAAAACATATTAAATCATCATGAAGGAGACTGCAGTCAAGCACTCAGAAGTCCCTATACTTGTGACAGTTTCTGTACACTGTTAATATTTTGCATTCCTATTTACAGCTGATATTAGATATCTACTGAAAAAACCTTAGTTACAGAGTTACAGAAAGCCTATCTCTATGTTTACACGTGGATGAACAAAAGCTGGACAGAAGTCCCCAGATACAACACTTGTGCCAACAGCAGAACATTTCCCTCCTTCTACGATGTGCTACTCTGCAGTTGCAGGGGAAAGTTCTATGTCGCACCACCATACTCTCAGATATTTATTTAGACATTTTGCAAATCTGCAGCTTTACTGGTTTGCACCAAGCACAGTACTGCAATTCAAGCAATTAATTTGCACTTGACACCAGCAATACTCGTGTACCTTGTTTTTCTACTGACAACTAATTTAGAAATAAAGAAGTATTTTAAATTTTTAAACTGGCTGATTAAGGAGATAAATATGGTATAAAATTACCTTTGCAATGATACTGTTATCACCCAAAATTATTCAGAATTAGTAATCTTTGTCCTCCAAAACATCTAAAAATTCTAGTTCTTTTTTTCTTAATTTCAAATTCAAATTAGATTCATATATCTGTTATGTCTCCAATGGTTGGAATAAGAGAAGAAAGAAGTGATTCAGAAATTAATAAAGGGTATCACTGAAAAATGCCTAGGAGTCCACAAATCAAGAAGGTTGAAGAACCTATAACAGCATCTATCTAAAGAGAAAAGAGAACTTCAAATTTTCAAGTAATGATCTGATGGTGATTGTTTAGATCATACTATATGTTCTAAAAGCTTGTAGCATTATGTGTTCCTTTTACAGAAGTTAATCATTTTTTAATCCTTTAAGACAAAATAGATACACTAGTATTAAAAACTAGCTGGCCAGATTCTCCCTAAACAGTGTTTAAATATAACGAAGATTTCCCAAATGCTTAGGAAAGAAATGATCCATCAGTCAGTCACCTGTTGTTATTTGTAATACCCTTTTTGTTATCTATTCAACAAACACTAAAAAATGCATGCCATAAAACCACACCTATGGTTATTTCATCCACCTTCATTTACACTGGCTTACAAGTATCTGAATAAGTTACAGATTTTGCAACATTTTAATAGAAAGTAAAAAAAAAAAAACTTTAGTAAATTCAGATCTTTTATTTTCCTTAACATTTACTAATTTTTACCGATGCAAAATGAAGACCAGCTCTTCCATAACGAGGTCTTCAAAAGAAAATGCATATTTCAGTAAAAGACATACAGGTAGAAATACAGCCTTATCTAACTTTCTGCATAATAGCAAAACACTGATGTTACTATTTTTAATCTTTCAGCAAAGTATTTGAAATCTGCAAATTGACATAAGTGATTATCCAGCCTTCCTGCGCATGGAGGCAGCAGAACCAAAAAGAAGTCCACAGAAAAAGCCCCTGAGTGTAATTAAAGAGATTGAACACAAGAGGTAGCTCATGTCTCCATGTTCTTCCATTCTACTCCGAAATAGGAGAGCAAACAGAACAGCAAATACGGCTGCCACGAAAAAGTGTTTTTAAAAGCAAGGTGGAAATGAGAAAGTTTTCTGGGCCCAAACAATTCATAGGGAGCGATGAGTGGGTTTTTCTGAGTATATCTCTGTGGAAAGCACCTTATTCACTCTGAATCATTTATAACAAAGCCCTGAGTCCACACAGAAAAATTTGTTTTCATTCAGACTGCTTCTTTTTCCCCAATAAAAAGGAATGCCATCTGCTTCACATATAACCCCAGTATTTTTGTGAGGATCATTATAACTTATTGTAATTCTAGGCCATTTTTGTATGCTAAATACACCTTTTTGAAAGCACAATAATAATAATGATATTGAAGATTTAATTATAAATGCACAAGTTTTTATACTTGTTTTCAAATATGTTAATTAAAATCTGGCACAGTTGTAGGAAAAAAAAAATCGGCTAACAGGAGTGTGATGTGCATAACATTATCAAGCAGACTATAATTATTACCTCTTCTTGATAAATATGTTCAGAAAATTAATACTTCAACACTGCACATCTAATCATTTTAATCATCCTTTAATACAATGGACAAATCCATCAAAATCTAAAGAGGTTCACTCACTGTTACATTTCTAAAAGTGCACACCAGGAACTTCCAAATACTTCCTAAAGACAATAGGCTACAACGACCTGGCTACGACAACCTGTACCTGTCTATAGTTCATTCTCAAGTAGTTTCTCCCATTAATGACACCCATGCTGAGAACAGAAAGAGAATATTCATTATGAACAATAACTCTGGGCTGCAGAAGCCTGAAATGGCTGGAGCAGCTCCCTGCTGCCCTGACTGCCACCTCCCTGGCAGTGGCACATGCTCAGGTTTCAAACCAGGTGCTATAGAACAGCTGTGAGAGCACCAAGCTTATGCTCTCCTGCCCATAGCAAATAGGCTGTGAAAAAGGGGCTTTTATAAAAAGCTTTTGGGCTTGCCTAAAAATATAGACCACATTAATTTTCATACAATTTGTACAAGTTACCTGTTATTTAAACCACAAAGGGTCAGAAAATAACACCCAAGACCTTGCTAAAGTCACATTTTGTCTTTTGTAAAAAGAGAAAAAAAAACCTGTATGTTAATGTCACAGGTACAGTTCCTAATTCAACCAAAATACACTTGCAGGTGAATTTTGGACAAGGAACCTCTTGTAGACACTAGCAGGATTGAAGCTCTTTCTACTCAAGTAAGATGCAACACTCTCCTGTGTGTGTACACAGACATAAACAAGCACACATACATAAATTTCAGATTAGGATCTCTTCTTTGGGGTTCCACTGTTAGGGCAGACATGCCCCTGCAATGGCAGGATCCCAGTCTTACCCACCATTCTTCAAATATATGAATGCACTCAACATAAAAGATCAAATTATGACCTATCAGTTAATCTTTACCACAAAACCAGTGCAAAGAAGTGTGCAAAATTCTCTACTTTGAGTAAAAGCTGTTCTTATCAACAAGAGAATTTCCTCTGGAATAAATGGAGTGAGGGAGATTTTGGTAATTGCTACTGTAATGTATAATAATCAGTGCCATAACAAATCACATCTTACTGTCATCTCAGTACCCAGTTCCCACTCCACATCTTTCAGTAATAGATCTCAAAGCACTTACTGTTTTATGCTAAAAAGTAAAATATCTATACAAAAGTATTTAATGCATAGTATGCAGTGAACTCCACATAGGATTTCTACAGTATAAAATTTACCAAAGCTTAAGAAACCGCAGCTATACATATATATCTATATTCCCTTAAAGGGGCAAATACTGGAACATAAAAGGGAAAAAATGCACTATTAGTGCATAGCCCCATGACACTTAACTTTGCACCATGTTCTTGAGAAACACAAATGCAGCTAAACATTTCACTAGTTCCCAATGCTTATTGAAAACAAAAATAAAAATAACATGACCTTAAATTTCAATCCTGATTTACTTTCAGGGTTCATTAACTCCACATAAAAATATGCCATTATTAAAATTTTAAAGGGTAAAGAATATTATAAACTAGCATCTCTTTCATTATCTGTAAATCTATTATATTCTATGTTGCTTTTTTCATGTACACATCTCAGGTGCTGTTGAAAACTTCTGAAGCAATGATTCATTCCAACAATTTTTATTTAAATAACTGTAGTAGATTTAGTGAAATATTTAACCTAAGCAGCTCAACACACTCAAGTTTCAGCATAGTTGTAGCCACTCAATGGAAAATACAATTTTCCCAGTTTAATTGAGTGCACAGTACCTGCGACAGCCTTGACACTACCTGTGTGAACTGCCACAGTGCTAACATGGAGGAGCAGGTTATTCACCTAATGCTCTTACCCACCTAACATTTTTAAATGCTGATGTTTATTTGACAAGACAAACCAGAGGAATCTAATCCTGGAACACATGGAGGTTGAAGCACCAAAGGAGATTACATATCAACTAGGGCAGCTGGATACCATTTCATTTTGGCCTGAACTCAAGCAAAACAAAACAGGCAACCTGACTGGAAAGCCAACAGAAAAGGCCCAGAGCGACAAGAGCCTTTAGCCAGGACCTGCATCACCCCCCACTTAATTGCATGCTGTTAATGGAAACTGCCTTATTCCAGCTCTGCACGGGTTTCTTCGGCTCCTTTGCCAAAAAGGACAAAGGCAAGCAAGAGGAGCCACCAGGATGGCTGAGGCTGGGCTTGCTACCGGGAAGGGGTGTGAGAGAGAATCGGATACACAGACAACAAGCATGCTCCTACAATTTAATAATTTCTGAGAAACAACTTTGCAGCACTGGGTAAGATGTCTGGAGTCTGTCAAAGTCAAGGGATTTAGGCATTCAGGCACCCAAGACACTTCCTTAAATTGGAGCTTTGACAGCATCTGGACACAAGGCTTTTGCAGAGGCTAACTTTAGCTCCACTCACTAATCTGCTTACGCTCCCTCAGTGGTTGATAACCAGAGAATGGCTCTACCAAAGCACAGCCCAGGGAGGCCAAACTACAGCTGCTCCTCCAGCAGGATTCAGAGCCAAAACCTGTCTGTCACCAGAGAATGAAGAGAGGAGCCTCACACTAGTTGCAGTCAGCCTTCAGGAAGGGACATCACAGACTGATGTGTTACTGTCACATTTGTGAGCACTTGAACAAGGCAAAACAGACTATCTGAAAAGGGTTTAATAGAATTTTTTTAAATTATGAATATTAAGAATTGTTTTGAGTACTACAGATGAGGTATATTATAAATCATAGAATCATAGAATGTTAAGGGGTTGGAACGGACCTTAAAGATCATATAGTACCAACCCCCCCTGCCATATGCAGGGGCACCTCCCACTAGACCAGGTTGCTTAAGGCCTTAACCAACCTGGCTTTGAAAACTGCCAGGGTTGGGGCAGATATATCGGGTTCAAAATGGACAGCAAGGACAGGGAGGTACTTCTCATTGGGTCACCAATGCAACTACTCCAATATAATTCCCTAGACTTCTTCAGATTTTTCCAAGTTTAAAAAAAAGAAAACTGAATTACTATAGTCCTCTTTTATTAATCAGTTAGACCCCACTGTAAATATCCTAGATAAAGAAGTACTCTACCTCTCACATGATACACCAAATACAACAAAGCACTCATATTTACACTCAGTGAATACATTTCCACGCTGCTACATCACTAGGATGGCAGGATCATCTCTCCATCTTATCAACAACAATTACGATGCACTACAAGTAGAAAAAAAAATTAAAATTGCTCTGAGAAAATTCACACCACTGTAAATATCAACATAAATTTAAAAGTGCTACATAAATTAGTCACTTAATGAAAGTGTGATGAATATCATTCTATACTGCAAGTCCACAAACAAGTAATGCCTTTACTACAGCATGTAAAATACCTAGCTATAGCCAGTTCAGTAGTACAATCTTACAAAAGTAGAAAGTAAGATTTATGTTTTGAAAGATGAACATATAATTTACACATTCACTTATTGATGCTGATACAGAAAGCTAAATGTATCTCATGTACCATTGACAAATATTTTTTCTGCAGAAAACCTACACAGAGAAGTAAGCAGTACAAAGCATCAAACTGTGATGTAAAAGAAAAATAATTACACAATCCTATGCTACTGAGAACAGACATTTTTGTTAAATTATAAACTGTAAGCACAAGATCTCCATCCTTAGTTCTAACAGCTATCTCAAGCTCATTACTTTGGATATAAAATTGAAAACAGGAGAAAAAAATCCTACAAACTCTCAGTATTTAACTGAACTCAGTTTCATCTATCACTGTAGTGCCCATCACGCAGTCCCCTGCCAACCAGACATGAAAGACTGTGGTAGACCCAGTCTCTACCATTCTAAAGAGCTTAGGATCATCCCTCAGTTTTGCCATCTCCTGCTTCCCTCTACAGCTCATTTATAGTTCTAAGAGCACAAGTCTCAGTCATCTCTGAAAAAAACTGCTGGTGACCTTCTACTGTTGACAATAAAACCTTGGTATTTACCCTTCCCCTCTATTCCTACGTTTATTTTTTTCCTTAGCTACAGACAAATTTCTCCCTTATTCCATGGCTGTTTAAATCTTCTTTAGAGCTTTTGGAGACAGACCTTGTCAAACATCTTTCAGAAATCCATGTGAGAAATATCAAATGGATCATCCTAATTCCATCAGAGATTTGTGAAATTGGATTTATATTAACAAACGTAGGAGTTAGAAAACATGTCAACGCCCCCCACAAGATCAGATTCATAAAAACATCAGGACTTCAGAAGTGAAATGAATTGCAAAGTCTTCCTTCGTGTTTGTTCCTCTGTCAATTCAGACCCTGCTCCTGCTTACAAGCAGTTGTATTGTATAACAAAATCCGAGCTGGCTGAGCCACATTCCTTCTCCTCATTACCAGGGTGTACCATCCCAACAATTTCTCCAAAACGGACTTGCCCAGAATCACACAGGATGTTTGTGACAGAGTCAAAACACAGCCAGCCACAGGAGGAGCGGAACATCAGTTCTCCCCAGGGGTCCTCCAGTTGTTCTGCTGACTTCCAGGAGAGAAACCTGTCTATCCTCTCTCTTTCCACAGTTAGATCCTTGAGATTTCTTTATATTATGCTTATATTCTGTACTTGAATTCTTTTTTAAAAATCTAGAAACTTCTTACTTACTTTAATCAGCTATCATCTTAAAAGTTTTTATTAAAAAAAAAAAAAATTGGTCCTATCTTAATTCTGTCTACACTGAAGTTCATTGCCATGTCACTAATTTACTACTTCCAAACTTTTTCTATTCAATTATTTCATTGTGTTACAGATGTTGCTATAGATTTATCTACTGAACTAAACACATAATGAAGCAGAAGGTAAAACCAATAAAAAACCCCTTTTTGCTTTTTTTTCCTCTTCTTATTAATTTTGTCATGGTTCCAAGAATAATTCCCATAACACCAACAAAAAGCCTTATGCTTTTTCACTTCAGTCTCTCTGTAAAACCAGCTTTCTAGCAGTAGAATTAAGAAAATAAGTAGTGATAGAAAGATAAAGTCAAAACCAAATAAAAATAACTTGAAAAAAAATTAAAATTACTTAAAAATTCAGGCTCCATTTTAGAAATTAATAAAACTAGCATTTTTTAAAAGAGACTTTTTTTTTTCTTCAGATTAGCATTCCTGTGGTACAATTTTAGGATTACAACAAAGAAACTTGAATCAAAATCAGTAAGCTTAAAAGTATTTTTTTGTTTGATCAAAGCATGAGATACAGCTGCTTCATTTTACAAGTCCAACCCAAATGCTGATCTAAACAGTATGAGCTAAGACAAGCAAGGTCCAAATATGCAACAGGTTTTCAGTTTGAGGGTTTGAGAATCATGAAGTGTTTACTAAAATGCAGCAAAAGATTAATGTGTTAATCTCTGCAAGTTACCAAAACATAAATTCACTGAGTACATCAATACATACCTATCAACTTCAAGAGTAATTTAAAAGTAGCCTATCTGGGCTCCATATCACTGGGCTGTTACATTTGGAAATGATTAAGAGCAGGTAAGAGCAGTTTCAAATATTTATTTAACCTGGATTCAATATCCATATGGCATCTAGGAGGTCCTATGGAAATCTGAAGGAAACCCTGACCTTTCCATAAGATAAATGGAAACCTTCAGAGGGGTTAGTTAAGCACTTTCCCTCCCAATAAAAGTAAAGTGAGCATACACATAACAGCCTATTTTTTTATTTTGGCAGATGAAAATACAGTTGGTTTTTGGAAGTCATAAAAAGGAAGGGGGTGGGGGAAGGGATGAATGGGTACCACAAGATTGTTATCCTGGTCTTTGCACCAGCAAGCATCATACACCAGCTCCATAACATCTTTACACAACAATCCCTTGAATTATTAGCAAATACCCCCAACTCTTTTGCATTTGATTGCAACTCAAAAGACTGAGCATGTGAATGGAGAGGAAAGAGCCGAGAGGCAGAGAACTAGACAGAAATGCCCTGAAGACCTACCCTGCTCTGGTTGGACTCTGTTGCCTACAGACACAAACCTTTAACTTGCAAGCTAGTTAAACAAGGATGGCTCCATATCCAAAGAATTAAATAGTTTACTAGAGTTTATTTGCTTACTAAAGCACCACTTTATGATTTGGAAGGACTAAAGTCTTGCATTTTTACTAATTAGTAGATGCCAGCTATTATTCTTTTAAGATGTATGACAAGGAAAAAAAAAGTTTAATTCCCTGTTCTGTAATCCACATGTAGCTGTTCAGGTGCCTAAATATTGTCTCCAAGACATTAAGTCAAAGGCAACGCTTAAGTTACTTAGTTCATTTGCATCTGATTTAAGTGTCTATATTCAGCCCACCTAACTTCTGATGGAGCGTGGAAGAAGGAAGAAAAATGAATTCATTATACTCCTTACATTTCAGTAAATGAACATATTTTTACATGCACAGAACTAGAGTTCAGTGAATTGTTTTATAGCAGCAAGCACCAACATTTGTAATAATTCAGGCAATCATTGTCATTCTAAGAAGACAAGAAACAATTGCACCACTGCTCTGCATGTCTTTCCCCCGATGCAAATCTGTCCATGTCCAGGAGCTACTGCCGGTGCCAATGCTCCATCCCCTGTCTGCGAAGAAAACAGGTGCAGCAGGATGATAGGGAAGACATGGGTGTCTCAGGCTGCATCTGCAGCGCTGGTATTGTACCCAACCAACGCTAGAAAGTGAAACACTGCCCAGTGTCATTCATCAAAGCAGTATGACAGTGTCAAGAAAAGAAATATGTTCTCTGCTGACAACTTCCTCTAATGAAAATGCATTGCAATATTTTAAAAAGATTTCAAAGCTGACTTCTGTTTCTGACAGCTGACAGATTTATGACAGCTATTTTGATGAAAAATGTGCAACAAGATTAACAATATTCAAAATAAAGGAATCAATGCAGTCTGCCTGAACACGCCAAAGTACTAATAGAGGAAGAGAAGATAACTCAGTAAGCAAGAACTGTAAAAGAGACCTAAGGCTGCTTAATAGCAATGTTTCGAGTTTACAATATTTAAAAAGTTGGAACAGTCCTTAATAAACAAATTGATTTCGAGAGTGACAGACTGTGGGACACTGCAGTTCTCACAAGCACAAACACTTTGTGATTGATCTTGCTCTCAAATAAACCAGAATGAAAGCAATGAAAGACAAATAAACAGTGAAGTTATTGCTACCTCATTTTTCTTGGGTTTTCTTTTTAGGAAACAGAAAACAATTGTGGGGGTTTTCTTTGGTTTTGTGGGGTTTCTCTTTAAAGAATTAGCAGATGAAGTAGAAAACTACAATATGAAAGATTTCCACAACTCAAAAATGACCAGCACAGAAACAACTAAAGCATTTTTAAGTTTATAGTAACCTTTCTAACCACTTATTAATATGTATCGCATACAGTGAATATAAGTTCAAAACCCTGCGCAAAAATTTTTTTGATCATTGGGAATAATTATAACCACCATCCTGTTCTTCCCTACTTTAACTTCTTTCCAACTTTTGGTCATAAATTCTATCCTGTGCTTCAGCAACCACTCGAGGGCAGATTTTTGAAACCATCATATTCCTACAGAAGTTCTGTCTCTGCTTGAATACAAAAACAAGAGGAGTTGGAAGCCATTGTGCAGCAGGAAACCTGATGTATTTGCCATCATGGAAACATAACTAACACAACTGTCATGCTGCAAGGGATGGCTACAAACTCTTCAGAAGGGACAGGCAAGGAAGGAGATGTAGTGGGGTAAGTCTGTATGCGTTAGGACAGTTTTGATTGCCTAGAGCTAAATGATGGTGATACTAGGGTTGAGTGTTTATGAGTAAGAATCAGGGGAAGGCCAACAGGGCAGATCCACCTGCAGCCCTTGCTAACTGGGGAGGTGCCAGGTGACTGGAAGCTGGCAAACGTGATGTCCATCTACAAGAAGGGACGGAAGGAAGATCTAGGAAAGTACAGGCCTGATAGCCTGACCTCAGTGCCAGGGAAGGTCACGAAGAAGATCATCTTGAGTGCCATTGCACAGCAAACACAGGACAACCAGGGGATCAGGCCCAGACAGCAGGGGTTTATAAAAAGCAGGTCCTGCTTGACCAACCTGATCTCATTCTGTGACAAGGTGACCGACTTAGCAGATGAGAGGAAAGCTGTGGATGTTGTCTACTCAGACTTTAGTAAAGCCTTTGACACCATTTCCTACAGCATTCTCCTGGAGAATGGCTGCTCATGGCTTAGATTAGTGTACTGTTCACTGGGCAAAAAACTGGCTGGATGGCCAGGCCCAGACGCAGTGGTGGTGAATGGAGTTACATCCAGTTGGTAGCCAGTCACCAGTGGTGTCCCCCAGGGCTCAGTACTGGGGCCAGTCCTGTTTAATATCTATTAATTATCTGGATGAGGAGATCGAGGGCACCCTTCATCAGCTTGCAGACAACACCCAGATGGGTTGGAGTGCTGAACTGCTGGAAGGTAAGAAGGTTCTGCAGAGAGATCTGAACAGGCTGGATCAATGGGCCAAGGCCAGTGGTATAAGGTTCAACAAGGCAAAGTGCCAGGTGCTGTCTTGGGTCACAACAATCTCAGGCAGTGCTACAGGCTTGGGGTAGAGTGGCTGGAAAGCTGCCTGGCAGAAAAGAAACCTGGTGGTGCCAGCAGTGTGCTCAGGTGGCCAAGAAGGCCAATGGCATCCTGGTTTGTACCAGCAACAGTGTGTTAGAGCAGGACTGGGGCAGTGATTGTCTGTACTCAGCACTGGTGAATCTTGAGTACTGTGTCCAGTTCTGGGCCACTCACTACAAGAATGACACTGAGGTGCTGGAGCGTGTCCAGAGAAGGGCAAGGAAGCTGGGGAAGGGTCTGGAATACAAGTCTGATGAGGAGCAGCTGAGGGAGCTGGGGATGTTTAGCCTGGAGAAAAGGAAGCTTGGGAGTGACCTAATCTCTCTCTACAACCATTTGAAAGGTGGTTGTAGACAGGTGGGAGTTGATCTCTTCTCCCAAGTAACAAGAGGAAATGGCCTCAAGTTGCACCACGGAAGCTTTCGATTGAATCTCAGGAAAGATCTCTTCACAGAAAGGGTTATCAAGCATGGAAACAGGATGTCCAGAGAAGATTTTGAGTCACCACATGAGACATCTCACTGTTTCTGACCATACTGAAACCTAGAGTAATAAAGGCTGTGGGAGAAAAAAGAAAATTAAAGTAACATCGATTTTTCCCAAAGAAATTACCCAAGAAGAAAAGCTGTCAGTCATGAATATTGATACTATCTCACCAGATGACAAGAAGCCAGTTACAGCAGAAGTATGAAATATGAGCATCACTCTCTCAGTACTTTGTATTTATTTTAAATAACAGATGAAGAGTCATTAATATTTACTGTATTTCAAATCAGTCAGATAATGCAATCTTCAGCCTGAAGTCAGATGAGGTAGCAGCTGGTTAGATGGATGTCATCTGTCAAGGGCTGTTCTTCTAAAAGCCACTAATACTGTCAGTGAAAATTACATTCTACAAATCAAAAGAACATAAGTGTTTGAACTGAAACACATATGAAATCAGACAGTTCCCACTGGATTTTCCCTATGTGCTATTACCTCCATGATCAATTCACACTTCAAGTGACAGAAATTGCTGAGAAAGCAAAACATTGCTTGCTTTCTATCCGAGAAATATACTTTGAGCCAGGGGACATATTTTTAGATAATTAAAATTAATTTTCCTTCCTTTTGTCAAGAAACATTAAAATCAACCTGCTATAAAGCAAAATGTTCACTTACTCTTGTACAGAACAACAGAGGGTAAAACCTTTTTGCTATTACAAAAGTGACAACATGTTAGTTGGAAATGAGATAAAATCCTTCTCCATTAGTAAATTCTGTAACATTAGAGAACAACTTTTTCTAATCGTATTAAAATGAAAAGAAAGAACATTCACTCAGAACTTCAGTGACTGTTCAAAATACATGTCAAAATATTGCTTTTTTAGCACAAAACCCCAAAGTTTTACACCATACAAGGGTCATCATTCCACAAAAAGTGGTAGAGCACTTTTAAGTACTGAATGATACTAAAATACTACTTTTCTGTTTCTGCTAAAGTGCTGGGAATATGAGCATTTTGAAATGGAGTGTCAGCAGTTGGTATGTCAAAATCATTCTTCTTCTTTTTTTTTCCATCTAGTTTGCTTTGTACTCAGTGTGTTTTTCCCCCCATAGCCAGAGCAGAATGACTAAACCTACAAACATATTATTGCAGCTAACAGTATCTTCTGAAATGCATCATCCCATTTTGAGAATACAATGCTGCACAATAAGCAGCATGAAAAATACATAGAAGAGACCATAGAAGTCAGGCAGGAATTTTATGAAAAAACCATGCTCCTTCCCTGCTAATCAGGGAATGCCACCAAGGATTTTAAATTAATAATCAGTGTGCAGCATCTCTGGCTGTGTGCCAGCTGGATTTGTACAGTGGGTTTGTAGAAAAGGATGGGGAGATCCCTCCTGGACAGCACTTGGAAGGCGAAGCAGGCATGAGTGTAGCTGGCATGTCCTGTGACAGTCACCAGCATGGCAGAGGCTGGACCACAAGATATACAAGGAGATGCCAAGAAAGCTGGGTTTGTTCAGTTTTAAGATGAGGCTAAAAGAGAATCTTGTTGTTGTCATCTATAGCCTCCCTAATGGGAGGGCAGACAGAAAACAGAGCTGGGATCTTCTGGGAGGTGACCCAGAAGTGGGAGGAGAAGCAACAGTCACACTAATTGCAACACTGGGAATACAGATGAGGCTTTGGAAACACTTTTTCACCTTGGCAGCAAATACTGAAACAGGTGCACAGAGAGGCTATACAAGCTCCATCCCGGGAGATGGAGCCAGGCCCATCTCAGGCCCTCTTTGCAGCAGGGGGTTTGACTTGGTGACTCACAGAGGTCCCTTCCACCCTCAGTCATCTGTAGCTCTGTGACTCTGTTTCGTTTCTCACTCTCCTTGGTGCATGCCTACATTTCAACAACAGATCAAAAGCATTCAAGTGGGTATTTGCCGTAACATCCACAGCTCTGGTGGCAGCGAACCTGCTCCCTCCATACAGAGTGCTCCTTGCAGCAGAGGCCTTTGTCTCTACCCCTTCTTCCATGACCCCTGCCCTTTTTTTCTGGCAGGGTTATCAGCACACTGACCCCACTCTTCACAACCAACAGTGCTGGAGCCAGGGAGAGGTGGGAAGCATAGCCATGGCCAGGGGGAGTGTGAGGCCACTCTCCTCCACAGCACAGCCACCGCCCTAGATCAGCTGAAATCTGTCATATAGCCACACCTTTAGGAACCAAAAATCATGTTAACTCTTACATGAGCTACAACAACAATTACTCAGGCAGAATTAAAAGTAATAGCTCAATTTACATTAGATGAACCTCTAAATTGCCAAAGTAAAGCCTAATATTTTGCTTGCATTAAAGAAATCACCAACTAAATTGGAAAACCTCCTGGCAACATGCTGTTATTTCAACACGACAGCAAAGTATTTTTTGAGATGGTATGACTGTATGTAATGTCATAATAACTTCTGGGACAAGGCACCAAGGGCAGGAACCCACCACCTCTGGGAGAGGGCAACTTCTCTCTCAGTACACTGGAAATCAGCAGAGAGAAAGACACCAACTAATACCATTACAGCAAATGCCGCCAAGGCACGAGGATTTACACTGCTGTAGGGAACACCCAATCTACCACATCTCCACAAACAAGCCTCAGTAAGAAAAGGAAGGCAAAAATTCAAGGCTCATGATGGCCAAGCCTCTCACTGCCATGCCACTCTGCTCTGACTTTACTCTGTGTTTAACTGACGGTGGGCCTGTTTCACCAGCTACAACCTACCTTAACTTGCTATGACCACAGTTTTAATAATAGCTAACCACTATGGTTAACATCACGCTATGCTCCACAGGGAATGAGTTTTGCTAGACCAAGTTTCTTCTAACAACCCAGCTGCCAGACAAACCTACACACTCTTATCTCCCACTGCTTACACACATCACATGTTTCTTCTCTTTACATGCTTGTCTGGTTTCATTTTAAAAGAAACAGGATCAGATTTTTCACAACAAATCCTGAGTGCTCACACTTAAAGCTGACTTCCTTCTCCCCAGACAGGGCATTTGAGATGCCCCAGAGACTTCAAAACAAGCTCTTGTAAAAAATGGGAAGAAAATCAGTAGAAGGAAAGTACTCACAGATCATGGTTTTCAAAATTTACATCTGAAAATTAATTATTTGAGATTCCTTTCATCCCTAATTTTTCTTTGCTGCTTAGTTATCTTAACAGACTACAAATCATTTGCTTTGCTGCTGCTATGGCTTTGCTCACCAGACCTGTACACCTGGCACATCTACTATGTATGTTCTTTATCACAGAGTTTAATGTGGAAAGCCATTGCTCTCTCTGAGCAGTCCCCTCCCCTCACACCCCCAACCTCCCCAGTGTCATTTTTCCACTCAGTCTTTCTCTCTAGTAAGAAAGCACAAAGTGTAACTCACAGGCCTTTGCCTGCTCTCAGAAGTTCATAACAAGGAATCTGTAGCACTCCTATTAACTGAGCCATATTTAAACACAGGGATTGGAAGATTTTCTAACAACACCCTCTTTGTGTGTATTGTTCCGCATCTGCAATAGCGGGCAGTAAACCCCACATGGTTCTGGAATTATATAGTTTGAAAGAAAAGGGGAAAACAAGTTTGTCAGCTCAATTCTATGGCACTCTCTGGAAGGAAAATAGGAATATACATGAACAAACCACAAATCTGCAGTCTATGCAAGCACTTTTTACTGTTGTATGAGCCTGAAACTCTGCCAAGTTCCAAAATGTTGTATCCAAAACATAAGTAGTTATCAGAAAAACAGTTTTAGATCTTAATTAATCCACTGAGGCTCCAGCCCATGTCATAGTAATCAGTCAGCCGGCGCTGACAAAGTGAAATAGGACTTGAGAGGCTCTCACAAAACAGTTAAAAATAGCACCGGATCTCTTTGTCATGTTCCCCTGCACATAAGGATCTTGCTCTCAAATTTTTTCTTTTCTTACTTATAGGTTTTACTTCATGGAACTAAATTTGTCCTTCATTCAAAACATAAAAAGAGGCAACCTCTTCTCCTAAAACTATCAAACATTTCACACATTATGTAGCAAATTGCTCATATACCCGAGAAGGCCAGCTGACATATTTCTGCAATGTGGTTCTTCAATTAATATGACAGTATCAGTAGCCAGTGAAAGTAATTACCATCATAAATAACTTGATGGGAAGATTATCTTGAAAGAGATTAATTTCTACTTTAGATGAGATATTTGATATTGCTGGGTTTGAACACTTTATGACTTTCGGTTTCTAATAAGTTAGCTAAGCTAGCAACAACCAAAAAAACAAAAAGCCCCTCCCAAAAAAAAAAAAAAAAAATAGAAAAACCTACCAAAAAAACAAGCAAGAAAAGTGCAGCAATTTGCCTTGAACACAACCACATCACTGCAATTCAGAAAATGTGACAAATGCCTTTATAAAATGTTCTCGTATTCTCATTACTACCTTACCAGTGATTTAATAATTTTAATTTTTTTGGGGGGGAAAAAATGTCAAAATGAAAATTTGACCAAAAAAAAAAAAATCAAACTGCAAAAAAGGGAGGTCAGCAATACAAAGGCCAAGGAAGTAGAAAAGGATTTTGTAGCATATTGTGATTTAGAGAGACTTTGATTGATACCAATCTACCAAAATGTTTAGAAAAGTAATTTTGGCTTGCATCCCTGTATAAGCAGAAGCAGAGTCTTGTTCCTCCAGGGAACCACCCAAGTAAAACCACATATATTGTGAGTAGCAAAGTCTACTATTGTCTTCTAAAACAGCAAAGACCAAAGCACAGTTTTAAATATTCTCAGATGTCAAACATCTATTAGAAAAACGTTAAAAAAAAAAAAAAAAAAAAAAAAAAAGACTTGATCACCAAAGAAACAAAGAAGAGCATTTTTAAGTCACATTTCTCCTGGTGCATCCTGGTGCAGTAACTGAACTACTAATCACTCAATAACTCAGGCCTGGGATGAGCCTACATAACCACCAGAGTTACACTGTACTGAGCAGAGTTAGGTCTGGCTGGTTGAAAACTGATCAGATTCAGGTAACTTCAAACCCACAATTTTCTTCAGTATTTTAAAAGTTCCACAGTTAACTTATGGTGAATTGGAGCATTTAGAAGGGGAAAAAATACATTCTTCAGATCTATTCAGTACACAAAAGTTGATCAGAAAAGAGGTTTGCCTAGAGTGCTTCATTTCAGCTATATCACCCACTAATGTACTGTAACCAAGCCAAAGTAGTAAAAGTTTCTAAAAATTACTCCTGTAATTCTGAATCTATGAGTACTGCAATTCAGACACACAACCCTGTGAACAACGACTTTTAGTCAAACACTTTTTCTGGAAGTGACACCATGAAAGATTAAGTTGAAGCAGATGAATTTTTTTTTTCCTTTTCAATAAAAATAGAATTTAGAGTATTAAATAATTAAATCAACAAGAATACACATTCAGGACTTGTTCAAGAAACAGCCTGAATTCTGTAACTGAGCATATTTTTCATTAACCACTAGAGGTCACACAGTAACCATGGCAGCTATCCAAAAGATGAGAGGACTCAGGAATCTTACGGTCTGGTAAAATCAAAATACAGGGGTACTCACCGATTTGCACCTACAAATGAAATTATTAAATTAATTTGAGCAGTCTATTTCCCCAAAAGATTCAATGAACGTGAATGCTCACAGATGTCATTTGGTATTTTACATCTTCAGAAAATTAAGATCTATGTTTTTTACTTTTGAAAAACACATCCAATAATGGGGGGCGAGGGGGCGAGATTGTCTGAGTTTGCTGCCCTTTTGAAAGTTTTTCTGATTTCTCCAAATATTTCCTCATTTAAAACTTCTGGAACTTCATTTCAAAGAAAATGGCTTCAGCTATGACTATAATTAACACTAAAGAATCACAATAAGCTGGAACATGCTAAGATTTTACTAGTCAGTGTCTTGCTATTTAAATAGACATTTGAAGATTCCAAGAACAACAGAAATAGTAGTAAAAACAAATATGATCCCCCACACTTCAAATTCATTGTCTTTTAATCTAATACCAAAGTTTACACTGGACACAATAACTCAAATTCTCTTCAATCTGAATGGACATATTCCCTCAAAATTTAGGTGCAGTTGTGATGGTCAGAGCCTACCAACCATCTCTTGACCAACTCACTACTTGCTTGTGAGAAATTCACTTATACTGTTAATGAAACTCTAGTTTATTTTAAAGCATTTGCAGAAACACTATTCCCAAAGTGTTAAAATGCTTTATGTTCTACACAGCTAATTAAAAATTCCCTGTAAAGTTCCTTTAAACCCTTTAAAAAGGCATCCTGTGCACAAAAATGCAGAGTGAGAGATGCCTTGTAGTCAGTGATCCTGTGGTCCTTTCACACTGGATTAAACTGGGGATCAGTATACAAAGATATTTTATGAATTGGCTCACTTTTTATTCCATTTACTACAGTGCACACTACATCTTCTCTTTGAAGAAATTTCATTTAATTAGATCCCAGCTACAAAAGATAAAGGAAAGTCTTTTACTATGGCAGAACAGCACTGCCAAGGCATTAAACTGCCCTCTAACCCTAAGAACTGGTCCCACCAGAACAGGTGCTGCTGCTGACTTGCATTACCTGTTCTGGAATAAGTAAAATATTTCACTCCCTAAAGCTCTCAGTCTGGTACATTTCAACATTAAAAAAAAAATAATAATAGTGAAGAGCAGTGGAACAGTTGTAATCTGAATAATAATTTCAAAAGTTTCAGCACCCATCATGTTTTTCAGCACAACAGACAACACTACCAAAAGCTCACAGGGCACATATTGCACTATAGGAGCAATTCCTTGGAACAAAACAGAAATCAAAAATAACATCTTAAAAGCCGAAAAGACGCAGACTTCTCTTGCCATAAAATTAACACCACAAGTTTAGCTAGCTCTTAAGAAATATTACAGAAAAAAAAAACTCAGCTTTACCTGTAAACAGGTTTGTATGTGCACACATCCATATTCACACACATCACAAATCAGCAGAGAATGCTTTCCACTTCATAGTAACACAGCAAGTTTTACGATCCCTATAAAAATTTAGGAGGTAAGGATATTTTGTTGATAAATAGCCAAATACAAACCTGCTTCTTCTGTGCCTGCCTTTTCTGAGCACCCGATGTAGCTGACTTAAAGCTAAGAGACTTGGACTGTCTCCTAACTTTCACTGAATCTCTCCGGCGATCATATGAAAAAGACGACGACTTCTTTGTAATTTTCCTCTTAGGTGTGTCTGCCATTTCATCCAAAGTATGGTTACCTTCAAGTAAACAGTGTCCCAAGAAAATAAAAACTCGGTATCATCAAGCTTCCACCAAGCTTACACGAAATAATCTTCAATCCTATAGGAAATGTAGCAGCCTACAAGGAATGGAGCCTACCCAAGAATAACTTCAGTTCTTCCAACAGGTTGTACAAATGAAAAAAGCCGATGGTCCTGCAATGTTGTATGTCACTGAAGAGCAGGCAGAACTCCTTCTTGCTGTATAAACTCCAACAGGCTTCAGCAGTGATGCTAATCTGAAAACGTAGTGACTATCCTGCTGAGCACGCTAAAGGTGAACGGGAGGTAGTTCCCTGAACACCAACAGGGTGTGGAAGTACACCAACAGGGTGTGGGGATGAAGCAGAAGACTTTGGGTTCAAAGCATCTTCTTAACTCCTTCCTTCCTGGGCTACTGCTAGGAAGGTAACTGAAAAGTCAAACTGGTAAAAGTTCACCAAAGAAGACAGCATTATTTTCTTCTCTTTGGATCCAAGGCACTTTCTGAAAGAACATTTAGCATGAGATAGCTGCCCCATTAAATGCATTAAGGGCCCTGTTTTAATCCAGTTTAAATTTTCCCTTTTCTCTCTTTGTCAGTGAGACTATTCACACTACAAACTTATGAGGTATTTTGACTACTAAGTCAACCAGAAAATAAAGTCCATGACTATGTATGAATCCTTCCTGGGAAATAACTATGAAATTACAGCACTCTTCTTAAGACCTGTTGGTATCAACGGATAAGAGGGTAACACTAATGAATTCTCATCCTAGTGACAGTGTGGGAATCTTATCAGACAGCTGAGATTGCAACTTTTGTATCAGGACTGTCTTTAGGTAGGAACATTTCTCTTGCACAAGGTATTATTCAAGTAACACTACAAGGGTGTAGGCCTTCAAGACTTGCTGCTATTGATTTCCATTAAGCAAAACATATACAAAGTGCAGAGGTCTACAAACCTAACACTGAGATTTAATCCATGTTGAAAGACAAGAAGGAAAAGTACCTTTTGACAAACTCAGGCCATTGTGCAGGGTCTTTTCTAGAAACTTTTCCTTATTTTATTCATGACACTATTTCACATACAAAACAACTGTGAATAATTTATACTTGCAGGATTATTCATTACTATAATTAAGCTTTAATATGGGTCAGTCCTCTAGTGTATGAGTCTCACCACCTCTGTTAGGAAATATCTGTGAAGTTGGAACAGCATTTCTTTAAAGATCTGTTGGTATCAAGGAGTAAGAGTGTAGTGTTAATGAATTCCCATAACCAATCTTTCCTGCAACTTCTTCCTTTGTTGTAGGATGAATAATATACCTCTAGGACAAAGTGATATTACTAAAGTTAACAAAAATCCATCAGAATGTCATGCATGTATTAGCCATAATGGCCTAAATTCCAGACTCTCTATACATTTTTGTGGAGATTTACACCGTGAAGAATTAGAAAGCACTGCTTCATATTATCTACAACTACATCTAACTAGGGAATTATTACAGGACATACCAAAAATCCTGTAATTATTACAGGACATACCAAAAATCCATTATTAAATATTTTTAGTAAAAAGTATCTCTTAATTGTGATGTGTTTATAATCATCCATAGCCACATATTGATCTTCAGTGTTACTAATATTAGACACACTGAGACCATCATCATTTCAACACTCTCTGCGGTTTTCACCAAAGTTTAGATTAAAGAGATTCTTTCTCACAAACTGAGATCCTACTTAAACTACCAGTTCACATGATTTACTAGCATTACTTTTTTGAAGAGTAAAAAGCAGATAATTCGGCATTATGTGTGCTCGCAAACCATGACGTCTCAAGAAAAAAATATATCCTCCAAAACTTCTTTAAGCATCTACAGCATTTGATAAAAATCACAGGTATTGTGATCTGTCAGAAAAATTAAGGTCAAGAAAAGTTTACCAACCTTCTGAAGATAGTTACAACAGTCTCATCATTCTTATTTGCATAAAAATTAATATTAGCAATCAAGACTGACAAAGGCACAAATAAACTTTAAAAATGCATCTGATTTTGTATCAAATACAAAGTACAATATTGATCATTTCACTTCACTTGAAAAAAACATTAGACCTAAAACAGGTGCAATAAATGTAACAAGTGAAAGGCCTCCCGAATGAGAGGAAGTAAACTACAAAGGAAACTGAAAAGGAGAGAGGTCCTTAAAATCATTAAAGGTCTGGTTTATATTTGTTCACAGTTCCCCTAAATAAAAGAACCTGCAGCACTCAACAAATACATTTTGAAAACAGAAGGTAGTATTCTAAATAGAAAACATATCTCCTTTCATTTACTTTGATAATGAACACTTCAGTTTGACTTGATGCCCCAGATCTTGCACTAAAAAAGACAAGGAGCAATTCCTCAATGACACCTTTGATTCTACAGTCATTTACAGTTTGCTTCTTACAACCTCTTTTCAAGGCTGAGATTTTAGTCCATTTAGACACTGCTGCTAGAGAAGCCTTTAATTTATACCTGCAGTCAGTGCTGGCATTTGCTCTGTGCTTTTTGCTATTTCTACAAAATCTTTTTTGGTTGCTTCATTTGTGGCTGGAGGAAGTAGAAGTCGCACCACCAGCACACATAGCAGAAGATTCTACCACCCGTTCCCTTCTTCAGCCTTTACTTCACCACAGGGACCACTCTGGCAGCTCCACAGCCACAGGCAGCCTTGCTGCACTGAAAAGGAAGGTCTCAGCCCACCCATGCTCCCATTGCTCCTGTTCTTCCTTCACACCTCAACCACTCCCAGCAGCAAAGTCCTCTCCCTTTCCTTCTCAGCTGGCCAGATCCTTTGTTGAACCTAGCATATTAATGAAATAGCACAAAAATACTCATTATTTTTGCAAGGAAGAGTCTTCTGCCATTTTAGTAAATAAATCTGCTATGAAGTGGGTCCAAAGAGTGCCAGAGCACACACAGGCTAAGTGGCAGGACAGGGATGAAAATGTGTTGGAGAGGCAGACACAAGGGCAAACTGCTGGAAGCCTTCTTAGACCTGATTATGTCTCACAGAGCTGTACCTTGCACTGTAAGCCACTGTTCCCAGAGGTCTATTGCAAAATCAAAAACATTCTCCCAAACGTAACAGCTAGCTCAGAACTCATTACTTTGTGTATTCAGTTAAAGTAGTCTCTCTCCAAAAACACATCACCTTTGCCAAAATGGTATTACATCTACCACGTGATTGTCTACTCCACGGATGCATCTGAAACCCTTCATGACCAGCATTCACCATCAACATTTGGTTTCATACACAGTAATGTGATTTGTCGCTCCAATATTCAAATCCTCCTTCCCTTCTTTCAAAACAATTGCAAAGATGTTGAACAATACATGCTCTATTTTCCATCTTCCAACCAGTTACATACCCATAAGAGCCTTCCTCTTATTCCACGCCAAGTCTGTGTTGTTTTTGACTGTACTAACCCAGTCACTGTTGTTCAGGTCTGCCTTTCTGATAATACAGGCACAAAGTATGACTTTCTTGACAACAGTGTCATGACCTTCCCCAGTATATCATATTCATGCATGGGTCTGCTATACCTTAGAGAACAATTTTTACTGAAATACTCGATTTTCAGAAGTCAGATTTACCTACAGCAATTCAGATCTCCATGGAAACTAATTCATGAATTTATAAATGTCACTCTTCTCCTACCTGGGAATTCCTAGTGCATCATTCAACTGCTTTAGTAATACAGGAAAGGAATTGGGATATTGCAGTTTACCCCCAAAATAAACAGCAAACCATGAATGAAAATGCTGTCTTCACACAGCTAGAAAAAACTAAGTAATGATGAGATTAATAATTTGAAGAACAGTGCTGAAACAAGTGAAAAACCAAGAACCACAGGTAGGAGACAATATTTAGTTACATTTATTATATCTTAGTGATTGGAAAATGCATATTCCAATATTTATATATTATGTCCTGTATTTCCTCACTTCCATGGGTTTTAGTCTCATCCATAAATATTGTAAAGTTAAAATTTAGTTTATTATTAGAAATGTTACAAGTATTTTAATTCCATTCTTTGAAGGAAGACAATATTTGTAACTTCCAAACATGTCTTCACTAAATGGCAGCTGGAAATAAAGGCTGTGTAAATTAGCTCAGTTGGTTAGAGCCTGGTGCTGATAATGCCAAGTTTGATCCCTGTATGGGCCATTCACTTAGGAGCTGGACTCTATGATCCTTGTGGGTCCCTTTCAACTCAGAATATTCTGTGATTCTGTAAAAACTTTGATTTTCTACTTTAAATCCATCAGTAATAGACCTAAAAATCATCCGAGTAATAATGAGTCCATAGTGTTAAAACAAGAAAACTTGGTTGAACTGGACACATTCTGTTTTTACTGGACACATTCTGTTTTTACCAATTTTTCAGAACTTGAGTCAATATAAAATTGTCACTCTAAAAGCATAATTAAAATAAAACCCACTGACAAACAGTAGATGACATCAAGAGCCCATTGTTCAAAAACTGTAGGTTTTTAATTTTTTAACAGAAAATAATCATTGAATTGTTACTCAAAGGGTTTCCTTGCCAGTATCAATACTTTCCCAAGCTTGGTGGCTCAAGCAGTTATTTTAAGCTGTTACAAGAAAAGAATGCCTTCTGCTCAAAATGTGTTTTGCCAAGTCATTTACAAGTAACAACAAATTGTTTCAAGGTCATCCTGTTTTCCTGGGATACAGGGAATGCAGTGACAGAACAAGCACACTGAGGCAGACATAATCACAGCAATACTTAAAAATTATTCTGATAGAAAGGTTTTGAGGAAAAAAGAAGAGCATACCAATCACGGTATTGTATATACTAAAAATCATATTTCTGAGTAATTTTTTTTGGCATTTTTAGGTTTTGCTGTCAGATTTGCTGCATAGGCCCTAGCTGTTTTTTACATTCACTCCAGGGTTTCAATCTGTTAATGGCAGAAACAAGAAGTACAAAAAGTTGTTGTTCTTCTCTAGTCACGGTTTTAGGGTTAAATTCTTAACTTGCAGAGTCAGAGAGCAATCAGAGAGAATTCAGTTGCAAGTTTACTTAAATGAGGCAGAGACACACAAATTTAGAACAAACAACACTACTTTGAGTATTCTGATTATATGCTGATGGAAATCTAAAGATAACTCAAGTTTATCTGTGCAACTTTCATCGACTTTAAAAGCTCTTTAACATTTTTGAGAGAATGAACAGACACGGGGTTACCAGAATCTCGTTCTTTCTAACAGCATCCTGCTATCACTGGTCTACTCTGAATTCACTACAGAAATGGGGTCTTACACAATTGCCCCTAAAAAGAAGAGGACAGGGCAAAAATCAATTAGCAGTGAGATACTGTAATCACAGCTCTCCAGTCCTGAGCTAGCCTTTAACCTTAACATCATAGTGCATTTGCTCAAAATAGCCTTATTTCTGTGTTGGCTTCAAGTTAAACATTTGTTACAAACAAAGCACAGTCATCCTTTCCAAACCCACATTTTGTGTATCACACGCTTCTCTAACTCAACAGAGCTTTCCAAGAGGAAGTAAACAAAACAACAGTATTATTTAGAATTGACCATCTGTTTTAACACAAAACCCAAAAGTTCATTTCCTTTCCACTACACTGGGAAAAGGTCCTAATATGCCTTCAAATACGCTCAAAGACTTTTTCCATCACACTAGAAGCAAGCAGGGAATAAACACATAATAATATTAATAGAGTCTCTGTAGGTCTCCAAAAGTAGATGCAAATGAAACACGATTTCACTGAATTTCAGCAGCACTTTGCTTAGTTAACATAGTTAACTCTAAATCACGAATGTTTACAAATTCCATTTCAGCACAAATCTATGAAATTAATCTCCATCCCAATCTCACCATTAGTATTCCACTCAAACCATCAACTTCTTGTGTGTCGTTCCAGGAGGTTCAAAGTATGTCTAAACAGCAGTAAGCACCAACACCACCCTGAACTGACAGTGACCTGGGCCAGATACGAACACCACACACACTGTGCTGAACACAAAACTTCATTCCAGGCAAGACCAAACCATATTCCTCTGGTTTTTATCTCTGCACTGAGCGGGCCTAAGTATGAATTATGCAGGGTGAAGGGCTGGCTGAATATTTGAAAATGTTAAGTCAAGCAAAGAAAGCCCATGCCTGCCTTAGTTTAGAGAAATAAAACCAGGCTGTAAATCTAAGCATACACCAAATTACAGTGATTATTTTTTAAGAACTAGTGCTGAATTTATTAGGATAGTGTAAAGTAAATTATAAGATGCTAATGCTTTCATATTTAGAGGTTGCTAATCCCAAACTAGTAAAAAAATAATACATTTGAGCAAATTAATTTATGTGTAATTGACATTATCTTCCTACCTACACTGTTTCAAAGTAGCTCTATTTGCCCAGCTGCTCACCACAACCAGTGGCTCTTAATGGCAGATTCTTCTTGTTCTCTTGGGAAGAAAAACCTCTGATTTTTTCAGGAGTGTAGCTACACCAAACACAGACATTTTGATCTCTGAAGTTTCCAGTAAGCAACAGTCCGAGCATTATTATGCAGGAAAAAATTACGTATAATTGCACATAAAATAATTTTTTTTAAGTTGTCCAAAATACAGATTACTGTTTCAGTGAGAATTCAACTGGGAGCAAGTTATATTCATAAACATACTTTTTTTTTTTAATGGAAGATTACACTACAATTTCCTGAATATTTTTTCCATGGATAAACAAGGGCCTATGAGATCCCAGAAAATTGTTCCATATTACACCCAAAGTGTGAAGATCACTGAAATGTCTATGTGCCCCAGTCTGCCAGAAGAAAACATGGTTAAGGATGGTTGGATTTTGGTTTTTTTCTGCAGTTGGGGTTTTTCTGCTGCTGAGAATGACCGCCTACTAAAAACTGAACTGAGGTCATCAAGTATGTTATCATCAAGTTGGAAACTAGTCAAGTTGACATATGTTTTTTGAGGGCCTTCAAAGAGAGGGCTACTTGTGCAAGTAGCAGGAATCCAAACAAAACAGGTTGCTAACTTATCTTTAAAATACTGGTCTAATCACTAAACGCACAAGAAACCAGTATTTTTAAAATAATGAGAGCGGGTTATGCAGTGGACTAAACACGAGTTAAAGGGAGTTTTTTCTCTTTTATTTCTCGAAAATAGATATTTCCTATTCATCTGCCCAAGCTTTTCCAGGCCTTTTCACAGTACCAAACATGCTCATATGAGGACTGGAATAGATGCTACTAGTGGAAAACAGAATCTTGTCTCTTGTAGTCAAATATGTTTAAAAAACAACAAGAACCCATCAATCCATTTGTCTTCATGTATACACAGAGATATAGAAATATAAAAAACACTGATATATTTCAATTGAAAACCGTATCTATTTCCAAAGTAAAACCTGGAAAAAAATTGCATTTCAATAAATTACAAAAAGTTTTCTAAGAAAAAAAATTATTCAAATGAGCATTTATTAATTTTTTTGTTAATTCTGTTATTACCATTAACTGCATTAACCAAGAAACTTCATGTGTAGCTGTATTGTGTAATATGAATGCCCAAGTCACACGCCAGCTAAGTTAAAATGCATTATGCACTTTCTCAATGAACTATGCTAAAGGGCTTAAGAAAAGCTGTTTCAGAAAGGAACAAAGGAACAAACAGCTTAGTAAAATCAATTTTTCCATGTAGTTTGTTTCATGTTTTTCTCCTTTCTTTTAAGGAGGAACAACACTGAACATCACAAATTATTTCAGAACGCAACTGGCTAACCCTTACTCATCCATTCTGTTTTAGTAAGTGACATGAGAATACCAAAATATAAGGACAGAAGAAGCTAAATAAAGTCACCCTACCATGCTGCATTTTAATGTGAAGGACACCATCAAAGATACTTCTCTCATTCCATTCAGAACAGCTGCTCTCTCTACGAATCCTTGTATTTGTTGTAGGAAAGAACATTTTCTCCATGGAGACAGTGGAATAGGAGTATATATATTCTTCACATCACCTAAGAGTTTTATTTACTACTAATGCAGTTAACTATACAGAGCAACAAATCCAAGAGGGCAGGCTGGTCCTTAGCTGCTTTGCATTCTCTATTGTGCTGATATGACACTGCAAAGCCAATTACAGCATAAAAGCAGCATTAAAAAGACAAAAATTACATTTATCCCTGGAACTGATCCTTAAGTCTAAAGAACCATGATAAGAGCAAACTGATTTTAAAAAGTATGGATGTCAGGTAGTAAATAGCACAACAAACTCCTCTTCAAGAATGTAAGGAAGTTTCTTGTCAAAATGAACACAAAAACATTGTGTTCAGTTTTGCCATATTCCTAGATACTTTTGTCCCAATTAAAAAAAAAAAAGAGAAAGATATAGGCTAATATTTAATTTTGTACACAACTAATACTACAGACCTCAGTAATCACTCTGTTAAATGTTTAGACACCATCTGTTTAAATGCTTTTTTACAAGGTATCCTTAAGTGTACATATATGAAATATCCCCAACTGGAAATATATTCCAAACTTTGCATTCATGAGACCTATGTCAGGTTCTGCCAACACAAAACTAGTTGATACACATGCTATGGAGACAAAGCTAACAATCCAAAACTAAAGGGAACCAGGAAAGTCAGCTGTAAAACACACTAAGGGGAAACTGAAAAACAATGACTAATGACCAAAATACTTGAAAAGAACCAAAGGTGAAGGTCAAGTGAGAATGACTAATTCAAGGATATAAACCAGTCTAGCACAATGTATGTTTATATTGTACCTTCCTAATCAATACTACAAGGTCCTTTAAAAACAGAAAATTGAACTCATAAGTGTCATCGGTAGAGATGAGCTTGGCAAATGCAGAGATAAATACTATTAATTGCTAGGTATCTTGTCCATCTATACACAAAAACAATACTGTAATAGTGACTGCCTGCTTCAGTTGCAGTCAGAGTTTTTCAACTATTAGTCATGCACATAAAAACACCCACAGAGTTTCACTGTGAGGAATTACCCCACTTGAAGGCAGCAAGGCAAGGTAACAACCAAAGAATAAGGTCTTGAAGTCACCAGAATTCAAATTTCTTCTGAAGAGAGGAGGACGTGAGGAGCTAAGAAGTGCAGGATTCAAATAACTGTGCGTATACATACATATATATATATATACACATATAATTTTAGTAACAACTTGCACCAGGCTCCTTGAGGCCTGTAAGCAAAAGCTAAACTAATCACGCAGCTGAGCACTTCAGTATGAGATAGCCAACTAGAGGTTTTAATTAGCTTTTCATGAAATCTTAGCTGGGCACTATTTTTATGGAAGAAATTCCTGAAAACTCAGCACTGTTACTCTATACAGCTTGAGTAATCCCAACATTTCAGACAGCGAGGAGTCTCCATATGCCAAGACTCCTCACATAATTTTTCTTTATAAAGTCCTGGCTGAAATAACCATGTAAATAAAATTTTGTCACAAGAAATAACTACAGGCAAAGTATCTATTTCTAAGAGTCATCATTTGGCCACTTTTCAAGGAGCCTTCAGAGTGCCTGTTGCTTCCAACAGTGACAATTAAGGATACTGTCTGTGAAGGAGCGTGATCCTGAAACACATTTCCAGACTGCAGTCTGTATCAGGCTCAGATGTTCTCAAGAGCTTCAGCAAACACGTCTTTCCAGAGAAAAGTGGTGTATTTATATATGACTTTACAGTTTGCCACAGTGTTTCTTACCTACCCTTTTTGAACGTGTAACACAAAGATGCAAGTACCTATAACCTCAAACAAATAGCCAATAAACAAAAGCCTGTTAGCTGACTGTGACCTAAATCTCTACTTAAAAAAAAGAATAAACGCAGTCAAGACCAGGCAGTGTGTAATTATTGTCTCAAGTTCTGTGTAACTAGCAGTTCTGCCACAAACGATTTTCAAAAAACAATCCAACACTCCACAGTTTAGAACCAGTATTTTTTTTGCACACATTCAACTGGTAACACGAAGCTAAAAGGTCGATTTAGAAATTCCTTTTTTTTTTTTTTTTTGCATTATTGTTCCACTGTATGAGGTTAAACAACAAAAAAGGATGGGAAACCCATTATCTCAATTAAAAAAAATATGACAGTAACCAGTTTCTCACATCTGTCAAGCAAACTACATAAAAAATGCTCTAAAACCTCTGTATTGACTCCCACTTTGGGACACATGCAGGAAACAGAGAACACTGAAATCCCAGTGCACAGTTTGCACTGAGCTGCCTTTGTAGCCATTGTACTTACACGGTCTTTGTCATCGGCTACATCACAAAGAATGTCATCGAGATCTAAGATCCCACCATCCCCGTGCTCCAGTCGATGTACTTGTATCCAGTAGTTTGGATCCTGTACAAAAGGAGAAGAAAATAATATCAGACATCACATGCCAACAGAAAAATGTTACTCAACCACACAGTTAGTATCGCATCCTACAAATGCTTGACATCAAACACCTATTTAGGTCATATTTCTGTAAATAAATGTAAACTGACATGTAAAATCAAAATCCTTTTTTTACATTGTCTCAGACCAGATATGGAGTCTTCCCACTTTTATCAGTTCTGTATGAGTCACAATCCTATCACTGACACATAGGGGAACAGCATTCCCAATGTTACTGAACATATGTACTATATAAAAGGAAAATACATTGTCCTCAAAATAAACTATCTCAGTGGTCAACAGGCACACAACATTACAGGACAGCTGTGAAGGGTGTGGGTTATTTACAGAACAGCTTTAAAGGGTGCAAACCAACATTCAAAAGCCATCAAAGGGCTTTCAACCTGTCCTTTGGTAGAGTCAGTAGATGGAATATCTAAATCTTATACTAAGAACACTTTCTACATTTTAAATAAAAAAGGTACATACACACACACACACATAGATGCATATATATAGATGCATATTAGTGTGTGTGTGGGTTTGTGCTTATATATGTGCCTACCAGTAACTGGGAAGACTGGCTTTATAGTCTTTATTGTTACTTTTGATACCAAAGGAAACCATAAGGAATAAGGTTGTGTCCACAAAGTGTCTCCTGC
This sequence comes from Manacus vitellinus, assembly GCF_001715985.3. NCBI lineage: Eukaryota > Metazoa > Chordata > Aves > Passeriformes > Pipridae > Manacus > Manacus vitellinus. Next base: position 42,464,457 of record NW_021940535.1, read on the forward strand.
ATATCGCTACATGACCTGAGGGCTGTTCAGTACTCAACATGCTACTCTTAAAGGATTTGTTTTCTAACGGGGGAGAGTTACACTGTAAACACACAACCTGAACATGATACATAATTTTTCTTGCTTCTCAAACACACCCCCAAACACCCTGGGCTGTTATTCAGTGTCCTGCAGTAATGGAACTTCCTTGCTTTTCACTGAGAAGGCGTGACTGCACAAGGTGACTAACGTGAGGACCTTCGAACTTGCAACATCTCACAAGTTCTTGACTTCCTAAAAATAGCTGTTTTTTTCAAATAACAGTGTTTAGAAATGGAAAAAAAAAAAAAAGAAAAAAAAAACCACACAAAAAATAAAACCTCCACTCTAAAAGACCTTGAAAATATTTTGATTTCTTAAAGATGGAACAGGAGAAGAAATGGGACCACCAGAATTCCTCTAAATCTGTATATGTACATAAACATACTGAAGAAAAGAATATCAAATTCATTTTGGCTTTAATATCCTCAAACTCTATTTATTTGCACGTGGTATATATGCATAGGTCAAATATTTTGGAGAACTTTGATAACTATGAAATTTACTTCACTGTATAAGTACATCCACCTTAAATACTGCTGTAAGTTATCATCAGATGATGATCAGATTTCAGAATTACATTATAGAGTCATTAGACTAGTCATTTCAGAAATTAAATTACAGACTTTTTTCTCTAATTTCTCTAAGTATTAAATATCATTACCTCCCATTTCTTCTAAGTAAGCATTTATTATACAATTAACTGGATTTCTAGTATATGGCTTTTCCCTAAGCAGCACTTTCTGTTATAGCCCATTACAAGAGATAATCCAGCATCCATTTTTTAAAAGCAAAAATTCTAGAATAATTAAAAATAGTATTACATAATTTACATTTTCATGCATACAGAGGTGCATATATAGCTACATGACAGAGAAACCTGCTCTGTAAAAAAGGTACGTGACGCAAATACCAGGATAAACTTTTTTGTAAGTTTGAATACTCCACTAACACAGAAAGGGCTGGAAAAAGCCACCTGTGTACAACAGAAATCCTTCCACATTCCTTAAGAAACATGTTCTAAAGGGAAGTCAGCTGAAGAGGTGCCTTTGTAAAGTCTGCTCTCAAATTAAAAGGAAAGAGGATCCTTCCTCACCCTCTAGCCCATTACAAAAATCTCCTCTGCCTCTCGTATCTACACCAAAGACTGAAGCACATTTAGGAAGACTCAGACTTTGAAGACACAACTAAACAGACAAGCTATGAAGCATCTTGCACTCCTAAAGGTCTTGATTCAGTTTCCTCTGCTAATTTCTCCATCTCAAAGTCAAGCCAGAATTGAACCATAAGCCAGCCTTCACTGCAAAATCAGAGATGGAAAACCTAGTTTGGGCTTTAAGAGAGCCTGATCCCTCATACATCACCCACTTGACCATTTATGCTTGCAACACTTAATCTGCTTACTGAAGAATGGAAACATGAAAAACAGATAACTGCAATACTGGCTCAGTGACATAACTACATCCAACAAAACAAACAGCACCCAAACTGAAACTACAGCTTCAATATTCCTGTATCCTTGTTTTTTCCTTCCTACCACAACTATTTCCTACCTCCAAGGCAAATGTAAAAAAACATTCATGATTACAGAATCAATAGTAGGAACACCCACTTCTAAATCACTATTGTGCTATTCCAGCACGCACAATCTACTTAAAAATAGCTTTGATATATAAGCTGCATCACTTCTGCTAATTACTTCCTTTAAAAGTTTCTCAATATTGCATAAGAAGTTTTAGATAGACTTCATTTTTCCTGCATCACCTATTAGTAGTACCATAGCCTGAACTGCTCTGGTCGCTTTTCCTGTCAGACAAGGTCCTGATACAAAACAATACATGAGCAAGACCAGACAAGAAATACATAAAACTAGTTTGGCAAGAATTTACTCTGGCGAGATTTGGTAAGTAAATATGAAATAACAATGCAACTTTTCATTAAAGCCTTCTCCAAACGTCAGAGCAGCCCTTCTCTCAAGGCCCTTTTACTCTATTAAAGGTTTTGCATAAACCAAGGATTTGGTGGGGGAGGCTTGGGAGGGAAGAGAGGTCCAGGAGAGAAGGGAGTACTTAAATAGAGATTAGTTACACCATAGAGGGGTGCAGGGAAAGAAAACAACAACATTGAAGCTAGTGATTCTACTGAGTTATGAAAATCCACAGCTATTTATGGTTCCAAATTTTAGCAATTATTTCTATATATTAACCAACCAAACAACATGGAAGAAAACAAACTGCATAAATGTTCATATTTAAATTTCTATTCTGTGATCTAAAATGAACATGATGTTGTGTAAGACTCAACTCATATGCACTGTTTGCTAAATACAAAAGAAACTGAACCAGACTTGACACTGATTTGAATTCAAGTACTACTACATCGATGTTACAAACATATCTGTATTCACAGCTTGGCCAAGTTGTATTTCTTGATCTCAGCCAGTAAACAAATATTCACAATTCCCTGTGCAATGGCAGTAATACAGTCTTTAAACATTTTCTGAAGCAGTCAGATACACTGTTTTGGCTTAGAGCAGTTCTTAGTCATGAAGTGGAAATTGGCTATTTCCAGAGTTTATTGGAGTTGACAAAACTTCATCTGCAGGATAAAGTGGTCCAATCACTCCTTCAGGACACCTGAACACCTTCAGGGTCATCCTCTCTGGGTGGCAGTGCAAGGCAATCAAGTGAGATCTCACTCACAAATGAGGGACTGACACCAACACTTGCCCACACAGAGATTACCATGCTCAGGGCATGTGCAACAGGGTGTTTTCACGAGCGAGAAAGAAAATGTCTTCTGATTACTACACAAGAAAAATGCAAAGTATATTAAGTCTATAAAAGTTGTTTTCTGTAAAGATGAAAAAAATACAAAACAAAATGTAAAAAATATCACTCAAACTTTCCGAGAAACCTGCTTCAGAGCTGTTCTGGTTTAATAAAACATCCCAGAGTCAGACACGTTGCTGCTCTTTCAATATTTGAATTTGTACATTAGAATCAGATTTTCACATTTTGTCAATAAAACAAAGCCACATTTATATTCTCTCACTGTTGTGACTGTATAAAAGGGTACCGCACTCTCCGAATCTGCAATGCATTTAGACATAAAAACAGGCGTTGATAGAAAACTTATTAGCTACACTGCTCCACCAATGTTTGAGTTAGCAGTGTGCAATTATTTTGAAAAAGCTGTACAGATGCCTTTGTCACTAGTTCATGCAGAAGAACCAGCAAGTTCACTTCATTGAATACAAGGATAGAAGTAACGCTAAACCTGATTTATAATATCTTCATTTAAATATTGCATCACTTAGCTCAAGTCTAAGCAAGTCAGATCTCCTGTTTCCTGTCTACACCCATTTAACTATTCTACTTGACTATGATTACAAAGGTACTCATAATTTAAATCATGAGCACCACATTTTCTGCTCCAAAGTCCTCAGTAATGGGAGATAAATATTTGCTAAGTTAACACCAGCACTGAGAGTGGAAGCAAGAGCACATTACACAGGCAGCAAGAATGCAGCCATTCATATTCTGTTTATTTCATAAAATAGGACTTCTCAAAAGCACAAAGGAAAAACTGAGAAAACCATTAGTTTAAGTAGTATCATTCACTGTTCTGTAGCTAACAATTTTATGTTCCCACATAATGGAAACAAGGACCATATGTGGAAAACAATATCTAGAAATCAGAATGGAAACTGCAATGTGTTCTTATTAATTGCATAGGAAGATTTATTCCTTTACATCTAAATAGGTGTCTTGGCTTTTGCAAACTTACCCTTTCCAAAAATGCATCGAAATATTTAACATAAAAAGCTTCAATAAATAAGATTATTCTTTTAAATACTTTGTCCCTATCATACAAGAGGACAGCACCAAAACTTCTTAGAAGTAGCCATCTGTTTAACAGAAAGCAGAAAATCAGGCTCCTAAAAGCCTGCTGTACAATGCTTGGTGTTTACCAATTGTGCCCACTACTGTGATATAATCTCATCTGCCACCAGGAGGATGTCCTGAAGCATCAGAAAAAACAATTGGAGGTGGGATGGTAGAGAGGGGGGTGTGCCTGTTTAATTGCTTGGGTTTGGTTTGAAGCCCACGAAGAGAGCACTACTGGGGGAGGACATCAAGCGCTCTTCAAGAGGTCTTTGACCATTACAACTTGGGTTTCCCAACTACAGCCTTCAGCTGCACACAGATTGATGTAGTTGCCACTACAGTTTGTTACAGATCTGGAAAACAAGTAAACCAGGTATTTTTCCACACACACTCCTGTATTTTCTAATCTGTTCTGACCCAAATAGGAAGTATATTTCTTACCACACAGCAGTCTCTGCGGAAATGTATTGGCTTTGCCAAGCTGGGCTCATAGAGGCTCTCTGTGCCTATCAAAGACCATGTTTCTAGAACTGTAATTATCTACATTAGATATAATTTATAGCTTTTTGCTCTAAAATCTTTTTCAGTACATAAATCCTTAAATTACTTGAAAAAACACTATCAACTGGACAGTCATGCACTCGTATTTCAGTGTAACTTGTAAAGGAAAACAGACTCATCACCAGGACTAAGGAAAGAGCAGAAGCATATCCAAGTCTGTCGATATAATTTCTTATTTTTAAATGAGGAGATAAAGGGAAAGTAAGTATATATTATTAGTTTCTACTTAAAACCATCTGGAATTCAAGATTACAAGGCCATATGTGTGGCTATCTTCACTGGATTAAGTTTTTTGAGAACAGATAAAGTCTTTGTGGCAAAAGAGTACACAGAGATCAAAACCAACTAAATCATCAGGCTGGGGTGTGTACCCAGACTTGTCTGTTCAGCAGCATATGGCATCTGGGCGTGTTAAGAGTCTGAAAGGAAAATGATGGTTAATAAAAAACTAATATATCTGAAAATTTGCCAGTGAATTCATTCATTTCCCTGTCTAGCTCTGTGCTGCAGGAGGGAACCATCAAAACAAGCAGTCAGGTGCCAAAGGAAAGCCACAAACGTTCACAGCATCAGCTGGATTCCAGTTACGTTCCACGGCCTGACAAGCCAGCAAGAACAAGTCCCTGGGTTTGAATTGCTTCTCCTTCCCACTGTGTATCTCCTCCAATTCCAGGCACAAAGACCTGTTGCATAACACACAGGAACAGCAGTGGGAGAATGAGCTTCAAATACAGCTGTGCTCTCTACAGGATGTTGATGCTGCAGCACAGACAGTTGGCACTAACGGTACAACTTAAGTGCATTCACTGTCCTGGCAAGGGCACAAGCTGGAAAAATACTTAACATTAATGAAAGCAGCCCAGCCTCAGAAAGCAACTGATACCTATAGCAATTCTAAAGTTACCAGGTGATGAGTTGAAGGGGCAGTTATCTTTTCCATTTCTGACCTCACTCCACCTGCAATCACTCCCCTCACACCAATTTTAGACCACATTCACTCCACCTTGCCCTGTATCCCATGAAGTCAAGAAAAATAGGTCTACAGACAACAATAGAAAATAGCTGAATGCTGTACAGCGGAAAATAAGCCTTATCCCTTTCATCTTTTTGATCCTTAACCTGTAAAACTGCTCTTCATTCTGAGAATGTACCACCCTAAAGCTAATTTCTTGCAATTCTGTATTACTGAGAAAGAGAAATACACACCCAGGAAGGTTAGAAATCATGCTGTTATGAAAGGGTTTGGTCAAGGATTCTCTTTTTTCAAATATACAGGAGTATACACAATGTCTTCAACCAAGAGGTATATACTGATCTGACACGAACCAGTTATGAAAAAGAGAAAAACATACATGTCTGATCACTGAAGCATCTTGTTCCACTTTTACACTGAGCAGTGCTTTCCCAGCCTCACTAAAAGGGCTTTAGCTTATGAGAAAGCCATCCAAGAAAAAATCTGAACATATGGTAAATACCACTCTTCCTGAGATACTGACATGTTGGAAAGGATGTTTCTGAAGTAAAAAAAGTAATGTTAGGTTTTGCATGCATCTGGCATGTCCAGTTTCAACAATAACAGTGACTTACTTAAAAATTGATCACATTACACTATCACTGTCAGTCCTCAGCATAGAAGTCTGATAGCCAAAAAAAATGAGCCAAGTAGTTGTCCACTTCAGCAATTAAATGTCTCCTAAAATCCACTAAAAATTGAAATAATACGGTCAGTAAACCACTGGAACACTACTACATATTGAGTTGTGCTGCATTACTACTGGAGTACAAAACAAAGCATCCAGGAACTACCAGATCTTGCTTTCATTGGCAAAAGGTTGCTATTAAAAAAGTTAAATTTACCTTGGCCATTAGCTACTACTAGTTTGCATAAACTTTCATATATATATAAATGAATCTCTTGTTCTTCTGAAAAGGAATGGTGATTTCCGAAATCTGTAAGCAAAGTAGTCTGTGATCTAGTCTAGAGCTAAACCTCCTTTTTTCCTACCCTAGGATAGAATATGTAAGTTTGTCCTATTAATGCATCACAAAAGTCTGGAATTTTTTATTTATTCTTTTAACTCATCCACTTTACCGAGAAGCAATCTATACCAATCCATGAGAAATCACATCACTAATTAATTTAAATCAACTTGACTATTTACTGCATATTTTCATTACCTATTAAATAGCACAGACTCTCTATATGCCCCAATAACTTAATGTCAAGGAATAATTCAGATTGGAATGGACCTCAGGACATTCCAGATTTGGACGTGGACCATGCTGAGCAGAAGGAAGGGATCACCTCCCTCATCTCCTGGGCATGCCCTGCTGGCCCAGGGCAGGACAGTGCCTGCTGCCAGGGTGCAGGACTGGCTCCTGCCCACTCACTGGCACCAGCCCCAGCCTGTGGCACTGCATGGGGCTCCTCCTTCCCTAGTGCAGGACTAGGCATAGAATCGTAGAATTGCTTAGGCTGGAAAAGACTTCTAAGATCATCAAGTCCAACCGTTAAATTAACCCAGCATTGCCAAGTTCTCCACAAAACCATGTCCCTAAGTAAAATACCTACACGTCTTTTAAATACCTCCAGGGTCGGTGACTCAAACACTCCTCCAGGCAACCTGTTCCCATGCTTGATAACCCTTTCAGTGAAGAAACTTTTCCTAAGATTCAATCTAAAACAACTTGAGGCCATTTCTTCTCATCCCATCCCTTGTTACCTGGCAGAAGAGATTGACCCCCACCTGGCTACTACCCCCACCTGGAGCGACACGGTCTCCTCTGAGAGTCCTTTTTTCCAGGCTAAACAACCTCAGCTAACTCAGCCATTCCTCATAAGACTTATGCTGCAGACCCTTCCCCAGCTCCATTGCCCTTATCTGGACACTCTCCAGCACCTCAACACCTTTCTTGAAGTGAGGGGCCCAAAACTGATCCTCGGATTCAAGGCGCAGCCTCACTAGTGCCGAGTACGGGGAGACAATCGCTGCTCCTGTCCTGCTGGCCACACTATTACTGGTACAAACCAGGATGCCATTGGCCTTCTTGGCCACCCAGGCACACCGCTGGCTCATGTTCAGCCAATTCTTGATCAACACCCCCAGCTCCTGGGGTTATGGCTGCATTTCACATGTCTCCTGGCAGCCTATTCCAAAAATATTGCACTGAAAACATTGCCCGTTGTCAAAACTGACCTTATGACATTTCTTCACAGCACGCAGCTCTGTAACCACTAGGAGGTGCCACCACCAAAGGGCAGGTCCAGCTCCTGAGCACCCAGCCAACACCTGAACTCTGCTATTAGCATCGAGTCAGACACCCACAAAAAAAGGAAAAGTTATTTTGTGCTGCCACTGGAATGGCATGTGGCAACCAGATTTGAGAATTAATAAATGAAGAATAAAGCCTTGCATCTGGCTATGAAAAATTAACACACTTTCACCCTGACTACTGATTGTTTATGCTGTGAACAATTATGTTCTGTTTGCTAAAGGGAAAAAATTAAATATTTGAGAAAAACATACTGAGTGGAATGACATTGTGTCTCTAAACTTCATCATGTCCAAGCTGTGAGCACTGAATAATACTGTCCTGCCCAAACTGCAAAATAAAACTTTTACATGTGATTTATTTCAATGTAAGAAAATTGGACATCTATCAAAGCACTGCCACAAACTGCAACTGTGATAACTCCACAAGTAAGGTAAATGGGCCCTTTTCAGATCATTTTGCTTACTTCAGAGCTTACTTCATTATCTGCATTAAAATACAACAAATAATGCAACGAAATAGTTTCTTTATTGCAATTTGTAATTATTAGTATTAACTCCAGATGATAGATATGAAGTACAGTAATCAAATCCATATCCCATGTATATGTAGTGAAATGTACTGGGTATAATGGTGTACAATCTTACGTGCGGGGATTTGGAATCTGGGCAACAATGCTGAAGAAATGCAGAACATCTCTGGATCACAGCTTGACAATTGAACCAGAAATGAACTTGATGAAAGAAGTTCCTTCTGTTTCTTTCAAGAGCTTTTTACCTCCACCTATCATTACAGCATTGTTTGGATTTAAGTGGTTTATTGTTTTTTTCAGCCACTACAAAAGTTCTCCAAATACGGTACTAGATTTAGACCAGAATAATGGATTTTACTGGAATAACCAATCATATAGATATGTCTGTGCCTACAGACATGGATGTTGCAGACTGACATCTGTATCATTGATCAATGCTCATTAAACAAAAAGTGAGCCTGGCAAAATGTTTCAAGGGAATATTTAAGAGTAGAAATACAGTTGTCTACCCAAGTGACATTCAGCATAAGACAAAGAGCCTGATTTATTTCAGAAATATACTTGAAATCAGATTTTTATTTGGGGGCCATTAATAACAAGTGCCATGAAAGACAGAAACCACGAGTTTTGATATATGCTCCCAAGCGGGCACAGGCAATTAATTGAGTCGTATATGAACTCTAAACAATGATTAATATACAGAGAGAGTTGTAAAAACACTATTACATAGAGTGCCTCACACTTCCGACCCACTATAACTATGAAGGTAAGAAAAAATATGAAATACCACTCTCTGTCCTGATGGCTGCATTATTCCTCTGGGAGCTTCAAAGTCAAGGGTTGGTGTGTAGGATTTTGTAATATAAACAGCTTTGGTGAACCATGTGAAAGGAATGTACAAGTTATGTGAATCATTGAAAAGTTTATCTTGATTTAGGTCAGCTATGATATCTCACGTTTTTGACAGGATTTATAGTTTTAGCACCCCAGATGCTTTACTCTTCCCTGCCACCCAGTCAGCTGTGCACAGGGACACCCACAAGATTTCCCTGCCTCCTCTGCAGTTGCTGTAAGCAGGGTGGATATTGGAAGACACCCCCTACACTCCGTGCACCACAGCACCACAGTGCTTGGGCACTGCCTGCAGCCTACCCAGTAATTCCCTGTCTGGTTTAGGGGAGCAGTGCTGCGTCACCCACGGCTGTCGGATCAAGCTGGTATAAGGCACAAATAAAGTGACAAATATATGCTGGAAAACACCCACAGATCAATACAGGGTCCTAGGACCCAGAATAGATACACAGAGCATTTCTACTGATCTGTATTGCAGGAAAATCCTGCTAATAGTGAACATGGGACTGAAAGGTTCAGGAGTTTCCACTGTGCCCTATAAACCTGTTCCCAAGACTATAAGTATATTCTCTTTCTTTGTTCTCCCCTCCTACGTGCACATTGTAGCTCAGGCAAAAAGCTTTCTACATGGCCCAAGTAGGCTGACATGAGGCCAGATGACCTCTGCACACCACCACTCCACCATCTCACCCGTAAGGATCAGACACCCGTGGAACAGTATCTGTGTTTAACACACTCCTGTGCACATACAGGCAGATGCCCACAGGTCAAACCCACCAAGGAAAACTCTTTTCCAGTAGGCATCTGCACAAGAAGTGTGGAAATAATCATGGTATCATGTTAATGGTATCTTAAATACTTTTCAAGATACTTTAACCAAAGCAGGCCTTATTTTCATCTCGTGGGAACAGCTGTAGCAACAATATTTCACTATTAGTTTTCCAAACTGCCCAATCTTTTTGAAGGAGTGTAATTTCAATACCTTCTAGTGGCACTGATTTAAGTGTGTAGTCACTCATTTCTAAACATGCCCAGTACTTTTCTGAAACTATAAGAAAAATCTCCATATAAATTCAGCCACTATACTCATGCTTGTTTTATAAGGTTAAATAAAACAGATCTGCCATTCTCTTTGAATTCTAGATTCTGATTGCTGCTAATCCAGGGCAGGAACTGCAATGCAGCACTTCACATTAGTGTGAAGGAGGTGAAGTACCTAAAACTAAACTTCTAAAAACAGTAGTCTGAATTGTTTGGCTTGTGTTCAAATGTATTCACTACTTCTAAAGAGAAATACTTTTTGTTGTTGTTGTTTTTTTAAATTGACCCTAAGGTAAATTTAGGTTTACTGTGGCTGTACTCCTACTGACCATACTGCAGGGTATTACCATGTTTAAAATAAAAAGCAATTAACACTGCAGCTGGCTGCAGACCTCAGTAGAAAAATAAAGGCAGATTTAATGGTAACTGCTACCAACTCCACATTTTACCTTTCCTGCTATTTTAATTTACATTCATGTTTTGTTCAGAGATCATCAGTAATAGTTCCTCCTCACAAATCTGCAATAATTCTCTTTTTCTATTCAATAACTAAGATCAGGTCTGGTCTAAGCTTGAGGCTAGCCCCAGTTTAATCCAAAAAAAACCAAACCAAACCAGAAAAAACAAAAACAAAACAAACAAAAAAAAATCCTCACACACCACAGAATGCCACTGCCACACTCCAGACTAGTCAAGAGAGCTCATAACGGGAAAACTGCAACGCAGGAAAACTCCTTGCCCTGAGCCCTCACCTTATTCATTACTTAAAGAGGACTCTCTTCATTTTCAAACTCCTCCCTCAATCCCATTTCCCATTCCAGAATTTGGTATAAATACAAAAAAATCACCTGCCAACTGCAGCTGCCTGGTGCACCACAACCTCCCCTCTTCCTCTGGCTTCTCAAAACCCACTCGTCTACTGTCTACATTTGCTTCTGACTCACCAACACTTCCATAGCTGGCCAGCAGCAGAAAACAGATCTAACATTCCAAGATGTTAAAGCAAACACAGCTGACAAATACTGGAAAAAAACTTCTTTAAGAGTGTGCCCCTTTCATTTACCACAGCAGAATTCCTTCCAACTAGACACTGAAATACCCTCACAGACCTAACTGCATTAGCGCCCATCAACATAAGCAAAGCTTGCCAGTTAAGCCCTGAAAATGAATCCACTAATGCAGGGAGATGGGGATCAGCACTAAAAACCTCCTCTTACTCCCTTAGTTATCTGCTCCCTTGTCACCTCCAGCGATAGGGAGCAGCTAACAGCAGTACACTGAACTCTAACCCATTACACATCTTTCAAAATCGCTTAAATCTCTAACAGCGTGTCTGCACTTGTCAGAGTTAAAGCAGAAGATTTTATTACAAAAGAAGCAAAACCAGCTAGTCTTCTTGACCAGAAAAGAAAGCAACAAAAAATAACCATTAAAATCAGTGAAGCAATGCCAGGCCCTATTTTGAACAAGAGGCAAATGTTCAAGTCTTTTCAGCTGAGTTGTGAGTATATCGTATGGGAAATTGTTAAAACTGTTTAATTTTTCAAGCTCAGGGTACTGCAATTTGCAGTTTTGATTAATATAAGAGTGATATGATACTTCAGTGTTTTCAGTCATATATCATACTGTGATTTAAACTATAAATTCCCATCTTTGTAACAAAGTAAACTTTAACAGAAGATACAGAGAAATTACTGCAATTGCATGCACAAGGACAATGTTAGAAATATACTCAAATGTGCCATAATATTCCACCTAGAATTATACCTTCAAGCCCTGTAAAACCCAAGTAATTATCTTTCTTTTCTTCTCCTAGACAAATTAGAGAGTATCCTCTACTTAGTCAAACCTGAGTTTGAAACCTCCAGTTTCTAGTTCTTTATGTGCTTTGAGAAACTGACTTTATTGAAAATGTATCAATGTAACAGCATAATTATATTGTCTGTAAGCACACAAACATACATAAATATAGGAACTATTCGTAACTAATAACAAAAATAGGTTTCACACGGGATTGATTAAAAAACAAAAATAATTAGAAAAAACTTGTTTTTCATTTAGGTGCAGCTCATCTGTTCACAGAAAAGTAGTATTTCTTAAAGTACTGCAACTTTCATTTTCTGTACCTAAGTCCTGTGAAACACACACAGCATACTTGAGAGTAAGCTGTAAGAAAAAAAAAAATCAGGTTCTTAGAAACTACTTTTTTTTTTCTGGAAAAGTTGTTTATATTATTCATCTGGGATCTCTCCAATGAGTTCTGTACCAAAATGCAGACAGAAGGCACTGGTATCTCTTGCTAGCTTTGAATGATCAGTGTATAATCAAGGCTGTGGGTAGGTACATGGAAATAGTGTCCTAAACTTCACTAAAGAGAAAAATCTGCTTGTTCTACAACATAGTAGAGGAAAAAGAAAATACTTTGATGAATAGAAAGAGATTAATACATGGCACCTTTTTGACTGTTTAGTATATGGTTTAGATAGATATACTTACAGCTTCCCAGACAGTACTGCATCAAGCTAACCAAAATTTTAAACCATTTCATCTAACCACAAGGCTCCATCCATGTATTTTTGCAAAAAAAAAACCACTTCAAATAAATTAATTTAACTTTGCAAGTTTCCCCTAGCAACCAACAGGTCTTTGTTTTGTCTCTTCTCTTCTATGGTAATAGTAACAGCACTGTTAACAATACCATAAAAGTTCCAATAACTGGAAGAAAAGTATATTCTCAAAATATCCCTCATATTATTTTAAATAGTGAGATATCTGGACTGATAGAAGCTTGCAAGCATCAAAATAATAATCCTGTGTGTACATATATATATATACTCACATATAGACACCCACTCTTGTATATGAAACCCACTCTCCAGTTCTTAAAGCCAAGAATACTGTTCTCGAAAAAGAAATCTACCACAGAAGACTTTTGTATATGAATTCTCAGATCTCTGTCACGCTCTATGCGGTCTAATTTTGATACAGACGAACAATTATATATCCTTACACAATTTAAAATATTAAGTAAAATAAAATCATTTTCAAGGGCCTGAAATGCATTTTGTTTTCATTTTCCAGGAACAGGGTGCCTTGCTTTCTAGTGGAGAATTCCTCAGGTCTAACAGTTATTTTTTGTGCTTTTTCCTAGAGACAAGTAACTCACAGCCACGTACAGACCAAAGCCCCGGCACAGGTGGGACAAACAACTGCACACACAAATCGGTCACACACAGCACCTCCAGCGTCATCTGGGCACTGAGCTGCTCCACAGCTGCACCAGAGAGGCTGCTATGAGAATTCCCAGGGAAGATCCTAGTCTATATATAGTGAGCTGTTCAGATAGGGAGAGGTCATGAACTTTCATTGGTTAAGACACAGAGCAAGATCTACCGGCTGCAAGCGCTTTATCCGGGGGCCTTCGCTGTCTTCCGACTAGGCAACGTTTGCAATTCACAGCCTTTAAACCTAAGGGGGGGGGATCAAAGTTTTGCTGCATTTTTTTTTTTTTATCAGTGATGAAGAAAAGGAAGAGGCAAGAAACCTATTCATTTAGTCCTCAATTTAAAATGCAGAATGTTTATATGAGTAGATGTAAGAGATCCCATGGGTACAAGGTAGGTGGGGAGACACAGGCACACAGGGACATGCTGTGCACACAGGGAGGGATTACACTCTCCCAGCTGTTGTGAATCAGACACCGACTCACAGCAACACCCTCAGCTAGGCCAAACTTCTGTTCCAAGTTCACATGCGTGGCTATCATCAGGAGGTTTGCACCAAACAGTAAAATGTAGCCCTAGTAACATTTTATTACGCTGCATGACTCATACGCCTTCTACTCTTCTTATTTTCTAAAAGGCTGATTTAATTTCACTCTGTTCTTCTACACAGGCTGCAGGATGTTATACCAGGAATGCAGTTCCCTTTCTTCTAGGAAGACAAAGTACAACAAAAAAATTGGCACTGAACTAAAATTTTGCCATTTGAAAAAAGGGAAATATTTTAGCCAGCTTAGTGATAGTAGGAATCATCCTCACCTTAGGAGAAAGTTTTTGTAAATGCAAGCTTTGTGAAAAACTTGAAGCAAAAATATCAGTTTAGGCAAAGCTTTGCTTTAACAAGAAGATTTTCTAGAAGACACTTCAATGTCAGTGATTAAGACATCTGATATCCAGGTTGAAAAAGTTGCAGGTTGGTGAAGAGCTCTGCAGGGTATGGCCTCACTCTTGGACCTCCTTCCTCCCAGCTGAGCATCCCTGCCCCGTGGAGACTCTCCAAAATAGCCCTCACAGGTATTTTAGGAAGTATTTTTCACAAAAGCTGTCCCTTTCATTAAAATGCTGGGAAAAAAAATAAAACCTTACTTATTTTCATACAACACAAAATTCGTTCCCTAAGTAGTTCTATTATTTGAAACCATGGTTGTTTGAAAATTCATTTAGCTTTAGGGAAAAAAAAAGATAATTGAAACTGTCTTGGACTCAAAACTCTTAGACCTCCCAAACTCATATAAAACATTCTGTTTAGATTATCCCCATCAAATGAGATCAAACATAATACTGTGATAGCCAAACCATCTCCTAAAATATAAAGACAGGGGGGAAAAAGTACATATTCTCTTGAATTCCAGAGTTTTTCATGCTTCCTATGAGAAGTACAACCTCATTGCACAATACAATAGAACATATTCAAGCTGTTCTATGCATTGGTCTGTAAAGTAAGAGTAAAAGCAGACATACTTATGCTGTTAATTCAGAAAAATATCTTCTAAATTAAACAAATCAACTTAAACTTATACACTGATATTTTAAAGTGATAATTTATAACCTCATACACTGTAAATATAAAAAAAATATATTTAATTTTACATCAGTCTTTCTCAGATAATTGATTTTTTTTAAACAAAAAAAATATTAAAAGTAAGACTTCCTTGAAATTTTCAGTAGGTCAGCACATGGCCTTTGATAAGCTACATGCCTCCTTCAAGGTTCACAGGAAAAAGGGCATGCTTTCAAAACAGCTACACTTCCAAATACCAAACAAACAGAAAAAATAAATTGCGCTTAAACTTTCATGCTCAGAAGACAATTACGACACTGGAATAATTAAGATACACCAATGACAGATATCAGAAATAGTCCCATAAATAATTACATCTGCATAGATTACTCTGTACAGAGATATTCAGGATGCAAAACGTAGACCTTGGTCACAATTGAAAAGGTGCCTGTATTTTTGATTCACATCACTATGATCTTTCAAATGGGTAAAAAAAAAGTTATTTTTCCTTTAGGATTTTCAAACCTCAAACATTAGACACCTTTTTTTATGTACATCAAAAACAGGTGAGGCTAAAGGTAGTTATTGAAAATGCTGAATGGAAGCAGAGCTGGGTGGGGTGTGCAGAGCACACCCAGCTCACTCCAGAGTTGTTGGCAGCAGAACTGCAGGTGAGCAGCACATGGACGGCGCAGTGACACAGAGGAGAAGCTTGGTCAGATCTCCTCCTCTTCCTCCACCCCAGCTTATTCCTGACACAGCAGCCAGAGATTTCAGCAGGAACCAGAGCCCTGCTTTGCCAAAGATGGACCATCTGCCTCGGAAAACTGACAGCTCATAGTTGATCTAGTTGACATTATAATGATGTAACTAGCTGAATTTCCTGTTTCTAGAGAAGATTGTGGACAGGGGTGTTCCACAAGTAGGAGGTGTCCATAAGCTGTCAAGGCTAAGTTAGCTACTTTTAATTCTGGAACAGGCATATCCACAGCCTGTTGGTGTAAGTTCAATGAAATGAGAAACACTTTCCACTTCACTGATGGGGGTGTAATACAGTCTTTGTGCCTGTTACAGTGCTTGCATTGCATGGGAGAAGGGCTCTTCCCCTTTGCCTCCCTCTGCTATGCTCTCCTGGCTGCCTCTGAAGCAAAAAAAAAAAGATAATAAAAGGGGGCTTCAGGCTAGAAATAAACATCAGTATACTCTAGCCAGCAGCAAAACAATTTTGGGGAAAATTACACAAATTCCTTCGGAGGATTCTGGGGCTTTGTCCCACAACAAGAAGCCTTAAGAGTCTAAATTATATGGATGAGACATGGGTTAGCTAAGGCAAGCAGGAGGGAGGGCACAGGATGCAGTTCAGTGGGTGATGTTCATGAATCTTTTGAAGATGTGCAGAAGCAGTCCTAAGCACAGTTATGGGAAAAAGAGGTGAAAAAAAAAGAGGAGGGGGAAAAATCCAGAATTTGTCATTACTAACAGATCTGTATCCTTTAAAAGAAAAACCTCATCATCATTTCAGCCAAACTCTGGAAAATATAGTTTGTCTTTGGACTACAACTCGCAGCTCAAATTTTCACAGTGCAGTCCAGAAACAGTGGAATAATAAGCATAGGGTTTTGTGCAATTACCTTGTATTTAGTTTAAACTGTTTCTGCCTACATAAGTCTCTCTTGTTTCAGTCTTACAGGCAAAAGGGAAAGGTTACTTGAGACTTCTGTTTCTGACATTCTCTTTTGATTACAGACTAAATCCAAAAGGGACTACCCTGAAAGGCCAAGACAAACGTGCAACCACATAATTGGTCTGGCTCAAATGGCACTGAAGTCAGGCAAAAGCGTCCCCAGTTCCAGAGAGATTCAGTCTGTGCTGAAAGCCACATTAAACTCTGTTTACTGTTTGCCTGAAAAGCCATATGCATATGCTACAGGAATGTATTGCCAAGCTCGAGCTGTGATGGTAGATACACTATAAAAAGCCTTTGTCTTCTGCCAAGACATATATATATAGCACATCTGCATTGTTTTTCCTTGGTTACCCTCAGAAAACATTTTAACTTGGCATAAGTTTTATTCTAGTGAAATTTTTGCATTATATGGCTTTACAATAGGTCAGTGCTAACAAACATTTGTAAAAATTTCAACTAAAAGAACACAAGAAGCACCCGGGAAGCAAAGTAAATAAAGTTCAGAAAGACATTTGATTCCTAACTCATGGGATGAGTAAAGAGGAAAATTGTCATTTTGCTATAAAGCAGGTACTGTGCTGTGATACACTGTTGGCACATATGCATAAATAGTGAAAGTGTGTCATAATGCATAATATGTCTATATAACAGCTAGTTCATTAGTTTATATGACTCCCTCCTTTACCACATGAGAGCAGATTTGGTTTATATCAGAGAACAACTAAAAGAAAACTTTCAGACAAATTGCACATGACTTCAAGGAAAGAAGGGATAAATTAAGGAATTTCAGTGTAATATTAGTACCAGAAGTTTTGGTCAGCTACGACATGCAGGACAGAAACAACTGGAGGTCATATATGATTTATTCCCCAGCCCAACAGTACTGTGTGCCCCTAGAAAAAACGTCACTGCCAAGATCTGAGCCACCCATCTCTTCAGTTTTCTTTATGTATGTTTTTATTGCTTATTCTGATTCTGTTTATTTTGATAAAAGTGTTTTGGTCACTGTAGTTAAATTAATACTGGAAAATGTGTTGTTTTCAAAAAAATAAATCTAGACTAAAAAAAATTTGTAATTCATGATACAGATTTTTTTCCAGTTGCTTTTGGAAAGCAGAAAGGAGAACCAAGGCACACTTAAGAACGTAGTATTTACCTGTACAGTCTTCAAAATGAAATGCTAATGCTGACATACTTGGGACAATCTATTCATGCCCCAGCACCTGCAGAAGTCTGGCCTTATGCAGATGACTGTAGGGATGCGGGAGAGCAGCAGGGCTGTCCCAAGCCAGAGGGAATGGTGGTGAGGCAGAGGTGCCTGACAGGCCAGACTAGGAAGCACATACCCCTCAGGACAGCAGGGCATCAGCAAGGCTCAAATCAACCCAGAGATTCCACTGGAAACACATCTCTCCATACACCTGACACTGACCCACAGCCAGCGTGACTTACCCC
This sequence comes from Manacus vitellinus, assembly GCF_001715985.3. Classification (NCBI taxonomy): domain Eukaryota; kingdom Metazoa; phylum Chordata; class Aves; order Passeriformes; family Pipridae; genus Manacus; species Manacus vitellinus. The sequence goes on from NW_021940535.1 coordinate 42,482,608, forward strand.
AGGGATGCTCTGACTGGTGGGTCCTGGTAATACAAGCGTATTAAGCAAGCTCATGTCCCCAGGCCTCTACAAGCTCTCTCCTACATCCCTCAGTACAGCCTGGGTCTTTCTTTTTGCTATTTCTTCTCTCCTCACTTGGCTTGCCCTGCAAGTAAGCACTTCCCAAATTCTGCCTCTGCAGCACAGTGGGGAAAACAGGGTGGGGAAAGCAACACCAGCAGTAGCAGTGGCTCACATTGGCCTCATCAGCTATAAAGTAGTCTCCAATTCAACAGATGAGCACTTAGCCAACAGTACCAACAGCCCTCGATCTGCTGGATGGCATCTGCTATTCCTCTCACTAGAACCAGCATGCTGGCATCTCAGGAAAACAAAACCAACGAGGCACGGAGGCCTCACCATTTTGCAAAGGACTATTACTGAACACGCAAGGGAGGATGGGAGGCTCAGTGGACAAGTTTACTATAGGTTGGCAAAGGGTAACAACACCCTTCCCAACTTCCTTCTCTTTCCCCAGGGTGGAAATAAAAAAAATCTAAGTTATGTAGGTTTTCTAAATCCTCTGCCAAGCAAGGTTCACAACCACATAGACCAAGGAAAAGATACTGTAGCAGAAATCAGGGATGCTACCTATATCTGAGTGAGGAAAAAACTCATATGTCACAGTCACCATAAACCAGGAAACCACAGATTATCAGGCCACAAATGGTCTTCAATGTACTCACAAATATACACTGCACAAATGCTACACTGCTGCTGAGCAGCTATTTCAGACAGTGCATCCCTGCTGTTTATTGGAGAACAAAAGGAATCATTCCCAACAAAATGCACTGTTGAGGCTTATAGCATGAATCCATGTCCAGGATCAGCTCTTTACATATCATTACTGGAAGGTAAATGCAGAGGGGAAGGGAGTCCTCCTGTGGGTCAAGGAAGTTCACTCTGCAATCATGCAGAGACAAAGCATCCCCCAACCACCCGGGTTCCCTCTCCCACCAATGCCACTGCCCAAACTGTTCACACCTGCAATGGTCTTTTGGCATTCACCACGTACATACCAAAGGGCTCCAGCATCTGTGTCGCTTCACACCAAGCCCTTCAAACACTCTAACTGGCTCTCATGAAACCTTGACCATCTGGCAAACAGGCATTACACCAAAAAAAAAAAAAAACCACCAAACTTATACATTTTGCAAGACTTCTTGCAGGACAACACTAAGTTGCTCTGGTAACTTATTTGCCTTGTTGATACTGAAACTTCTTAAATATTAAATAAAAATATAACAATCAGAAATAGCAGCCACTTCTAGAAAATGATGCATTTTTTCCCCCCAAGAAACACAGAAGTTTCTAGCTTGAATCACTAGAGGGACTTTTTTTTTTAACAGAAAAAAGTGTCAGAAAGTAGTAAAATCTAGAGGCAAATGACAGGTTCCATCAAATTAAGATTTCAGAAGAAGCTGGGCAAGTACTTCACAATGATGGGAAGTGAATCTGTGGACAAAGCAAATAAAATACTTTGTCTGCTTTGCTCCAACTCTTAAGAGTATTATTAATGTGGCTTTTCCTGTGTACACAAGTTTTAAAGCTAATTACATACCAAAAATGCTTACCAAAAAATATCTGATTTATTGGAGCCTTTAAAATAACAAAGGTTAGCTAGACAAATAGCTTTTGGTGCATTAAAATGCAGCTACTGCTGCACAGTGTAGAAAGCTGCTCCATACCAAGAATTTAGCTGCTACATCATGCAATACGGAAACCACGACAAAAATGACAAAAACCAAAATGAATGCAAACTAGCTTCCCCAGTTATCTGGGTTCACTGCTAAAAACATCCCATTTTATAGCAAACTGATTTTGCATTAAGCTGTATTTCAGATTTCATCCCAGTTTAGTCACTCAAAGCCCAGCAAAGCCAAGGCACTGTTCCTCTCCACATGTTTGGCTCCTGGTGTTACAGATGTCTAGCCTTAAAAAGTAGTCTGCAGACTACTTTTTCTTTTTAAGTAACCATCCTGGGTATCTCATTTTGTTGGTAAATATCCACAACCAGAGTAGCTGGTCTGTGAGCACAAGCATCTCACTGCAAATGCAGTTTGAAGTATAGCAGCAAGGCTGGGTAAAGGAAATATAAAGACAGGCTACAGTAAAGTGTCTGTTCTTCCAATTTCCTTCTGTTCCCCCAGGTGCTTTCTTTAGGATAAAATTGTTCCTTTAACTCAAAATCTGGTGCATCCATATGTCATACAGTTACGTTTATGGGCTTTGCACTACATCCTGACTTGGTTTTGCTTTCACTCGCTTGCCTTTTAAACAAGCTCTGCTCTTTTTTTTTTTAAATGCTTATGATTAATCAATTCTTCCTGCAGGAATCAATGCTGTGCATTCCACTAAAGTAGGTTCAGGCTTCCCTTCCCGGTGTCCCTCAGTGTAAATTTGTACTTGCCAGCGTATCATTTCTCTCCAGTGCAGAGCTTTAAGAAAGGAAGCTCACCCTGAAACACAGACAGACCGTGTTCAGAACTGGTGCCAGAAACCTTCCACGATGCACTGCAAAAAGGACTCTGTGACAGCCTCATATACTGTGCAGTCTCTTCCATTTTCTGCATATTCCTTCCTCCATTAAGAATACTAACTATTCACTTTCTAGCCATGTAAATTATGTGCTTTCTCATTATTATTATATTTTTTCATTTATTTAGACTGAAGGAAGTTCATACTTTTGAAACCTGAAAGAAAAATTATGGGCAAGCCTCACTCATCTTGTCTGGAAAGAACATGCCTCCTTTACTTGAGAGGGGAAAAAAAAAAGTATGAATACAGTGGGAACAGAGGAAGTGGAAGAGTTTATGGGCAATACTTGTGGGAGGATTTTGGGTATGCTTTTGCATGTCGTTTATTGTTGTGCTTTTCTTTAACGTCCTGCTGTTGTTGTCCTATTGGAGAAGGTTTTTTAACTTCACAGATATCCTGAAGTGTCAGAAGATTTAAGAGAAAAACAGATTTTCTCTGCAAGAATAGTTCTTGAGTAGTCAACTTGGGAATACCTGCTTTTTATTTCAAAGTACATTTAGCATAATGCTGTATAAATATAGTAAGAACTGACTCTCAAAAACTCTAGAGAACTCTGTTCTAATGAAACAGGCAGGATGTTCAGTGCCTTCTGTGGTTACAGCATTGGATGGGAATACTGCTGCTCGAAAATTTGGAGCAATACTCTCACTTTTACGACCTCAGGTGAGAAGAATTTTGCAGTATAAGCAAAACATCAAACACAAATCAATTTTTCTTTAAATCCTGTGCCTTTAATAAACTTACAAAAGCTTCCAATATTAGGCATTTTTATAAATACTGTTTATCTTCTCTGTAAACAACATGGACATGTTTAATAAGCAGATACAGTACCAGTTCAAAAGCACAAGTGATGCTCCCAACACATTACAAACTTTAAATGGATGTCAATGCCACCTGTCACAAATATTAAAACTCTTTAGTGCTGTCTATGACTCCCAGCAGCAGACACTGCTCTGGGCACCAAACATCAAACACACCTGCAAATGCAGGTCAGGTGGCAACACTTAAAAGCCTTCCAACAAGCTTCTCAGCTCAGGATGCTGGAGCAGGGACAGGGGAGATGGATGTGCAGTCAGGCACAGGGCAAAAGATAAGGGAGCACTGCTGGGTCCATGACTGACCAACACAGCATGCCCAGGGAAGCTGGAGGGGTAAAGGAAAGACCTACTGCAGGTGCATAGACCCCAGAGGAGACATTGCACCACATACCAAGTTCTTCAGTGAATTTGAACCTCTACAAGCATCTACTTTGCAATACAGTTATCTGTCAGTCACTCAATAGTTAATAGAAACCACTGGTGCAGTAGGATTGCTGGCACAAGCACAGCACTTTCAATCAAGGCATCCATAACAAAGCAATGAAACACACACAAGGGTAACCTTCATGCTATCATTACCTGCCCCTACAGGATGCAAATGGGTTTCTGAAATTACCTGGAAATCTCAACATACAATAAAACTTTTGCTAAAACAAATCTTACTACTTCATGGAAAAGATTTATCGATTTTTGTTTCTTTATCCTGAAGTAAAAAAAAAAAAAATTAAAATATTAGAAAGTGTCTCAAAGTTTTTCAGTGGTTGAAATACCTATCTCCACCCAACCTAAGGTAACTACAAAATTCACAATTCCATTGGAAAAAAAGAAAAGTCACACCAGAGGAATCTTTTTACAACAGCTGATTTTAAACTAAAATATTTTAGTAGCAACATCTTGAAATTTTTCATCACCAGCAGAAAGCCCCTGCAGGTAACTAGTGAGACTGAATGTAATTGTTCACACTTAAATACCTCTGCTAATAAATAAACAAAAGAATACATAAAGACAACAAATGCCTGAGCATTTATGAATTGAGAGGAAGACAAAGCATCATCGTATGAGGGCAGGATGGGGAGAGGCTCCACCTTCCAGATGCTGTGTAGGCATTTCAGTGGGACCATGCAATGAAACTCTTTTTTATCCTTTTGAGAGGGGCAGTCACACTACTAGGCATTGCTGCAAAGATGGGTAACACTCACCTGGAAAAACAGCAGATTTTTACATCACAGCAGACCTATTTACAGATGCAGCAGTGACACCTTTTGGTGTCACTTGTTGAATTTGACAGGCAGCAGCATAAACAGTGGTAGAATGGTTTCTGCAGTTGCTCATCCTCTGCACTATCTCATCCTCTGCCTCCAGGTATCTTAGTCAGGGACAGAGTCCAGCTCATATAAACAGAGCTCAGAAATATCAGTTAAAGATAAAAGATATCAATATGTACGCACCCTACCACTCCAGAGTCTGTGCATTAGTTCGGTCACACTATGATGAAAAAGTGTCCCTCTCCAACAGAGCAGGACTTCCACTTTCTAATGCAGCACAGAGACACCCCTCAAGATGAGCAGATTCACCCAGCTCAGGCTTTCTGTTCCTCATGTGCCTAACTATCCCTATCTAGCTTAATACCCATGCTCCAGCCCATCCTACAGTAGCTCAACAGCCAATCCAAGGGTGCAGGCTAACTCAACTCCAGAAAAATCACCACCACCACTCAAAATCAGGGCTTGTAATCAGTTTGCTCTCCTCATCATAAAGACATCCCCTCCCCAAAGCAGACATGGCCAACATCTACATCCCTTGGATTATATCCATCCTATATATTACTCTTTAAACTGGTCCTATTTTAACCCTTCTGCGGCTTCCTTAAAAGCAAATACCTCCAGTCCTTCATCTGTTCTCAGCTGTATCATTTAGATAACATAATGCCTGTAATAAAACACATTTTGTCTCTGTCCTTCATGATTTTATTTTTAAATCAATTTACAAAGCAAGAAGCAGGGATCATAGAAGCCAAGACAATGCAGCAATACAAAAGCAATGAGATATTCACCTCAGGGAAACTGCTGTCTACTGAAACAAGACACAAGCTTCTTTTTGTTGTCAAAGAATTAACTGGAGAACATGCCAATAATTTATAAAGAAGCATAAACGATGGGAGCAGGGGAAGACCTACTAGTTTCTGTGCTGCAGAAAGGCAGAAGATAATGATGGACAAAAAGCAGAAAATTTTACTCCAGGTCCAACATTTCTTAGAATAATTACAGATGGACAACTCACAGCTCACACTTGGAAAAACCTCTGCATATTCCTCCCATTAATTTCACTGAGATCTGTAGATGCACAATTTGAAATAAGAGTCCCAGCACCCTGCTGCTCCAGTTTTTCCTTTGTGCCGAAAGAGGAATGTGAATATCAAGCATTCCTATTAACTAGGGGAGGGGAAGTAAGTGTTCAAGTACTTAAATACAGAAAGATGTTGCCAGCATGCATTTGGTGTTATTAATGCCCTCGCTACTAAAATGTGAACCAAATGAAACAAAGAGGTGGCTGCAAGGAAGGACAGTCTCTCTTAGTGGGAGTTGGGTCTTTAGGTTGGGAGTTTTGTTGAGTTACCCCCGCTGATGGCAGCATCAGCATGGTAACCCCTTCACGTGCTCAAGGAGGACCTAAATTGACTGCATGTTGCCTTTAATTCCAAGTTCACCCTGATGTATATATTCAGGCAACTTTTGCTTTCCTTCAGGTCTCCCATGATTACAAACAAACTTGGAATTTTCAAACATTTCTCTTCCTGGTTCCTGTCTCTTTTTTCATACACAGCACAAATGCTTCTTTGGTCCTACTCCTTGCAAATGGACTTCTCTCCCTTCCCCCAGCCCTCTCCAATGAATTCTTAAGCAAAAGCAAAAAAAAAAAAATCTTTCACAACTGTTTTTCTCACTAATTTTATCCAAAGGCTATAGAAGTTTCTGGTCCACTTCAAAGTGTTGCTGGCAGGGCCATAACTGAACCTTCTTCCCTCTTCAGTACAGGCGTTACCGGAAGGATGATTATCCTTCTTGGCCTTATTATTCCTTGCCTCTGGCTACAACATCCTACCCTTCTCCATTTGGGAGCTAACCTACTTGCTCATCAGGTTCTTCCCCATTCCTGCTACTGCTGACATTTTCCAAAGCTTCTCCTAGAGCGACCACTTGTTTACCTCACCCCAAAGAAATCCTTCTTCCATTTTGGCTCCAACCCATTCTCAGCCCCCTTTGCAAGCAACGTCCCCACAGCCCTGCAGGGAGAGCCATGCACAAGCTCCCACCCATGTCCCCCATACCAAGGAGGGAAGCACTGCTACTTCTACAAGACTCAACATCTCGACTTGCAATAGCCTCCATGTGCAGGTGAAAAAACCAACATGTTTCATGTTTTAAGATCAAAAAACATGTTTAAGATGACAAATGCATTAAATCCAAACCTGTTATTGATTTCACTGTCAGTGATGGTATCCATTAAAAAAAAAAAATAATAAAAAAAGATTTTTGAGAATCCCCCACCTCAGCTACCTGCTGGTTCCATTTTACAAAGCAATGGAAGTTCTTATACATCTTCTTAAACCATGGTTTGAAATCCAGGCTAGAGGGCTGAGAGAGCAGAGGATCACTCCAAATAGAGAGGAAATGGTGGAAATGAGAAAGCCAAACTGTAAGGTCACGGAAGGCAACTGTACGCCGACCTCCCCGATGAAATACACAATTCCTCCTAACAGTTTTTGGGCTTCCCCATGCTGGTTTTTCCCAAAAAATCTTTTAACTTGCAGTAAAATAAGCAACATCTGAATGCAATGTAATTGAAAGAGATACACCTAATAAATTTTCCCTGAAAGAATTCCTTCTTCTGACTAATACTGGTATATATTTTTACAATGCTAGATAGCCCTATTTCTTTTACTCAGATACCAGTACCTAATGAGCAGAGATATTTTAAATAATTCACAGTAAAACTCTGTGTTCAACATCCACCATGCAGAACATAAAAGATTTTAGAGCAGTCTGTTTTAAGGCTGGGAGCTGCTAATTTGAATACTTCATTTCAAACCACTATTAACCTCAAGATGTTCAAAGCCCACTTGTATCAGTCTGGCAACGTTGGCACAGCAAGAGTTCCAAGAACCTCAAATTTGTGCAAATGTCTAAGTGAATACTCTGAGAAATTAAAAACTTCAAGGAAGTAAGTATAAACTAGAAATTTTAGCGTTTACCTCATGTGAACTTTCACGCTAGCAAGGCCTGACCAGGCAAGTTTTGTGCACCTTAAATGTACTTGTTTTTTTGTCCTGAATACCCAATACACCAACCCAACTTTGTCACAGGTCATTGCAGGTAGCAAAGCATCTTTCGCCCTTCAACATTTGGCTGAACCAAAGTGTTCTCTGGTACTTGACCACTAACTCACCATATTCAGATTTACTGTTTCATGGTAACTGCTTTTCATGATACTTCGTATTTGTTCACACTACCTGGAGATAAAATGCTGTAAATTCCCACTTTGATTCACAGAAACAAGATCTCCCAGCTGTGAAGCATCTTTTTAAAGGATAAGAGCAGCTCCAAATTCAAAAATTAATGCTGTCATTATCACATAAGTAGCTCCTCTGGCTTCACAACACACCAACAATACTGCACCTGAATTGCGGTGCATGCAAGTACAAGCATCAGTGTTCACCAAGATAGATCAGGAAAATGCCAAATGGAAACTGAGGAAGAACTGGTAAAGCTCATAGGTCCCACCTGCACTGAGGATTTGCTTCAAAAATCACACTCTGTTACCCACTGCCCACCAGCACACACCCTTCATCTGCTAACCCAAGAGACAAACACATACTTAAATACTGCTGGGAAAAACACTGGGAAAAATAATAATAATAGTAATAATAAACCAGTGATACACAGTAGGAGAATTATGAAGGATTTCATGTTCCAGATTCTGTAACTTCAACACAAAACAGCTCTGGCAGTTCAAATTGTTTCAGCAGAAGGGATAGGCTTGCAGCCCTGAAAAAATTCTCAGTATTTTGCTGAGCAATGGTAAGCAATAAATATTATAACAGTAGGGATTACAAAAATCTCAGTTCAAGAATAACACTAGTAGTGGTACAAAACACCTGATGCCTGTCCATCCTGAACTGGAAATATTACACTTCAAGACTGTGAATGAGTATTTCACTTCTCAATACTTCTGAATTCAACATACTGTGACAACTTGTCTGTGTGATAGTATTCATGCTACGAAACACTTTCTTATTAAACTCTTATAAAGAACTATAAAAAGTTTTACTGCCAAATTTACCAACATTGCCAAGCTGTTAACTTCAACTTTATTCCAAAACAATGCAAGTAACTGCCTGCAGCATTTTAGACCTGCTCTTCTTTGTAACAGGTTGTCTGTAGATTAGGTTACCTGACACTGACTACATCTATAAGGGCATTCCACTGAGAAAAACTTCATTTTTTAAATTACATTATATAAATTGCAAAACAATACACATTGTTTCCTCCAACACACTATATAACAACCCCTACTTGCAAGAATAACTGTTTTCTTCTTATACCTGTTAATTAGAATTACAAAATGTTTACAGTGGAAAGAACAATTGCCCTGATTCCTTTTCAAACAATTCTAGATTTGCTGCAACACACCTATGTATCTGATTGAGACCACTTTTCACTACACTGGAGTGGTTATACAACCTTGGCACTTCTCTTGCACTTTTTCCAGGGTTCCCAATATTTGTTCATCACATCTCATATGTAAGAGTATGTGCAAAACCCATTTGCCTCTACCCGGGCACCACTTAGCTATCTGGTTTCAAAATTGCAGAAAGAGCAGGGATGCTGATCTTGAAACACATTTCATTCCAGTACATTATTTAGTTGAAATAAAAAATTTAAATTATTTCCTCTAGCATGTAACAAAGTCAATGTGAAGTTTTGTACAACTAGGAAGCAGCAAAGGGGGGAAAATAAATTATAGATATGAGCAGGGTCTTATGTTCCTTTTTTTACACTTGTGGGTTTGGAAAGTTTATCTGAGCTTATTTAGAAAAATACATGTATGATTTTTCTAAACATTTTGATTCATAAGTTGCTGACCTTAAATAAAATCCATCAAATTATTGATGGAATAGCAGTAAATGCCTTAAGTGGGAAGAGTTGGGGTGTGCCAATCCTTCCTCCCAAGAACAGATGCAAAGAAGCCTCTCTCAATGGTTCGGCTCCATAAATTTAAATAGTCCCCAGAGTACAGGAAAGTCTGTACTTCAGCAGTGAGTTAATAAGTACATATGATCTCATACAGACATTGACCAGCTCCCACAACATCCCACAAGGCATCAACTTTCTTATCCCAAGTAAAGAAAGTGCAACCTATGGCCACACAAGAACTAGCAGCAGAGATTTTCAAGGAGGTAGCTTGAGTTTTTTCCACACAAATGCTAACTTTTACACATAACAGCCACTCAGCAAAATCACACGCTTCTGTAAAAGGGGACCTGTGATAAATTAACATATGTAATGGATGGGACCCACTTGAGTAACCTGGACAGTCCACACTGGAAACATGTGTGCCAAAGCAATTGTAGCATGCTCCATCCAGATCCCAAACTCTAAAAATTGAGCTATTTCACATGGCTACTTCAGGACAAGGTGAATCACATCTTAAAATCATTTATTTCTCTGCACTGCCTCTAAACTTATGTAGACTCCAACCTTGTAGATTAACAGTTGGGCTCCATGAACTCTACATATCAAACTTAGCTGAGGTGAGAGAAGTGAAGATTAACCTATGAGGATATTGATTTGTAATATCAATAAGAGCTGCAAATAGAGATTTCTGCAGAGTCCCTGTGTAGAGCAACAGCATTTAATATAAGAAATTAGGCTACAGAAGTGTCTTAAACTATCCACAAGAAGCTGACAGTTATACAGACCATCCTGGGTAACTCTTCCAAACTGGGTTTTAATTCTCAGTATGAAATATGAAACGAAAACAAGGGCAAGGGTTTTGGAGATGGCAGCATGCACATCTGGTGATGTGCAACAGCTCTCACACACTCTGACATTAAATATCATAGCAGCAAACACTCTCTATGGCTAAATCCTGACAAGTATGAGTCTTTTTCGACGAAAAAATTCAATATCTTTATTCTCCTTGTTGAAACAAATGTGACCTTTTTCTTCCTCCTCACAGACACCTCGGTACATACTCTCAGCTCAGTGTGAGTGTGGAAGTTCAACATATTCTCCCAATACATGTCTGAAGCTTCAAAACAGCATTGTGCTCAGACTCCACACACAGACTCCATCACACAAACAGGAACAGCTGCCTAATGCAAGTTATCTTCCTTGCTGATTCAATATTCCATTTATTGTTGGCTTCTGATTGCAAAGATATACCTTTAACCAGCAGAGACACTGGGTTTGGTTTCTTTCACAATGATTTACATTTTGTACTATGAAAGTTCATAGCACTCACTAGGTGTCTGGCATCATTTCATTAAACATAGAGATACTATTCATCACAAGATGCCAGTAGCACCAAATCACCCCAAAATTAAACTTCATGTTCAACCCAAACTGTTACAGTGGAGCAGATGGACTTCTGAATAACTGAGCATTTCCACGTGCCACCATTGAAGAGAAATGGTCCCACGTGCAGGGTCTCTGTCACAGGAAAGTTTTTATACACATTTCAGTGGGCCACTCTAAACACATTCTAGAAACATCAGGGTTTTTCAAGAACAAAACCCAAATTCTTTCTTGATAAGACAGCAACTAAACTCTGTTTCAGAACAATCTTTGTATGTGTGTGCAAGTGTGAGAGTGACAATGAGAGAAATATCAAAAATAAATAAAGCCCCTTCAACTTCTGAACAACAATTAAGCAACCATTTAAGTAACTCCTCAAAATGTCAGTAACCTGTCTCTCAGGATATTCACTTAACTCCTTAATTACGGACTCTGTTCCTGTAACTGAAATCCAATGAAATTCAACCCTGTGATTATCCAGAGCCCAAATAAAGATAGCAAGACTGCATCTGAAGATAAGCCATTACAAGATCAAATATAGTCTCTTACACGTTACCCTTTTCCTCTTCAGTTTTTCATGTCAATGATATTTAATTCAAAATTTTATCCAGAACAGGAAGGACAAATGTCATCAGAGAGCCTGCAATTGTCCAGAGGTAAAGAAGAATTTGATTCATGGGGACCTCAAGTGCCACCAGAAAAATCAAAAAGAATCCACTCCTGAAAACCCAAGAACCACCACTCTGGCTTCAACATAATGCAAGGGTGAAAAGTGACATTCTATATTCAGACTGGAACTATAGTGCACATTCTTAATAGCAAGAAAATCATTCAGCAGAGCATTTACCTATAGACACAATGGCTTCAGCTTCATTAGATGTCCTTCAAACCCCAGCAGAGCCAACTCTGGGAACCTCTTTGACAGGTAACCAGAAGGGGCTGTCACTCAGGCACATGGGGTGACTTCAGAAAGGGTAATGACACGAAGTCAGGCTAACAAAGCAGTTCCCTCTGTCCCTAGATGTCACAATCACCCATGTAGCAATTCCCTCCACAGGTACTACTGCAGAGTGACCCACGCAGGTGACACCAGTAACATTCACCATTTCCAGAGAGCAGGATTATGAGCATGAACAGTCCATGTAACAGCCTAATACAAATAACGTCCTTCTCTCTCTTTCCACCCCCCACTGCCTGCTGTCTCTGTGCACCAGCAATCCCCAGTGAGCCAGTCGTACCCAAAGCACCAGCCTTGATCAGAGCCAGGAACTGCAAAGGGTCACACTTGGGAACAAGGTCACCCCTGTTCATGCTCTGCACTGTGGAGATTTCATGACATAACACATATCCAACTGCAGGGCTGCTACCTGAAAAAACTGCAGGTCATATAATGCTGAATGTGTATCATTAAGATTTTAGTTCCAGAATTCTACAAGTAGTTGTACCAGCAGATCCCTCTGACTGGACACAGATTTCCAGGTCCTTCTACCCAAATGTGACACTAATCACATAACACATCACAACAAAGCAACTATCAGCCTGAGGGGACTGGTACTGTATATGCTCTTCCCAAGACTCAAAAGTGGGTTTATATTTCCTAAGCATGGCATTCTCACAGTGTACAGCAAGAGTTGGATCGAGATAATTGGTTTTTTTCAGATGCTCTGCCTTCCAGATTTCATAGGTAAATATCAAATTCCAGACACACAGCAGATTATTTTCCCCATTCATTCATACACATGCAAACTATCTGATGTTTGCAATGTTTTTACGCTTTGTAGATGAGATATGCGGGGAAATGTGGATAAGCTTTTTAAAACAGAACTGCAGATAAGGTTATTTCAGTGGCCAGTGCAGCTGGGATGACTCCTATTTATTCTGTTGTACACATTTCAGGTAAATGTTAACAACCATGCCCATGCTCCATGCAAGTGCAATAAAAGGGAGGTGCTGTAAAAAGATAGATTGAACAGTTTGCCCTGGACTGATAAAGCAGCAAGCAAATAGCACAATTGTATGGAAGCATGCTTGGTTTGTGAAAGGACAGTCTGCCTTTGTTAGTTCTACAGCTACAATCAGTTCCAGAGGAGGAAAAAAAAGGAGAGGGAGAAAAAAGAGAGAACATTTCCCTTTCCACCTGGAAACATAAGATTAAAAAAGTGTCCTTCAGCGTTTCTGATCCTCAGGATACACTACTTTCTCTTGGGAAACAAGTTCAGTTCAGTCAGATTACAGTCATTTTTGAGTGATCTGTAAATCAATGAACATACCTGATTTTATAGGCTTTGTACTTCAAGAAAAAGTATATAGTCATATAATACAGACGATTATATATTTACATGTTTAACTAAATTATTCCACCTCCACATTGCTCATTTGGTGGGTTTTTTTCTAATATTGATTTCTATATCCAGCTTGCTTGGCAATAAGCTCATCCAATGCATTTTCTGTTTCTGTTGTTGATGAAATGCTGACTATACATCCTCTTAACATTAGTAAAAGTGTTTACATGAAAAAAGCTTCACTAAATGTTAAAAAATACACATTATTTTTAAGTTATTTAATGGTGTACAAATTCAATATAAATGCAACCTGGGATAAAACAGACACAGAAATATCCCTTTAACTCATTAAGAACAATCCCCATTTGGAAACATATCCCACTTACAAAGTACAGGGCAAACAGAAAAAGCAACATCTGAACTGGTAGAGCCCTACCACCACATACTCATTCATCACCACACATCACAATTCAATTGCTTTCAATAAAACTCAACTTTTTGTTAAAAGTCCTGACTCAGTAGCATTTGCAGGATTCCCATGACAGTATTGCTGGTAGCTTAAAAATCTGTCCATCTGCATCCTCCTCACATGGCGAGTTCAGGCGTATGAGAACAGTGCAGAACAGAAGAGCAGGAGAGAGTCTGGACCAAGAGTGTGCTGCTGTGATCATTCCTGCACACCAGCCACCCCTTTTGTTTTGCTATTGCATGCCTTAAGCAACAGCTCATCTAATCAGGATGCAAGTTTAATAAGACCATATAGAATTCCCTGGTTACTGTTCTGGTATAGGGAGTAGCCTGAGTTTAAGACAGCAAAAAGTAAGTTCAAAGACAGCCTAAAAGACAAACAGAAGACAGTCTAAAAAAAAACCCAAAAATTATGTATAGCCCTATTTTCCATAGTATCATTATTTCTTTCCTTAGCATCATCATATAACTCAGTAATGCATGAGGACAGGAAACCTTCTAAATCAGCACCTTTAATGTGTGTACAGCACATACAAGGAAAGGGAACATTGTTGTCATGTAACAGTCAATTGCAAGAATAAAAAACAACAACAGAAAAAAACAATAGAGGCTAGAAAATAGTAGAATAGAATTAATTTTTATGCAAAAGCCAGGAACAGAGATGCTATTGAACAGGTCAGGAATGGTGGTTTCCAAAGGCAGAAAGGAAGGAAAGCATCAGCATTGTTACCTTCAGGATGGTTCAATCTAAATATAAGCAGTTTTTTTGTTTTTCCTCAGGGGTTTTCTACTGGAGAGAGCTGTCTAGAATAAGAAGGATATGCCAAAGCAAGGAAGAGACACAAAATAATGCAGGTACATATGCACAGTTTTCTCCACTGCCTAATAACAGCATGTATATCAAAATCACACAGAGTCACTTGAAAATACAAATTCTAGAGGTAAAAGATGAACAATGGTTATGTCATCTAAAATTATTTTGTAAATGCCTCCATTTGAATAGTCCATCAGCTGCATTTTTGCAAAATGCTGTAGATAACAAGATGACTATGACAGCTGTTAACAAAACCTGAAGGCTTCAACAAAAGCAGTAATAATAAACAGTAGTTATGCTGTAGCATTTTTTAAAATACAGAAGAATACATCACCATTTGCCAAAGTCAAACCAATCATTCTAAAGAAACTGGTCTGGGGTGGAATTGTAATTTGCAAAATCACAAAGTTCAGGGCTTATTATTATTATTATTTAATAAGTACTATAGCAAGCACTCCCCTCTTTGTTCCCTCTGGCCCTACTGCAGCCCTGCACACTTCCTTATTCCTAATATAGAGATCCTGAATATGACATTATAATCATGAAAGCTTACATCTACAAAGAGAAACATGCTTTCTTCAGCCCTGCATGTAGAAGGGATTAAAAAGTTTTGGTAGACTGAGTTCCTTTTAAATCAGCATTTGTAGCACAGTAATCTACAAGCAAGGCTGAGACCCAGGCAATTAACCCCATCAATCTAAAATGAATGCATAAGCATGAAGATAATTCTTGCTCAACAGCATCAGCTGAACACTATTACAGCATTTACTGACTACCTCAGATTTTTTGGCCATAACCACCTTATTTACAACACCTCTGTATTACAAGAGTATTACAACACTTAAATGAGGAAAAAAACTAAAAATTCCACTATCATGCATAAATATTCCCCATTCTCTAAATTTCTTGTATTTAAACCAAACACATCACTAACAGATCTCCTTCTGGCTTCAATGTGTCAGTTTAAAAAAAAAATCACTACTCATAAATCTCTTTAGATAGCTATACTGATGTCAAACATAAGCATTTCCTTTACTTTCATTCTAAGTTATAAACATGTAAACAATACTGGAATCAACATCCCCACTGCCAAGTACAGATCACTATATAAAAGTTTCAATCACAGTATGAGCACGTTGAAAAAAAATTACATAAGAAACAGATATTATTAAGTAGTTTAATATGACAGATTCTACGCTTTCCTAAGAGGAAGAGACTTTCTTTTCAACAGCCATTTACCACAAGCTATTCTCTTTTCAGCTTGGTGAAGCATGGTGTGTTTTTTCATACAGAAGCTGAGCTAAAAGAGAGGTGAAGGATTAAATACAGCAAAATTTTACCACATCCTTACTAGAGGGGAAAGATAGTCTGGCAGCTAAGGAGTCAGCAGGTCAGCACTTTATTTCCATCTTGGTTCTGAACTGCTTGTGTGGTCCTGGATCAGCCAGCAAACTTCTGTGCTTCCCTTCTCCACTCACTCTGTGGGGATAATTCCATACTTGCCCAACTCACGCTATGACATTTGTTTGCGGATTTGGTTTCTGAAGGGTGAAGGTGGCAAAGCAAAGAAGGAAATTACCCTGTGGAGTAGGTGCTGAAGAGCCAGCTCCTTGCACCTACTTTGGCTGTTGCACACTGTAATAACTGATGGGTGCATAACAGCTTTGCTGCAGCACAGACGACCAGTACAGCAAAGTACTTTTCTCTTTCCTAAGGTAAAAGAAAGATGCAGAGAAAAACCACAGAAGGACTTTATGCCAGTATTCACTTGCTGCAATTAACATTGTGCTGTTGTGAAATTCAGTTAATGAGGTCCTTTGCAGAGAATGAGCCACGGGAATACATGATGCTGCTCCCAGGTGAGCAATCCCATACTCCATCATCTGTATTTGGAATAAACCTACACAATTCCCAGTTAACACAGGGCTGAGTTGGGAAGGCAGTGATGAAAAGGAGCCCATTCCTACTCTGTGGCCCTCTTTCACACCTGAAAAAGTAGGACATTGATACATACATTTTCCTTCTCAAATCACAGCATCGGTGAAGCAAAACTAACCAGATATTTCCTGTAACTTCGACACAAGATTCAGCCAATGCTTCTGAAAGGAACCAAATGACACTGTAACTGTTTTCTTAAACCCTAACCACAGCATTCATAGTCTCTCCTATTCACATCTACATGTACTTCTTTCCCTACCTCAGGTTCCTGTGCACTAGGAAACTTGTTAAAATGGAGTAAGCAATAGTTGTCACAAAAAAGTGACTTCAGTAATATATTGTAAAAAATTGTGAGGCACATTAAACTCCTCTGAAGACACACCAATGTCTGAATTAGTTTAGTGAATCTTTTAACTGCGTAGTGACACAAAACGTTTGGTCTTTTCTAACAACTTGTACAACCCCTATGCATAAACTTATCTCCACGTCAAAAATAAAGCCAATTTGAAATAGTTCATTCTATAATGAAAGCAAGTTATAAAAACTATTCATCTGCTAGAGAGGTACACACCATGGCAGCCCAACCACGTGGCAAATCGGAACCCCCGCTCGCCTCGCGGTAACAGAGTTGGTGCCTGTATGGCACAGCAAGTGCAGCCCAGCAGCAGCGAGCCTGGACACAGATGTGGAAATTCAAGTCCGTGTCAATGCCCAACAAAACAGTGTAAATAACAACACAAAGGGGAAAGTTTTATTAGTGGAGTTCTATACCAGGCATAACACGTATTAAAATCCATGCTTTAAAAAAACCTGAAGTGGCAAATTTTATTAGTTCACTTTTGCCTTCTGTATATTTACTTTACTTTTTTTTTTTTTTTTCAAAATTACTCTGATATTTTGTTTCTCCCTTGTCCATTTAACAACATTACCAAACCAGCAGAGCCTATCCAAGCTAAAAGCCTTGCCCTGCTGCTGGTGTATCACGAACATATGTTAGGAGCACTTAATTGCCAGGCTGCAATCTGCTCTCTGAAGGAGGTTTGTAGCAGGTGTGACTGTCTGGTCTGCAGAGAAAACTATATATAAAGATGCAAGAGGCAGGGGGAGGGGGAGGACTCCACAGCTTTGCTTTTACATATCTTATGGGATTTGTAGGTCTACTTATTTAGAGAGAGGGAGAGGGGAACCACAAAGTTAAAACAGATAAACCTTGACATCTTTGAGCTCAGTGTTTGATTTTACAGCCCCTCCATCACTGCAAAGCAAGCACATGAGCAGCATCAGGCTGACTCCCATTGGCTGTTCATGCTGAGAAATGCGCAATTTGCAATTGCAAAGAACCAACCTTCTTATTTATTGCATCTAGGCACAGTGTACAAATCCAGAGCCATGTGTGGTCTTCCCCAAAGGCTGGCTTCCCAAACAGTGCATCAGGTGACAGGCATGCTGCAAAGGGCTGTTTATTATAAACTGAGTTCAGATCTCTGCTTCCTATCTCAGCTTCTAGCTTACACTGAAGAGTAACACAAAACACAAAGTGATCTATTACACTCCACACTTAAGTTCAGAAGGAACAATGCATTTTTTGAAAAAAGTGACAGGAAAATTCTGGATTTAAAGCAACATGCTTCTAAAGCACTAATTAATTACAGAAAAACTATTATTTTTTATGTCAGTATCACACACAACTTTAATCCCCAAAAGTGATCAAGAAAAAACGTGGATTCATTGTATCTTAATTCTCTCTATTCACAATGTCTCTGGCATCCATCAACCTTTGGAAACAAAGTCTTTCAGAAGGCAACAAAACACTGGCACATTGAATCAGAAGCAACTTGTGAAGGCTGCTAGAGTTAGAGCAGTCTTTACACACTGCATAATCACAGACATAATACATGGTCTCATAAAAGGAAACACAGACCACCCCTAAAACCCACAAAATCTGCAACTTCTCTGTTGCCCAGAGAAGTTACTGGTGCCCCATCCCTGGAAGTGTTCAAGGCCAGGCTGGATGGAGCTTTGAGAGACCTGGTCTAGTGGAAGCTGTCCCTGCCCACGACAGCAGGGGTGGAACTAGGTGATCTTTAAGGTCCCTTCCAACACAAACCATTCTATGATTCCATGAAGACAAGACATACATTTTACAAAATTAGCTATTATGATTTGCAGATTCAAAATAGTTCATCAATTTTCACATAAAACAAAGGAAAAAAATAACTCCTCTCATTTTCTTCTGCTACGAGACCAAGCAAGTGCTGAATTATGAAACAGAGACATTTTAGAACAAAATAGACTATTTCCTACACATCAGACTCAAGTACAGTAGACAGTTATGGTAAATATTGAAACTGCTTTTCAGTCAGAAGACTAGCATGCATTTATAAGCAATTACAGGCCTGCCTTGACAGCATTTTTAAAAGGGGGACACCTACATGGATCTATTTGATCATCCTGTACAGCCCACAGGAAGACAATAGACCTCAACTTCCTCAACCACTTAGCTCTGCACTTCTCCCACAAGTCACTGGTCACTGGAAAATACCACTACAAAAAGCAGATTTAGTCTCAGTTCGAAATACACAATTGCAAAAAAACCAATTCCAAGTAGATTTAGGGTACAGTTCCCTTCAGCAGCTTGCTTGGACTTTTCCAGATCCTAAAAGGTAAAGAGCAGTACATCCAAGCTAATTACTTCACATTCAAATATCAAAAGAATATTTAATTCAGCACAAATTAACTTTTCGTACTAGCTAGCTCCCCTTCGCTGCTGCTTTCATTCCTCAGCTAGGGAATTTCAACAGCAAAAGAAACTTCTTACCTCCACAAATACAGGGTGAGGACTAGGAGCCTTTTCAGCTAAATATTTTATAAACCTCAAAAGATACAATACAGGATACTCATTATCTATGGTTTCCAGTTTAGCAGGGGGTTTCAAGCTAACAACAGTTATTTTATGGAAATGCCAAAGCAACAAAAGGGTAATCAGGAATTTATTTCAAACAACTATACAAATAAAGGAGAGATTTATAAGACACTGATTACAGTAACATTTCACACATATTAACATCTGGTTTAGTTTACCAAGGCATTGTGTTCTGGAGTGATTGCTGGGCACAGGGTGAAGAGACTACTCCATTGCCTAACATAACCACAAGTTAAATACGTTGTTTAACACACAGAGCATAACATTTTCTTTTAAGATCAGCTTAGTTAAGTCTAGAGAATATAGAAGGTTTTCTCTTCAAATGCCAGCACTTAAACATACAAATATTTTGCATACACAGTTATAGACATTTAAAACCACAATCACTGGTCATTTTACAACACAGAGCCTACACTAACAGAGTATTCCAAATTTGAAAGCTCTACTTAGTCAGTCTGCTTTTTCTTGATGTTTTTTTTTTAGTTCAGACTTCAAATTTTCCAGAATTATTAAAGACCACAATTATTTGTGCTATTTTTCATTTGAAGAAAAACTCTAAAAGAAGAAAAACCTTGAAAGAGCAATTAAAGCTGCTGTTAAAGAAACTCAGTGAGAGCAAAAACCATCAAACCTATCTTCTCAAATTAGTATTCTTAATGACAGAAAAAAAAATGTTGAATACAGGATTTGGCAACAATGATCACTATGCCCAGCAGACAGGACTCTCAGTTTAACTGAGTGAGGATGGAGGAGTCTCTTGTGCAAGGTCTTTTCCTTTCCCCCATCCCCAGCCATGTCAGACTCACAGTGCCACACCAGAAGCAGCTTTGTCAGCGTTTACCAGTTAACTCAGGACACACCCTCACCTTGATCCAAACCTGAACTGCTGCCTCACACTGAGCCCCTCACATGCACCTTGCAGGGGCCCTGCAAAGCGGGCCTTCCCAGCCCAGGAAAGCCACAGCCATCGCTGGGCTACCTTCCCTCATCTCCCTTCTAAAGCAGCAGCAGTGCCCCTCTCACCCATCACTCATCTCTACAACAAAAGCCAGAAACATCCAGCAGAGCAAGTGGGGTGTATGGAGATGACTACTCTCCAACTGTCTAAATTATTACAATTGCACAATATTTTTTTAACTGTTAGCAAAGCCTAACACTTGAGGACAGCAGTCTTCCAGCAGCCAAGACAAATTAAAGGTGCATAAAATCCCTTCCCTCTTTATCTTCCCAGGCTGCATACAGTGCCGAGGCAGGAGGCTCATTCACCAGGAATGGCTGGCCACCACAGCCCTGCTGCCTAAATTCTTCTTCTTTTGGTACTTGGTAGCTGGCCACTCTCCCAGTGCTCAAAGCTGCAGGCAAGGAGTCTTCACAGGAAAGCAGAGGGGAAAAACTGACAGCACAAACAAATGCACACTTAAAGAAATGCAAATAACGTTTGGTACAACAGGTTCTTGGAGAGACCAAATTAAGTCAAGTTTTGTTATTTCACTTAGCGGCTTATTAAAGAAGTTAAAGGTTCTGAAGCTTCCAATTTATTCCTTTTTTTTTTTTTAGCTGTCATTCAAGTTGTTATAGTAACAAAACTTTCAGGCTGCGTGGTCTCAGTGACACTCCAGCATCCCTAGAAGTACTTTTTCCAATATTTATTGAATTCTGCTCCCTCCTGTTCAGAAGGACTCCGAGAACTTGGAACAAAGTTTTTCTTCTCATTATCTGTGCAAAGAGGTGTATTGCTGAGAGTTTCTCACAAGTAGGATGCTGCTTCTGACATTTAACAGAGAAGAAAAAACATTATGTAGGCTTTGCCTAGGGGGAAGATAGAGTAACTCAACAACTTTGAAAGCACATGCAAAAAGACGGGGTAAGGTGAAGCTACTGTTTCATTTAGTAAGTGTAGCTACATTTCTTCAAACAAATAAAAACACCTAAGTGGGTGCACACACAAACATACCGGCACTCCCAGAAGTTCTATCTCCATTTAAAACATTTTATACCCACATAACTCTTTTTTTCTAGTAATACAACATCAACACCAGAAACATTGTAAAATTGCTATTCTGAGTTTGTAAAGACATGCATACAAAGAACAAAAATCCTATAAATGTGGCCACTTAAAAAGAAAACTGCTAATGATATACCAGCTTGCTCCTCCTGCAAAGGATTCATAATTTTGCTGCATCAGCAGCAGGCTGAGCATGAGAGAATGTGGAAAGTATGGCCAAAAATGTGACATTGTGTTTCCAAAGCAGTGTCTATTTTCCCTACCAAATCAGAGATACACTACTTTCACTAAGCTTACTGCACAAAGAGAGAAGCTTCCTATAATAAATTCCACAGGTTTCTTTTTTAAAAAAAGCCTTTTGGGTGACATTCATAGTGTCACTGAGGTCAGTTTTTCATCCTCTTGCTAAATGGACCACTTACTTCTGGGGCACCGAGTTAACCAGTTTCTTCTCATCTTTGGCTCTTTATATTTGTCAGTACATAATTTACTGCATTATCGTCTTGCTTCCATGCAAACTCCCATTTCCCTCTCATATGAAAGAAAAGGCACCAGGAGTCACATCCGTCTATCATTACCCCAAAAGTACTTCCTTTCACCAAACTCCAAGGACATCCCAACATTTTTTCCACCCCTGCAGAAGACCATCCTTCTCCCCACAGCCATTTCCCTTCTGCCAGCCCTGTTTTATAGAAGTCCTGCCAAGTTGTAGACACAACAATCCAGGAGCCGACACCAGCCAACTTCTCCAGCACCAGAAAATGGGCCCTGGCAGGAACACAGCAGCATCCCAGGGCCCAGCACCACGTGATGCTCATCTCTGCTCCTGGGCAGCAAGGATCACACAGAAACCCACTTGGTCTTTATTGCTCTTCCCCCCATTGAAGACCTCAGACCTGAGATGTAGCATGTGGAATCCAGCCCAACAGTTTTTGGTAGGAATAAATTTCTCCTTTTGTTTGGGATTAAATAGGTAATTAACGTGTACCACTTTACCATAAGAAACTGAAGTAGAAAATAAGTTGCCATCAAGTAACTGTTACCTGACTGAAAAAAAGAACAAAAGCAAATACTGCAACAAAATAGAAAATTATTTCCAATTTAACCAATATCTGGGACCAATTGGAGAATACTACTAAGGTTATTTTCATAGGAAAAAAAATTACATTGCTAAGGTATTGAAACAAGTAAAACTAATCTGATTATCTCAAAAAACAAAAAGGTCTCAATATTCACTGTTAGTTTAAAATTATTTTTCCCCAACTTAAAATTTGAGTCATTTCTCTTTCACTAGCAATATTGGTCATTTCAACAAGTATTATGTATGTCTCTGCTGCTGTTTTCTTTTTTACTTTCTTAGTTTTCTAAACAGCACCACTGGATTATGTAACTTAGCTCAAAGGCAGTTTGGTTTTTGGTGGTTTTTTATCCGTTTTTCAGCAGTAGACTTGCTGAGCATTACAGGAAAATGACCTCAAAGAAACAAAGAAAATATATAATGTATATTAAAAAGGAGGGGGAAAAATAAAGCACAGATGCCCTGAAGTATCTTGCAGAATTTTTTAATACTTTTTGCTTCCCTTTTTATTTTCTTACTGCTCAGAAAATATTTCTGAGTGAGAACATCTGTGCTATACTCTGGATTGATGTTTGAAGAATTCCACTTTATTTTCAATATACATAAGCATTGGTTCAGCATTGTTGCATGTTTTATCCATTCAATTTATATTTGGATGAAAAGGTTTGTTTTCCTTTGAAGAACCAGGAAATTGTTTTAAAGCTACATGAACCATATTCTGTATAACTAACATCACCAGCATTTCTCTCCCATTTACTCCATCTTATTTTACCAGATTAAACGTGCCACAACCAAACGATGTCATAGTCTGGTACAACTGAGAAAGTGTTACTTCCAGTGGTGTTTTTATAACAGAACTAAAACATCTGTGACTGTTATAACCTAAGTTAAAGTGTAAAAAGCTATGAGAGTCAGATGGTTTTCCACTGGTGGAAGGCTATCGCCCAGGAGAAGAAAGGCTGGCAACTCCCTAAACCCCAGATTGCCTCCAGGAACCGTTCTCCAAACGCGCTGAGCGCTTTCACAGGCTCCTCCACAGCCCTCCCCTCAGAGCTACAGGAATTGCTCACAGCAGCTGAATGGTGGGTTTGCTCAAAGGGAAAAATCACTCTCAAGCCACTCTTCCACAAACACACACTTCACTTTGATCACCCTTAAGTAACACTGAAAGGCTGAGAAACCACATAATGCCAAACTGAACGCAACAATGTATCCCGTCCAGCTGAAGGTAGGTGCTGCTCACACCAGCCAGCCTCAGCAGTACCACACACATCCTTCACTGGAAGCACCTTCAAAGCTGAAGGGCTTGCATGCTGTCCACTTCTCAAGCCCCTCTTCGTAAGCGGTACAGAATTCAGTCATCCTCGTTATTAGCCTTGAATAATCTCAAAAGCATTTAGACTGCTTGCTTAAACCACAGGGGTACAGCCTCAGTGTGGCTCTAGGGCCTCCCTAAGACAAGCCTCCTCCCTCCTTCCATGGATGGCTGAACACAGGCAAGACCTGGCAGAGAGGGGCTGTGGCAACAGCACGGCAGGGCTTGTGCAGCTCCCTGTCTTGCAAGCCACAGCTCCCCTCAGGCACAGCATTGCAGTACAGCCAAGTCACCATGCAAGGGACCTTCACAGCTACTGCCACACTCACTCCAAAGGGTCCTTCCTACCTTCACCCTGCAACTTCTCTTGCAATGTGCAAGAGTAGCCTGTCTTCATAGATGAGGACAATGATAGGAAAACATTGATTTGACTGAAAACACAGAGGAAGTTGTAGAGAAGAGGTTAAAAGTAAGTTTTCCATAATGAGCAGAGGGAATTAATTCCTATAGCCTTGCATTTCCAGCACCAACTCCCAAACCTGCAGGATCACACAACAGCTTTCTAAATATTAAGCCACTGTGACCCATTTCAGTACTTATCTTCCTCAAATTAGCATCTCTCCACTGCTGTTCACAACCTCCACCAAGCTGCAGCAGAATGACCTTACCCATCAGCTGGGTTTCACTGCTGCTATTGGGAGCCCAAAAGGAGCAAAGAGGTCAAGAGCTGGCTTGAGAAAATTGCCAGCAGCCCCAGGGAACCTGGACACTCCTGGCTGACCTCAGGTAAAACACTGAAATACCACCCAGCCAATACTAAATGCAGAGCCCAGAAACATCATCTTGGCAGTGTCAGCTAGAAGTAAATTGATAGCCAACTGAGCAGCAGGGGTGAGAGTAATTTTTTGGCATTTTGGTTCTCTTTTGGGCCTTTTTGGGGTCGAGTGGATTCCTGCACATTCTGAAAACAGCATGTAAGATTTCCTTGTATTTAAAAAAGGCTCAAGATTTACACATGTATCAAAATGAAGTTTAAAAAAAAAAAAAACACCAAAAAAACCTTTATGCTAAATTTAGCCACTATTGCTGTTTGAGTGTTCCCATTAAAATTCCAAAGGGGTCTCTTCACAGGCACTGAGGAGGACCTAGTTAAGCCTGTGGCCAAAACATAGTGGTCAAGCTTGAGGAGGGAGTGTGCCAAGACCAGTACAAAGCCCAAGTAAAATCAGCGCATTTTCATACTGACCCACCCCTGTGCATTAGGATCTATAAAAGATGCCCCAGTGACACAGTCACGAGCAGCTATGAAACTGTTTGCTCTACAGAACATAAAATGCATCAAAGCTGAAGGTGTGTACCTGAAAGACAACCTGCTGCCTCAGAGTTGACCTTTAAGCAAATAATCTGAGAAGTCCCCATTGGGGGGGGGAAATAAAAATAAAAATAAATTTAAAAATTTAAAAAAAAATTAAAATTAAAAAAGTAAAGCAAGCTTCACACACAGATTCCCTGTGACTACAACCTGCCCCTCTCACACATCCCTGCTGATGAATGTTAGACCTACCAAAGAGAAGGAGCTTTAAGCTCTGGGTGGCCAAAGCCTCCCATGTACAATTTAAGTGAGAATATGGTCATTTGACACCTGTTACCTTTGCTCACATAGCCAACTTTCCTTGAGATCTGGTCCCTTATCATCAACTGCCTTCAAATGCTATCAAAGAGCAGATTACAATTTCTTTTCACAAATATTAGCACACTGCACTTTTTAAATGAACAATTGAAGTATTGTTCCATGTACCATCACAAACCCCACAAAACTTCATCTCCCACAGCATTTGGTGAGAGGAAGGGGGAAAGTGACTCGAGACTTCTTCCAAACTCTTTTTTATTCAGCAGAAAGATTGTTAATTTACTTATTTAAATTAGAAAATCAGGATTATATATGAGGTCTAGGAACACCACAACAAGCTCATGATATGCAGAACAACAAACTAAACTATCATAGAGACCTGTAGGGACTGAACATGATACTGAACAACCTCAGCAATCCATGATTTCCTAATTCATATTCTTGCTTACTGTGCTCGTTTACATCACATTAAAAATTATTTTTAAAAAATATACCTGCCCGTTACTTATACACACTTATTTATATAAGATGAGGTAAAATGCTTACGATATCAAAAAAAAAAATCAAAGTACAGAAAGATTACACTGACAGTCACAAGTCAACAAAAAAAGTCAGAAGCATCTCTGGCTACAACTAGATCAAATCAAAGTTACAAGATGTACAATTACCTCCTTTTGATAAATAGTTACTTGATACATCATTTCTATAATAATTTTCTACATTTTAACACTAGGTCAATATTTGATAAGCATGTTTCACATCAACTGCCTGTCTGTTGGCTGCCTTTTGGTGCAATCCATCATCTCTTGCCATCAATGTTAAGCCACTCAGGAGCGGCTGTCTTGCCCTCTCAAATCCCTCTTACTTTCTTGCCAGTTTTTAATCAATACATTAATTGCTAGGAAGCCATAAGCAGAAACTACATCAACTCCAAACTTGCACAGCCCTTGACCAGCAAGGTTTGGAAAATGCACCTACCATTTCTAAGGCCAGCTGCCCCCTGCCCAAGCTGTACTCCTTTAACGCTCACACAGAGATTGTGCCAGAGGCTGCATCAGTCCATCCAGCCACACAAATAGCGCACCATTAGCGTGCCACCGTGCAAACTGGGTTTCATTAAACATGATCGATTTTGCTGACTCCACTTGCCCTGGACAAGGTGGACTTCTCAAACATCTCTTATCATTTGCTTGTTCATTGCCCTGAAACACAACCTGCAGACAAAATGTATCACGTTTCAGACACTAAGCCTCTTTTGGAATAAATGCAAAGGAACAGAAAAATTTATACACGCTACGCAGACCAACCTTCAAACACAGCCTGTCATATTAATAATTAATTCCACACCCATAGATTTAGTATTGACAGCAGTGTTAATCCATAATTAATTTTTGGAGATTTGTGAATCTTAATCAAAGACATTGCACCCAAAACTAGCAGCAGTTACCTGCAGGTCTGTTATCTGTATGTTTTCAACTCAAAATTTTAGAGAGAGGAGAATCTTACTATTATGTGGATTATTTTCCATAAGTATTTTTTCCATTCTCGACATGTCTCTTCAACCAGAATACCAAGCCAGAACACAGAAGCCAAATTTTGAAGTTACTCACTCCTGGCACGGTGAGTATTGGGCTGCCTCACTACAACTGCACAGGGACACCACAAGTGCACACCGTGCAGATCACTTATTGCTAATCACAACCTGGAAACCATGACAAAGCTGGAGGTAATCTGGGAAGGGCTGACAACTCAGTTCTCAGAGGCTTCAAGGCATTCTCCTGAAGCAACTGCTGCATACAGCAGACACACACATTCTTGCAGGATGAGAAATGCTGGTTTTCCTGTAAGTATGAAAACCATAAACTTAATTCAAATATTTTGAATAATCTTCCACCAGATATGCTTTTTTCCATAACAGCACAGAGGTGGTAGATTTCAGTGTCAGCTTGATACCAGCTACCGGACTGTAAATTCATATGCACACATACACTTTGATTCTCTCAGTTTAGGAATTACTTTGTCCCCTTTCTTGTCTCTTTATGAAGAGTTGATCATCTGCTACACTAGCACAGAAAGAAACCACCTAACTGCTACAAAATGACAGTCATCTATGAAATTCTGGCAGTGAAACCACAAAATTACTATGTTACTCTACTGTGAGCACAGCAAGCAGCACTATACATCTATTTACAAAACACTGAGGATCCACTTCCTTACTACCTAAACACCACCACAGAAAATCTTCAGCAAATTTAAGTTAAAAGTAAGGTTTGACAGTGACCATATAAAACACTCAGAGAAAGCCCATGGACTCTGCTACTGTTTTCAACCACAGAATTTCCATATAATAGAAACAATCTCAGTAATTGCGGCTACCTCAAGTCCATACCAGTGGCATATAGCATAACCACCATATAAATACTAATAAATAAAACCACCCTGTCATCTTAAACCCAGGGTACAGAGCTTTTGGTACCAGGGACCAGTCAAGGTGTAGGTGCCTCTCTGCAAACTGTCTTTTTAGACAGACGTAATCAGAGTTACATTTTTACTTTTTTCGTGCTTCCACAGGTGGGCCACTTCTTTCCTAAGGAAACCCACATCATTTGCAATCATGTAACCTTTTCCTGGTGACCGGCCTGTGTTTCACCTCTGCTCACTACTGCAATTCCTTCCAGGTTTAACATTACGCTGCAGAATGCAACAGCCATCACTTAATGCAACTTAATAGCTGGAAGCCAGGATGCAGTCCACTGCCACGGGAGTTACACGGGCCACAGTTTTGGAACACAACACATAAAAATAATTACTTTTATTATTGTTGTAACACTGATGAACAAATGCTGCAAATACTTATCATCTGAACGGCCGATGAGGTATTCGGTGCTCCACTGAGGGTCATGCTTTACTGCTTTACCTTAATCATAGAGGTACTTTCGGCTCCTGTCTCCTAAATGCAGGGAGACTGTCATGTGAATTAACTGTTGTATATAAATAACAGCTGGTGTGCAGCCACAGACATATCCTAGAGAATAATTTTATTCTTTTTCCAGCCAGAATCAGAATATGTTTGCCCTCCTCAGAACCATATTCTTCAGGAATCAAGTGGGGCAGTGATGGGAACATCAGTTACTTTTCTCCTCCCAGCAACAGGAATTCTCCACAAAAAAGAAAAACCTGATCTTAACAATTTTCTTGGGAATCACTTCAAACCAATCAATATACCATTCACAGTATTCCTTCCACTGCATGTTTCAGGAGAGCCTGGCAGTCTGCATTTGCTAAAGCAAAACTTCCACAGTCGGAAGTGTAAAGCATGTCAGAAGGGCTAAGGGGAAAAAGCACACTCAACTGCTTGGATGGATCAGGCAGAGGAAAGGAAAAGGGCACTGCTCAAGTTCTCAGTCAACGACGGTCATACAGTCCCAACAAACCAGTTGATCAAAAAGAAGTTTGCAGCAACAAGAAAGTACGGGGGCGGGGAGGGGAAAGAAAGAAAGGGAAAAAAAAAAAAAAA